>NC_080834.1:17954131-18255277 GCF_030435755.1 Ochotona princeps | reverse complement strand
AAAGGGTATTGGAGGGATTAGTCACGGTGGTCGAAAGTGAGTCAAGAAGAAAAGCTAGAGGCAGGGACAAGAAAGAATACCTAAGGTGAAGAAAGATCCTCAAATGGCAGCCAGCCCAGATCAGAATCAGAAGTCTCCAAAAGAAAAACATCCAGAAACATAGTTTGAGAAATACTTGAGGTTTCCAAACATCTAAACAGAAATTCAGGAGATTCACCAAACACTGCTGAGTGCACTGAAAAATAAGGAAATAAATAATTATTAACGCTACAGACAACGCACAGTTGTTCAGGAAGGGGAATATGAATCACAATATCTCCTCTGAGTCGGCTATGAATAGTATCTAGTTGTAAGGAGGTAACCACCAAATATCCCTTGAACCAAAATTATGATCTAATTCTATGGAAAAGATGGGGTTCTGGAAAGGAGCGTTGTGGTAGAGTGAAGAGAGCAAATCCATTTTCTTTCACAGATCAGTGTTTGAAAACAATGCCTACTTCCATCCTCTCTTCTCGCTTAGGACACACTCAGGTTTGGAAGAAGAGCTGCTAGAAATGCAGATGGCGTGAGGATAAAGTTGGCACACTGAGGATAACGGAATGGAAGGTGACTCAAGGTCCATGTGTGAATCAACCGATCCAAGGATTAGGCCACTTGCAGTTGGCTTGCTGTAAGATGACCTCAGGACTTACTGAGAGCATCCAGGGCTTTGCACAACGGTCTGCACTAGCTGGCATGGCTTCTGAGCAAGGCACATTGAACGAAGTCTAGCAGCACAGAAAAAGGTCAGAGTTGATGATGAGATATGATTATTAAGCACTGACAATATGCCATGTCCTTCAAGCTACCTAAAGATTGATAGCCCTTTTAGCTATTCATGTATGCGCAAGATTGTTCAAAGAAAAGGTGACTTTACTGAAATTAGCCCTTCATATTTTCTAGCACTTTATACTTTCAAATATTAATTTTGACACATGAAAAGTTACAATTCTAAAGAAATACGCTCTTTTGTGCTAGTAACTTCAGGCATGATGAACTGGAGAAATGAGTAAGAATATGTGAATTTCTCTAAGAACCTAAAAACTGCTTCCATCTTTAAGATTGTTTTCATAAACAATCATGTTATTTGAGACAAGATAGAACATAACTTGCAAACTCCCTTCTTCTATGGACTCCCCAAATCAGAAAGCCACTCTAAATCCCAGTGAAGTCTTCATTTGCTGTTATGAACAGGGAAACCAGAGTGAAGGTTGTCATCTCACATTTAACAGTTCCTCATGAGCTGACCTGGGCTTTCATGAAATGAAATGAAAATGGCAAAACTATTGATCTGAAGATCCACCTCCGCAAAGGAACTGTTGCTCTTTGGAAGGTAACCATCTCAAAGGTGCTATTGGAAAACCCAGACTGGCATGCTGGTAGCTGGTCTGAGGTCAGGTCAGGACGGGTCTGCAGGTTTAAAAGAGGAAAGTCCATGTTGAAAGCAGAGACGGACATGAGGATGTAAAGAGGAGTTGGAGTTTTTCAGGTCTCTGGGACACAGGTACCTCGGTCCCAGTGTGTGTGTCTAGGCCGGAGACTCCCTCTCCTGCAGCCAAGAGGAAGTTTTTCAAAACTAAAGGGAAAAGCGGTTCTCCTACATCAACCCAGGCTTGGAGGCATTCTCCCAGTGGCCTACTACCAGAGACCAGCTCAGGCTGACTTGAGAGCTTGCAAAGGATGCATGGATTGTCGAGATGATGATAAGAAGGACAAGACATGGACCACTAAGACATGATGCTCATAATGGACAACTCAGAAAAGTTGCCTTCTTTATTTATACACAAATCATCACAAGTTTTTGCACAACATATGTTTCATTATAAAAGAATGATTACAAAATCAATCCTAAAAACCATTATTATTGTTTTACCTCAGATAAAATGTTTTCAGCATGCTATTACTCATTCAAACTTGCAGTGACCTGCCTGAAGCCAGGAACTCCATGGTTGGCAGCACATGCAGTTACATAGTGACAAGTGGTTTAATTATATCCAAAATCAGTCTTCACTAAACATAAACTAATATTACGCAAAATATCAAGAATGCAGAATTAAAAGAAAAGCTCATAAATTAAAGGAATTTATGAAAGCATATAACATAGATTTTTTTTTTTTTTTTTTTTTTTTTTTATTGTTAATTATTTTGCATTATGTGACAGTTTCATAGGCTCTGGGAATCCCCCCCTCCCTCCCCCTCCCCTCCCCCCGGTGGATTCCTCCACCTTGATGCAGTATTACAGTTCAAATTCAATCAAGATTCTTTCATTGCAAACATATACCAAGCATAGAGTCCAGCTACTTATTGTCCAGATTGGTTGAACAGTTTCTTGGGGAGACCTTTTCTGGTCTGAAGTTTGAGCTGGCAGAATATCATCACAGTCAATTAAGAGTCCCAATATAACATCAACAGCAATTTGCAATGTTATGGAATTGACATGGTTTTGAGTAACCAGTGTATTAAAAAGAAAAAAAAAAAATAAGGAAAACAAGTCCTAGCCACAACCTATGATTAGCTCATTGACATTTCAATTTAGTTCATATACAGGACCGGCTGCTCTATACCTTAAAATGGCCATAAGGCACCATTCAGCTGTTTCGTGTCCATTTCATCTTAGTATTTAGCCAGTTGTTGTGTTGAAGTAAAATTTTGCTGATCTTGGCAGATTTTAGGATAATCCAGACTGGCTTGTAACTCTAACAAGATATATGTCAACACTTTAGGTGCAGAACATTTTTTTTTTTTTTTTTTTTTTTGGGGGGGGGAGTGTGCAGGAAAATCCTCAGCACCATGGTGAGGAGTAAAACTAATCTTTGTGACCCACCCAGCGAGGCATGAGCCAATCCATGCCAGCTCTTTCCTGTCAGATTTCAAGTTCTACTTTCTGTTGTTTATTTATTTTAGGTTTTTTTTTTTTTTTAGTTTGTATGATTGTTTGTTTGCTGTGAGGGGTTTTCGAAGCGATCCCGATGGTCATTGCGAGGGAGGGGGGGTCCAGAGGTGGAGCCAGTCTCGGACCAGAGAAAGCTCTCCTCCCTGGTCCGGAAGGACGTTTATTGTTCTTCTGTTTCTGCAGACCACTCAGGGCTTCTGGTTGTCTTTCCGATGACGTTGGTTTCTGCACTGTAGTGTTTGGACTTCTTCCATCCCCTGTGGAAGCTCCGGTTGGGGGTGGGTGACCTCAGAGTACTCGGCCTCCGAGGGCATCCAATTCCCTGTGGCCTCCTTGGCAGTTGGGATATAGTCCTTGTTGCTCGTATTAATAGTTTGTGGTGAAGGTCTGGGAGTCTTCATGGTTGGGATCCAGGCTTTCTCCTTACCACCTGCTCCACCCTGGAGTGCTCCCCTGCTCCACGCACATGACCTCCTGTTAAGAGGTTGTCAGGATCGCACCCGATTCCCCCCTCATGCATTGGTATAGTAGTTTTATTGTTGTTTAGTGCCACTTTGAGTCTGTTATCTATGAATTACCAGATTTGATCTTGATAGGCTATATTGTACTTTTTTCTCTCTCTTTTTATGGTCCTGAAAGATTTCCCTGCACTCCCCCCCATTACAGGTTAACATAGCGTATTGAGGGTATAGTAGGTTTTACAGATTTTCGATTAAATCTTATAATCAATCTTGCATTAATTACCATCACCTTCACCTACTACTAATTCAATTGTTTTTTGTTCTTTTGTTAAAGGGCAGTGAGAGGGATCAGGGCGACTCAGCCATTCCACAAACAGAGGCCTTTACGAGAAACTTCCTTTTATCTTTATAAACTGTTTTCTTTCCCTAAATGTGAGTGCCAATATAAGGTAGCGATTTTTATAAGCTATTTTCTTTCCCTAAATATAAGTGCCGAAATAAGGTAGAAATTTTAAGCCATTTTTTGGGGGGGGAGTTCACATTTGTCTCCCTTTAGAAGATGCCCGATACACTTTCTGCTTTCCGTGGTGAGAAACCAAAATGCGTCATTTCATGTGTTGTGACAGTTCGAGGCGCATGGAAAACAAATTCTTTGTACCTCCATGATTGCCATCTGTTCCAAGATATTATCAAGCCATTTCTTAAGGAAACCATTACTTATATTAGGGCAAGCTCCGGGACAAAGGTGGACACATAACAGGATGTTTGGAGACATTGTGGGCTCAATTGTACTATTGTATACTTTTAGCTGTGTGTTATTGCCTTACCTCACTAAAGATGTTTTATCATAACATAATTGATCAGTTTGAGGTGTCATACCAGTTACAGGAATCATTTCACATTTGCAGAAAAACAACAACACCCTCAGGAGAATTCTATGAAATATCAGAGAAGTGATCGATTGTGCATACAATGGGGTGAGGCAGCAATGAAGTGACCAGAAACATTCTGCCGGGCCTTGCCGTGCAGCCAGAAACTCCTTGTAGCCTTGCTAGCCGAGGAGCGCTGCTCATCACAGACCTATGCCGTCTGACCCAACTTCATGGCTTCCCACAGCCTATATCCCTTCTCCAAAACAAAAGTGAACTGTGCTATCATCACTTCTATAGGGTAAAACAAACTTAAAAACAAACAAACAAACAAAGCTGGCAACAGTTGCTTCCTGAGGTTCCATGATCAGAAATGCACTTGCCTTACTTGGCACCAGTGACACCTGCAGCTTCCCACCACCAAGTGTTGGAAAGAACATGTTCATCATCACCTGCATGGGCCTTTCTCCTCTGTTTCTTTTTGTGCATCTTATTTGCTGGAGCATTTGTAGGGCTGGGCTCTGGCCTTAGAAGGGCAGGTTTAGAAGGCCAATGGTGATCTCTGTGATTGGTCCATCACTTGCAGTTGTATGTTTTCTTGGCCTTCTCTGCAGCCTTTTGGGCAGGGTAGCTGTGGCAGTCTTTCATGCTGACCGAGGGGCAGCAGCGCTTCTGGGGCTTTGGTGGATTTGTCATTGTTGCCTTTTCCTCATTCTGCTCCAACAAGACCTCCAGATACACAGTCCAGGGGCCAGCAAGGTGGCTGGTAACCTAAGCATCCATCCATAGCACCGGCATCCTGTATGGGTGTTGTTTGATGTCCCTGTTGCTGCACCTCTGATCCAGTTCTCTGCTTAGGACCTGCAAAAGCAGCAGGTGTTTTAAGACATTGGGCCTCTGCACCCATGCAGGGGGCTGGGCAGAAGTTCCTGGCTTCTGGCTTTGGATTTGACTAGCTGTAGCTGTTGTGGCTATTTGGGGAGTGAGCCAGCATATGGAAGATTCTCTTTCTCTCTTTCCTCTTCATAAAATTTGCCTCTCAAACAAAAATAAACAAATCTTTTTTTAAAATCCTGAACCTTGCAGGATCATAAGTAAAAAGATTAAAATGGGTAGAATTTTTAAAAATTGTGGCTCACTTTTAACATACATATATCTGACCAAAAATGTTGGAATTATAAGTAGGCTGTCTGATATTGATGAGGATTCTAGGAAGCTGCCCTAACACGTTAACCCAAGTAGCCGAAAAGGACCTCCCTTCCAGGTCGTAATGACAGGAACTTATTAAGTTCCTTAGATGCGCTAGACACTACACGCCATTCTTTGTGTGCCTTTTATAATTTACTTCTTACTTTTTTCTTAGGAAAGCTGCTACTGCTGTTCCCATTTGGTGTGAGACAAGCGTAGTTCATGAAAGTAAGCTGTGAGTCCAAACAGGCCTGATTCCAGAGCCCGGTTCTCAATCATCGTCCTTGACATTCTTCCACTAAGTGTGAAAAAATTTGATATGAAGTAGAAGGTGGATGAATCACTATTTTAATAGATTTCTATACCAAATATTTCAGCGTAGGTGTGGAAATGGCACTAGATATTCTCTAGTGCAGGTATACACATTCCGGAGAGCCCAGAACATTTTTTCCTCATAGCTCTGTGTCTGTTTTTATGCACAGATGTACTTGACCCTGGTCTAGATGTATTAAGTGGGCGCTTGCTTCCATATTTCTTGGGATCTTAGTATCCCACCTGAAAGTCTTTGGCTTACTCCCCAGTGTGTGATGTCTGGTCTTGAGTGTGTCTGTCCTCCACTATTGTCACAGACTGCTGTCACAGCCCTGAGTCTTGTCAATCATCCAAAAAGCCTCTAAGGAAGGAAAGCGAGTGAGCCGCGGGACTCAGTGTGAGGGCTACACCGCATTTGGGAAGAGATCCTGGGAGCTGTGTGAAGCAGGTGTACAGAAAGCAAATGCCACTGTGAGCCACTTCAAAACAGGGGCTCACAGAGACCAAAATCAGGGATGCGACTCCTGCTCACCCACCACCTGCCACAGACATCTCCTGTGCCTGCCAAGGAGCTCGTCCCAAATCGCTTGTGAACCATGTCTTAGCCTGTTGCTGATGAACCCCAATATGTGACTAGCAAGCACTAAACAGGATTGAATTGTCAGTAGCATTATGTAAGAACATCGACATAAAAAGCTTTTATGTGCTTCTCAATGACTTAATCTGTGTCCTCCCTGCCCCGGTGTTAATAAACACTGACAGCTGAAGTGCAGCGAGCTGCGTCTGCATCATGGTGAAATGCCAATGCAGGTGTCAAGAGGGCATGGGGAAAAGAAACAGAGCAATACTGGTCGTCATAACAGCCACTAATTAAAAATCACCACAACAGCAGCAGGGCCACGCCTTTAGGCAGCGGGTCTTCCATGGGGTAAATGCGCTGCTCAGATGAGCCCTCTTTCCTGGATGGCATGAGCAGCTCTGCTGCAGAGGTTGTGTCTGCGGGTGGTGGACAGCAAGGCCAGCTGTGCCGTAACTTCACCTTGACACCTTGTGGGGGCTGTCGGCGCTCCATACTTGGAGGGTGAACCTTAGAAGCCCTTGAGTCTAACCCATGTGTCCACTAGAGGAAATGTAACTCAGGAAGGAAGTAATCTGCTAAGGTCAAAGTCATGGTTTCTGCCAGAGACCCCAAAAGAGAGGCCTGCAAGAGCGGGAGGATGTAGGAACGAAGTGGGTGAGAGTGGGTGCCTGGGTTTCCCTCTGTGGACGTCAGAGGCGTCTGACAGAGTGATGCTCTGGGAGCAGCCATGGGGCACTGCCAGGGGAAAGCATGTGGATGACAGCTGAGCTCCAGGAAGGCGAGGAGTGAGCGGTCTGCGGGCAGGGTTGAGTACGTGGAAATCACCTGCATGGTAGTTACTCTCCCTACAACACCCCTGAAATTCATCTTTGTGCTGATGGACAATTACTTCCTGCCTTTGCTTGTAGTTATTGTTATTGTTAGAGCTATTGTTAGCTTTTTTTGTTAAACATAATCTGCACAGTATTTTAGAAATGAAAACTTGTATCCCTGATGTCTCAAAATCTGGTGCAAAATCAGTTGAGGATAAAATTAGAATAAAAAGTTAAATAAAATGTAGGACTCATTAATTTAATTTACTGGTTTCCTAGCCTACATAATGTCGCATTTTAAGTCTATTTTATCATATATTTTACATACACAATACAATAAGACAGTATATTTAAGTACACTAAACCATTATGTAATTAGTGTGATTTTATATTGTCAGTTTTCATTTAGATTTACCCAGTACATACTACTTTACTCTGTTACTTCATTCTAATGTGAACAGCATATCCTTAACAGTACCTTTCCAAAGGCTATTGTGGTAGTAACAGTTCTCAGTTTTTGCAAATTTGAAAAATCTTCTTCATTCTACCTTATTTCTTGTAGGATATGTTTGTTGTGTGTCAAATAAAAAAGGACAGGGTCTGGTGTGATAACACAATACCTAATCCTTGCCTTGAATGCACCAGGATCCCATGTGAGTGCCAGTTAGTGTCCCTGCTGCTCTACTTCCCATTCAGCTCCCTGCTTGTGGCCTGGGAAAGCCCTAGAGGAAGGTTCAAAGCTTTGGGACATCGCACCTGCCTTTGTGGGAGACCTGGAAGATGCTCCAGGCTTCTGGCTTCCGATCAGCTCAGCACCAGTTATTGCAGCCACTTGGAAAATGAACCAGTGGATGGATCTTGCTCTCTGTTTCTCCTTCTCTTTGTATATCTGTCTTTCCAATAACAACAATAATAATAGATCTTTAATAAAATAAAAGAGGACAATAATCTCTCAGAACACTGTCATCCTATTGGCTTAGTTTCTACTCCCACTGTTCAAGACTTGTCAGCTTACCTGAGGCTCCTTGGAAGTAAACCTAACATTTTGCCCTTTGCAAGGCATTGTCCTTGTTTTATGGATTCACTGTGATATGAGAGAACAATAAGGCTAACATGTTTAGCTTTACTACTTGAGGGTTATAGTGGTTCTCCAATCTGTGGATTAGTTTCATTCACCAATTCTGAAACATTCTCATCCATTTTATTTTCAAGTATTATCTCAACCCTATGTAACTTCTGACAGTTGTTAAATGGGTGGCAAACTTTTCAGTCCTCTGTTCTCTGCCTTCTTTTCTGTGGTTTTCATTTGGTGTATACTCTTTTCTGACTTCTATTCCAGTTCACCAATTTTTCCTTCAGTTCTTTCTTGACAACTGAAGAGAAAGCTGGGTGTCAGTTTCAAGCTGGAAAGGTCTACACTCAAAATCAATTGTGAAGTGTTACTTCACTTTACTTTCAGAGAGGTTCTTTTCAAATATGTTGTTGCTTTAAGACTTTTGGGGTTCAGGGCCCGGCGGCATGGCCTAGCGGCTAAAGTCCTCGTCTTGAATGCCCCGGGATCCCATATGGGCGCCGGTTCTAATCCCGGCAGCTCCACTTCCCATCCAGCTCCCTGCTTGTGGCCTGGGAAAGCAGTCGAGGACGGCCCAAAGCTTTGGGACCCTGCACCCGTGTGGGGGACCCGGAAGAGGTTCCTGGTCCAGGCATCGGATTGGCGCGTACTGGCCCGTTGCGGCTCACTTGGGGAGTGAAACATCGGATGGAAGATCTTCCTCTCTGTCTCTCTTCCTCTCTAAAAAAAAAAAAAAAAAAAAAAAAAAAGACTTTTGGGGTTTGAAGATATTTTTGAACTTGCCTTTTAACATTTTTTACTTATTTTGAGAGACAAAAACAAAGAGGGAGAGGATGAGAGAGAAACCTTGTCCTCTAGCTCACTGTTCAGAGATGTGCACAGTGAGTAAAGCTGGTTGAAGATGGAACCAACAACTCAGTCCAGGTTCCTTTATGTGGCAGGATGCAGGTGTTTGAGGCATTACCTGATACTCCCAGGGTACGCATTATCAGGAAGCTGGAGTTAGGAATGGAGCCAGGACTCAACCTCAGGCTCTCAAAAATCCTAATATTCCAAGAAGTGTGAGCAGGGATATGTTCAATGCCAGTCTCTACGCTTGCCTTCCTTTTTAATTGTACTTTATTATTTTTATTTTAAATTTTGAGTTTTGGTACAATTCTGTCGAGTCTGGGATTCCTTCTCCCACCCCCCAATTTTTAAAGATTTATTTATGTTTTATTTGAAAGGCAGATTTTATGGACAGAAGGAGAGACAGAATTCTTCCATTCACTCGTTCAGTCCCAAAATGACCACAATGGCTTGAGCTGGGCTGATCCAAAGACAGGAACCAGGAGCTTTGTGCAGGGTCCTGAGGACTTGGGCCATCCTCCATTGCTTTTCCCGGACATAAGCAGGGAGCTGGATGGGAAGTGTAGTAGGTAGGACACAAACTAATACCCATATGGGATGCTGTCGCTGTAGATGGAGGATTAGCTTGCCATGACATCATGGCATCCTCTGAAACTGCCCTTTTAAAACTTTAAACATCATAAACAAAATTATTGAGGTGCTTAAGATAATTTCAATATCTGAAATTATACATGTGGATTTCTGTTTGTTCTGGTGCTTATTGTTCTGAAGTGATTAAATCTGATTGAATATTTACTATTGTGTTAAAAATTGCAATAATGGACCCAGGACCATGGCATAACAAGATAACTGAAGCCTCTGTCTGTAGTACTGGTCTCCCATTTGGGCGCCAGTTCAAGTCCTAACTGCTTAAGTTCCTATCCCACCCTCTGTGGTAGGAACCATAAACACTGCCCACTTTAAATGATTAAGGATTTATTTTATTATTAAAAATAAATGTATAGCTGGAACAATGTTTTATAGGACACCATTTGATTTCTGTGATATATAAAATGCTAAGGTCAAGCTCAGAAGACAACCTGAATCAAAATTTTTTTTTTTTTTTAAAGATTTATTCATTTTTTTATTACAGCCAGATATACACAGATGAGGAGAGACAGAGAGGAAGATCTTCCGTCCGATGATTCACTCCCCAAGTGAGCCGCAACGGGCCGATGCGCGCCGATCCGATGCCGGGAACCAGGAACCTCTTCCGGGTCTCCCACGCGGGTGCAGTGTCCCAATGCATTGGGCCGTCCTCAACTGCTTTCCCAGGCCACAAGCAGGGAGCTGGATGGGAAGTGGAGCTGCCGGGATTAGAACCGGCGCCCATATGGGATCCCGGGGCTTTCAAGGCGAGGACCTTAGCCGCTAGGCCACGCCGCCGGGCCATCAAATATTTTTTTTAAAAAAAGGTTTACTTACTTTTATTAGAAAGGCCGATGTACAGAGAGACAGGGTGACAGAGAGAAAGATCTTCCACATGCTGATTTACTCTTCAGATGGCCACAGTGGCCAGAACTGAGCTGATCGGAAGCCAAGAGCCAGAAGCTTCTTGTCTCTGGGTCTGTAGGTTCTACTTTCAGAAATGCAAAGTTTAAAGGGAGGTGTGTTGTGGGAAGACTTTGCTGTGCCCTGGCATCAGCATGCCTCTCAATGACTCGGGGACAGCACTCCGTCTTTGCTTCTGTGTTTTTATCTGCTCCTAGAACTCTGTGTTCTTTCTCCCCCATAGTTCTTCATCATTCTCTAGTCAGAGTTGCCAATACATGTATCGTCAAGTTTTATGGTCAATTGCAAGTGTGTTACTGGGACTTCATCTTTTATTTTGGAGGCTTAATCTAGAAGTGGGAGGCTAATGTGTGAAGACCTGGTTTGAATCTATTCTGAAGTCTTCATTTTTGTTCTGTTCCAACCACAAGTTATATACTTCTTCACTATTGTGTACTTCTCCACTATTTCCTTAGCATTGTAAGGCTCTTCATTGGATAACCCTGTGGTTACAAAACTAGTTTGAAAATAATAGATATCTCAAATTGCTTTTCATAGAACTTCCCAGAAATAGCACACATTAGATGCTCATTCTTCCAAAGATCTTCCATTAGATGTGGCTGTACAGGTGTCCTCAAAAGCTTGCAAATGCTGGAATCATTTTGGAAAGGCCTCTTTATGAGCTGATGAGCTGGCTTTTAATATACACTATACACTATATATATATATATTTGTAACATACTGGTTACTCACAACCATGTCAATTCCATAATGTCACAAAATATATTGATCTTCACAATTCATTCCAATTTGGGCTGCATTGTGTTGACTTAGGAAAAAAATAGCCCAGCTTGTTCATTCCCCAATTCACTAAACTTGAGTCCTTACAATTTTTGCTTGCTTCAGAATCTCTTCTGGTCTTGACTCCATCCAGCATAACACATTACAACTTCTTACAGTGGTACCAAGTCCTTCACAATCTGACCTCGGCTTGCCATTCCTCTCTGTCCCTTGCTACTTTCCGGTATCAGTGCACCCTGCCCCCAAAACTAATTCCCCACGCTCATGCTCCACAAACACCGCTCTCCCTCTGAGGCACTTTGCTTTTCTGTCCCCTTGCTCCTCTGCCTGCAGGAGCTTCTTCAGCTTCGTTCCCCTTACCATTCCCCAAGGTTCAAACCAAATATTACCAGATCTTTGGTTGTTGTCCTCTCTAAATTCTCTCCTCTCCTTGAAAACATTTCTGCACTGGCCTGCGAGGTGCTTTAAGAGAGGCTTTTCCTTCACAAACCGTGTGGGCTTCCTGTGAGAGTGCATACTTCTTAGAAACAGGCTCCAGGCTGGGCTTGGCATCCCAGTGCTCTCTGAGTGAGGCACCAGGTCAGGATTGTCACTTCCCAAGGACTGACTCTCCAAAGCATTAAGCACATGTCTGTTACATGCTTACTCCTCCAGACAGTGGAGGCGTCACCACAATGCAACTGAAAGATGACAAGTAACTTGTCCTTACACCCAAAGAGATGTAGATTAAAGGAAGTTGATGGTCTGAAGCCAGATGACAGCTGGGTATGTTATAGGAGAACTGACAGGAAGGAAGCTGCTGTGACCACAGCAATCGATGAAGTGGCCTGATTTGTCACAGCCTGGTGACTAATACTGTTGTTGTAACAGCCGTTTAATAGGGTAGAGTTGAAAGGAATCATCTAGTCTTACCTCTTCAATGGCTGTCCTCCATTTCCGTCTGCCATTGCTTTTACAATCTACTCCTCTAGGGAACAACAGGATTTGCACTGGTGAATTGTTTAAATAGGTACATATGTCACTGAACTGAGTTCCTTGCCTCACACCCCCAGACACCTGCTTCCAAACCATTCCAACTCCTCCAAGCCGCTCATCTTGCATCCACTCATACGCAAGTCCCAAGCATCCTTCTTCCTTGGTTATCTCTTGCATCTGTTCTTTCTAATACTCAGGTCATGGCCCTGGGATTTTCATCTTCACTGCAGACTCTCCTTACTGTGATCCTTCTATATATCTGATTAACTTACTGAAAATAGATTCTTCCCCATTTAGAAACCTTCAGCAGTTTGCTCAAATGTTTAATCTAGCACTCACAGCCTTTTGTATGCGGATTTCAGGTGGCCTTTCTGATTTTATCGGACAGTGATTTAGTTAGGCAGCTGAAAGAAAAAAACAGCCAGTATGGTAGCATAATAGAGTTATTTATTTATGATGTAAATATCTGAATAGCTGGTCCAGGGCAAATTAATAATGGTGGAGACTGCAAAAACCTGCCTTCAAGATGGCCTCCAATGAGTCCCGCCTCGTCCTATCCATGCCCTTGCGTAGTCCATTTCCACACCATGCAAAGGTAAAGAAAGACAAGTGTTTTGTCTCAGTTACTTGGGAGTTCATTTTATGGCAGTTGGCCTGGGTTAAGGGATGCCCAGATAACTGAGAAGACATTAGTTCTGGGCATATTGCTGAAGGAGTTTCTGGATGAAATTAGCATTGGAATCAGTGGACAGGGTAAAGAGGGTCCACTCTCATCGATGTAGGACACCATCCAATCCACAGGGGAAAGAATAAAAAGGCAGAGGAGGGGTAAACTCTCTCACTTCTTGAGCTGAAATGCCGTGGCTGAGCTGAGCCATCCATCTTTTCCTGCCCTTGGACACCAAACAGTTCATGGTTCTCATGACTTGCTTCAGACTTAGAGAGTGAGTCCAGTGCCCCACACCTGCTGAATCCCTTTCGCACCTCGTCCCCTTTGCGCCATTCAGCACCTGTTTTCATGCTTTGAACGTGAGGCACCAGCTTTCCTGGCTCTGTGGTGCAGATGGCAGCTTGCGGGACTTTGTGGTCTCCATAATTGTGTGAGCCCATTTCCATAATAAATTTCCTCTTCTATGTCTGTGTTTGTCCTGTTGACTGTATTTCCCTAGAGAACACTGAGTCATACACATTGTGTATGCAAGGAATCAAACTGTAATAAATCAAGTAACTTGGTTAGCAAAATAAGATAAAAGAACAAAAATCTGGTGTCAACTGATACCAAGTACGAGACTGTGTTCACCTTGTAATGCTTTTCTTCAGAAGGAGAGGAAATTAAATGAATGAACTCACATTTTCCTTTTGTTCAAATGATTGCTCACAGGGTTAAGCTGTGCCCTTGCACACAGAGGTAATGCACAAACACATTTACCATTGTGAATTCTCTTCAGGTAAATACATTAATAAATGACAAGTAACAGCAAGACAGATGTATGACCTCCCCCCGACCACCTTTAAAATTAATCAGCCCACCCCTTTTTCTGTTGGCTCTGAGATAGAAAGATTTGCATAATATCCTGGTTGCCATGGCTGATAGCATCTTCTGTGTTAGTTAACTCTTAATGGAGTAGTCATGTAAAAGCCTGTAAATGACCACATGAATTATGCATAAAGGACTCAACTCAAGCCATGCATATAAAATGGGCATTAAGAACACAATGTTGACTCTCAGTCTTTTAAACATACCCTGTTTGGAGCTTGCTTGCCCTGTGTGTAGTCATCTTCTAGCACAAAATGGAAGGGGAATTTGCAAAATAGATACTACTAACCAAGAAATCAAAGTTTTACACATATATAAAATGAGTCAGTGAGAAATTTTAAAAGGAATTGTATGACCCAGGTTCTTGTGTGCCTTGTAGCTGGTTCCATGGCATTCTATGTACACAATGACTGATGAAAGCCAATCCTTCCAAGAACCACTTTGAGACTGGGGAGTGACTTGCTGCAGAGGCAAAGGAAGCCAGAGGAGGGTCATGACTGCATTGCTCAGGGGACTCCAAAGAAACAGAACCAGCTGGAGGTGGCTTGAGGCTCATTATGGAAGCAGCAGACTGAGAACCATGGGTGCTGTGTCAGAGGGCAGGAGTATTGACTGTTCCAACTCAAGCAGAAGCAAATGATCCCTTTCTCTGCTTTTTGTTCTATTCAGGCCTCCAACAGTTTTTGCGTGGTTGTCCACTCACATTAGCCAGTGTATTGATACAAATGTTAGTCTCTTTGGAAGCACTCTCATAGACATGCCCAGACAAATTTTATAAACTAGCTGAGCATCCATTAATTCAGTCAAGCTGACACATAATATAAAGTTAATCATCACAATATGTACATCCCATCTACTGTTCTCTGATGTTACTTTGTGACTTTTGAGGGTTTTTTTTTTTTTGTAAAGTTTAGTGTTTTGAGGCCTGGGACCCACCACCAGCTAGGCTGTGGACCCCAGGCAGCATGTGCAGCACAATGCTGAAAGAACCAGGTCTGGGGCCCACTGCCTACCTGGCCACAGACATGGTGGCTGTAAATTGTCCTGGGGAGTGCGGGGGTGGTTTAGAGGTGTGTAGATGGGGAACCACTGAGGAAATACATTACATGGAGGGATGACTTCTGGGGGACTTTCATAGACTGGGCCACTGCAACTGTAGGTAAATTATGGGACTGAGACTGGGTGGCTTGAAGAGGGCGAAGACAGAGGACCTCTCTATGTCAGACCAGACCTGCCCATGTAGAAGACCTGGGCTGGGCTAGTTGGCATCAGTCACAGCCCTCTGGCATACATGGAAGCTCGGGCTAGGGGGCTTGCCTGGCAGGACTAGGCCACAGTACCCACCAGTGAGTGTCAGGGCAGGGGGTGGGCCATACTAGGCTGGGCCATGACACTAACTGGCAGGTAAGACAAGTGGGTCTGGAGGCAGATTCTGAGGGGAATTGGTGGGCTCATCTCTGTGAGACTCCGTTACCTGCTGGTTTGTGCCAGAGCTGGAGGTGGTGACAGCTGAGTTAGGCGTGACCACATAACTCACCAATACTTGTGGGAACTGGGGCTTAGAGTTGGCTTGCTTGGCATAAGCTGCAGCAACCAAGAATTGAGTATAGGGACAGACTGGTACACAGCATCTATTAGCACTCATGAAGGCAGAGACAGGGGGTGAACGAGGCTGGCCAGAGCCCTACGTCTGCTGATGTGCATGAGATTTGGGTCAGGAGTGGGCCTGGTGTGGAAACTTGGGTAACTCCTCTACTAGGTTATAGCTCCTGCTGGTCAGCACAAGATTAGGGACTGGGTGTGGTCTAGACCAGGAAGGGCTGATTCACTTGTCGGCAGGTATATAGGCAGCTTAAGGGGATGAACTGGGCAAAGCCAGGTCAAGTTGTAGCACACACTGGCATAAATGGGAGCCAGAGCAGAGTGAGAGCCATGCTAGGCCAGGCTTCCATATTCATCTGTTTGCATGAGAGCCGGAGGTTGAGGCAGACTGGGCAGGACTGGACTGTACCCACCAGCAAGATTGGTACTAAGAGTGGGCCAGGCTAGGCCGGGATACAACATCCAATGGCAAAGGCCAAGACCGCAGATGGGTTACACTCAGCTAGAGTGAAGCAATCACTGGCATACACAAGATTTGTGGCTGGGAGATGGCCTGGTTAAGGAGCTAAGGGGACTTCTCTGCTTGGCTATTGTTCCTACTGGTTATTGCAAGATCCAGAATGTGGGCAGGAAACTGGACTGGGCATGAATGTAGCATCTATTGGCATGGGTGTGGAATGGCCTGGGGTGTGCCAGATTGTATTAGGCTCAGCACCCATGGTGTTTACAAGAGCCAGAGTGAGTGTAGGACAGGATAGGCTAGACTGGGTGGAACCAGGCTGCAGCACCTGCTATGGAATGCCAAGGGTATGTGGGCCATGTCAGATAGAGTCACAGCACCCACCAGCACATGCAAGACCCCATGGGTGGGACAGGGTGGCAAGCTTAGTAGGGGAACTGCAGGGGCCGCTGCTCCTGCTGGTAAGCATGAGAGTTGGGATTTGGGGCAGACAAGGATGGACATGGCTGTAACACCTGTCAACCTGCATGTGAGTTGGGTTAGGGGGAGACCCAGGCTGGGCTAAGTGACCTTATCTGCTGGCACATGCATGAGTTAGAATAAGTGCAGGCTGATTGGGCTTTGCTGCAGTATTAGCTGACAAGTGTCAGGGCTAAGGCTAAGTCCTATTAGGCTAGACCACAGTACTCCTGGAAAGTGCAAGATCCAGAGCTGGGAGTAGGCCTTGTAAGAAAACTGTGGGCACCCCTTTGATGGGCTGCAACTCTCACCAGTGAACAAAAGGACCAGGGTTGGGGTAGATTTGGCTGGACAGGTAGCAGCCCTTGCTGGCATAAGCGTGGACTAGATAGTGGGGTCAGTCAAGCTTAGCTAGGCTGCAGCACCCATTGGTGTATATGAGAGCCAAATGAAATGTAGGACAGACTGAACCCATCTGCTGCCCATGCCAGCATGAACTGGAACCAGGGCTGGGAGTAGGCCTGGTGGGGATGAGTAGGGGTCACTCTGACTAGGCTAGTTCGCACTGGTGTGCATGAGTGCCAAGTGTGTGTTGAGTGAGGTTAGGCTGAACCGCAGCATCCCTTGATCTGCATATACGATTGGGCTGTGGACAGAACTAATCCAACAACTGCAATCACCAGTGTGTGTATAAGCTTATATGGATGATGAACAGAGCTAGACCATGCGGTGCCTGGCATACTCAGGAGTCAGGTCTGGGATCACCTCAGAGGGTTTCTTTGGGGCCTTAAAACTCCAATGACGGTAAAAATCACAGAATCTGGTCTTGACTGTGGAGTACATGTGTCAGAACTGGGCTTTCTCAGTTGCTGAATCCTGTGCAGTGGATGGCATGCCTATAGATGGACATAGGGGATATTACAACAAGATCACTGAGGCCTGCAGACAATGTCTAGTACTATGGTAGAAGATACAGGGCAGAACAATTTGGACAGCTCTCCTGGCCAAACTTTGACAGCAAGCATATGGGAGAGTAGAGACTCTTAAGTAGAGACTCCAAGGTAGACTATGTCAACCAATAGATCTTGGAAGGGTTTCTTCAACCTTGGAGCATTGTTGTTTGTTTATTTATTTATTTATTTTAGACGGTACCTCTTGAGAGTGGGCACTTGCTCCCTGCTGATGCAACTCTGTCAAAACTATCGAACTGTTGAAACCACATAAACAGTACCTTTAGAACATGCTCTACATCAGGGACCATTGGATGACGTCAAGTTGCTGTCCCCCATCCCTGGATACTGATGCGGTTAGGCTGCTGAGAGCAGCCTGTTCCTCTTCTCTCTCCCCTCCCCCAGATACATCAAGAAAAAATATTAGAAGGAAATGTCTCATCCACTTTCTCCCATACCACCCTAATCAGTGGTCCACATGGGCTTATATCCTGCTCAACTGAGTGAACATCAACAATAAAACAAACATATATATAAAGATTTGTTTATTTTTATTGGAAAAACAAATCAGACTTACACAGAGAAGGAGAGACAGAACAAAAGATCTTCCTACCACTGGTTCACTCCCCAAATGAGCACGATGGCCAGAGCTGAGCCTATCTGAAGTCAGGAGCCAGGAGCTCCCATGCAGGTTCAGGGTTCCCAGTCTTTGAGCCATGCTCTACTGCTTTTCTGGGCCATAAGCATGGAGATGTATGGGAAGTGGAGCAGCCAGGACATATGGTGCCCATATGGGATGCAGGCACTTACAAGGTAAGGATTTAGCCATTGAGGCATTATGCTGAGCCCTCTCTGATATGACTGTGTGTGATGTCACTAAGGGCAAAACTAAGGCTCCCAGGTCTTCCTTGACATGTCTAGCTTCCCCGACTGTCCCACCTCCTTCTTTCCCATTACCCTCCAGCCCTGGGCTGCTCAGCCGTTTCTTGAGCATATTAAGGTTGTGTCTACCTACCACCCTTTGTACTTGTAGCTTGGCCTAGAATAACCCTGCTACCAATCTTTACCTTTTCAGTTCTACATTGTCATTTATATTTATTATAAAATGTTGTTTTCACTAGAGAACTTTCCCTGGACTCTGAAATCAGTAATTCCAGCGTGCAACTTGTTTTTTTTTTTTCCATCTTATCATTTCCTGATATTTCTCTGTGAAAAGGGTGTAGAAGATAGGGTGGCTGTTAGTCCCTGCCACCTGGATCGTATTTATGCGAGGCTGGTACCTCCAAGGGCACAGAGAGGATCTGTGCCTTTTGCAGTCCCTGGCCTCCGGCCTGGACCCATTCAAACAGCATTTGTTCTTGGCTTTCCTGTTGGCTGACAGACTCAACACCCCCACACTTCTTTTTTTTTTTTTTCTTCTCTGATTTCACTTGTTTCAAAATGAGTGTTAACTCCTAGCAAAGAAGAGATCCCGGAAGGTCAGGCCTTACCTTTGGTCATGGTAGTGACAATGAATCAGGGCAGAGTTCAGAGCTAGAAGTCTCCAGGATACCCGAAGTGAGTAAGGGGTTTTCCCTTTTCCCTGTGGTTGAGATCATCCAGTGAAGTCATTCTTAGCCAGAAATCAGTTGTAAGAGATCTAGATCCCTTCCCTCCCATAATAACTTTCCAAAGAAGACCAAGACCAGCTGAGATAACATCTAAGTTTAGCCAATGCCCCTGGACAGACACATGACCATCTCCCTTCATGGCCATCATCTTAAATGACAGATGAGGATGCACCAATTATAGATATCTGACATTTTAATTCCTGAAAAGGTTTGAGCTCTGGGTGAAACTGTGTCTTTAGCATAAAGATAGAGCAAAGGCTTTATTTTTCCCAGGAGTAGGCAAACCATTCTTCTCTGTGGAGAAACATGTTACTAATGGGTGATGCTTTTGACGAGTGAGGGGCCTTTCAGTCATAAGCCTGGGCATGGTGCAACCTTCTGAGGAGGTTAGACACAGGCAAGTGAGAAATCCAGTGAGAATTCCCTTCCCCCAATCTCTCCATGGTAACACATCTGTGTTGCCAAGACTCCTTCCTGTCGGTTAATACTTGGTCAAGACACAACATGGTAGATTACAGGCATGTACCCTCATGGCTCCTCCCTGGAGTCTCGTGATAATGTAACTGTCCTATTGTAGAACTTTCCATGTCACTTGTTTGTTGCTGTTGTTGTTGTTGTTACTTTCGCCTGTATCTGTGACATCACCAGGTTGGCAAATACTCTAGAGAGCAGCTAATTTATCTTTTCCATCTTATTACTGCCAGAGCCTAGGAGAGCCCCTGGCATGGGATAGAACCTTCAGGAATGTATCTGAAGGAATGACTGGCGTTGCTAGATTCTTCCAAGCCTGAAAGTTAGCTGAGCTAAAGAAGACACTGCAGATGTTGGTCTCCAAGAGAAAAGCAAAGGGCTCCCAAGGCTTCTGGGTCTGCCCCACTTAGTTTTAGAGAACTCCAGATGGATCAGCAGAGCTCGTCAGTAGGGAGCAAGTGCCCACTCTCAGGAGGTACTGTTTACTTTTAAAACAAACAACAACAACAAAAACAAAAATCCACGTTTGCTCAGGTTGGCATTTGGCACAGGGTTGAACCACTGCCTGGCATACCCACATTCCATATCAACGTGCCAAGGTTCAAGTACTGGCTCCACTTCCCACCCAGCCTCCTGTAATGGGCACCCTGGGAGGCAGAGGGTGGTGATTCAAGTGACTGAACCCTGCTACCCCTGTGGAAGATCTGAGTGCAGTTCTCAGCTCCTGGTCTTGGCCTGGCCCAGTGCTGGCTGTGAGGACATTTGGGGAATGAACCAGCAGACTGACTTGGGTGCTCCCCCTCTTTCCCTCTGCCTTCCAAATAAGTGAAAAATATGTGTTTTTTAAACTAGCAAAAAATAAATGAAAAATCATTTGCTTTCTTTGTCTCGGGCTAAGCCATGGCTCCTCCTTCTGCGGCCGTGACAATGTGAGTGAAGCCGTTTCAGCTCTTTGGCTAATCAGTCAGATTCTGTCGTTGCTTGAGCATTTGGAGTGTGAATTCTAAAGATAACTCAGGGAACTGCTCCTTCATCAACCGAGGGAACTAGTGCAGGCTTCAGGGTTGTCTGTGCTAGAGATAATGGCAACTTGATTTTCTCAGGTCACATCTCCCCTGTCAGGAAAAAAAGTGTTTCCTGCCAACCATGAGCTGAGGGTGAGGACTGTGGGTGGAAGCTTGGCTGGGGATGGTTGCCGCAGGCGCATGCTGCGACTGAAGAGGAGGCCTGGTTGCTGGCAGCCCCTCCTGCAGTGTGGCTGTGTGAGCCTCGGGTGAGGCTGGACTCCGACTGGCAGGGTTCTAGGGGCATGGCTGGAATGTGCATCCCCTCAAGCAGAAGGCAGTCACTCAATAGGATGCTTTCTGAGGGTTTCTAGCACGCTGTCAAGACACGTTTGTCACCAAATGATGACAGCTCACCGGTGCTCCTCTCATGACTTCCCTTCACGGGAGCTGTGGCTACTTCTGCTCCTGTTAGGAAAAAAACAACAACAGCAGTGACTGCTGATGCTTATTAACATTTACTATGTGCTGAGTAGCAAATGGGTTCTCCCAGTTCCCATAAGAGCTCACTGAGACAAGTGTCTTAGTCTTAGTCACCAATCATCCCCACTTTACTACGGATCTGCTTATGATCAAGCATATGCTGCTACACAGCTGGAATCATATAATGTCCGTAAACTTTTCAGATTCTGCTTTGTATTTTCATGTTTTAGTTGTCCCTCTCACTGGATTCTTCCCATCCTGAGCGTCTTGGGTAATCACACAGTGCAGCAGCACTGGAATGCAGAGAGGAGAGCGAGAGAAGACAAAAAGCAATAGCTCACACGGAATACTGTGACTGTACTTCTAGGGGGTTCCAAGTGTCAGTATTATTTTCCAACTCTAAATAATCTGAGCAGCAAAATGATTTGATTAGAAAGACTATGCTTTGGTGACCAAGGAGCAGAATGAAGAATATTTGTTAAGTGTTATTGGCATATCAGTTATCTACTACTGTATTGCAAATTACCACTAAACTTGGTTTTAAAGCATTAAATATTATCTCCTTGTTTCTTTTTAAAAATTTTATTTATTTTTATTGCAAAGTCAGATATACAGAGAGGAGAAGAGACAGAGATAAAGATCTTTTGTCCAATGATTCACTCCCCAAGTGATCGCAACGGCCAGAGCTGTGCTGGTCCGAAGCCAGGAGCCAGGAGCCAGGATCTCTTCCAGGTCTCCCACATGAGTGCCGGGTCCCAAGGCTTTGGGCTGTCCTTGACTGCTTTTCCAGGCCACAAGCAAGGAGCTGGATGGGAAGTGGAGCTGCTGGGATTAGAACCAGCAACCATATGGGATCCTGGTGCATTCAAGGTGAGGACTTTAGCTGCTAGACAATCACCATGCCAGGCCCTATCTCCTTGTTTCTATACCTCAGAAATTTGGGAAAATCTTAGCTAGTGATTCTGGGCCAGAGTTTTTCCATGAAGTTATAGTTAAGATGCTATCCCAGGCTGAAGTCATCTGAAGACTTGACAAAGCCCAAGGAGTGCCTTCTGTGATGGCTACCTCACAAGGCTGATTCCAGGAGCCTTCAGTTCCTGGTGGTTGTTGTAGGGGACCCTTCATTCTCTCTGTAGATAGCTGTTGTGTCCTCAGGACATAGCCACTAGCTTTCTCTAGAAGGAGTGATGCAATAGACAGCGAGAATGAGGGTCTCCATGCAACACTTTTGTATGCACAAGTATTACCTCTTCACCTATGAGCAGGGCTCAAGCTTCCATGCCTTTCTCATTATGGATTGCCATTCTCAGATTTGTTGCCCAGGCTTATTTCAGTATCACACTCCAGGAAGCAATTTGTTTGGTCAAGCCTTCTTGTTGCTTACCCTTTTCTGATCTCTTCTAGAAGGTTGTGACTCTTTTTCTTGTAGAAACCATGCTGGACCACCAGTTCCACTGGTGAATATGAGGGTTCAGATAGGAGTAGACCAGGCCAGGCAGGGCTACAATGCTTGTTGGCCTCATGTGAGCTGGATCAGTGGAAAACCAGGGTGGACTGACTCTTCCTACTGATGTATGCATAATCCACTGAGTTGGTTGGGTTTTGCTGCAGCATCAGCTGGAAGATGCTGGAACGTGGGGCAGGGGGGATTATGTCAAGTTAAACTGCAGTACCACCTAGAGAGTGCAATATCCAGGTGTGGGAGTTGGTTCAGTAAGGAAACAGTGGGCACCTTCCTCTTGGGTTGCCACTCCCACTGGTGAGCATGAGAACCAGGACTGGGACAGAGGTGGCTAGACAGAGAATGACACCTATTGGAGCATGTATGGGCTGGATAATGGGGTTGGTTGAGTTGGACTAGGCTTCAATGCCCATTGACATGTATGAGAGCTGAATGGGATGTGGGACAAACTGGACCAGTCTGCTGTACATGCTAGCAAGCATGGGAACAAGACAGGGGGCAGGCCTGGTGGGGTTATTGCAGGTTGCTCTGACTAGGCTTCAGTTCCCACTGGTTTGCGTGAGGATCAAGTGTGTGTTGGGCAGGATTGGGCTGTGCTGCAACATCCATTGGCTTGTGTAAAAGACAGGGCTGGAGATAGAACTGACCCAGCAATTGCAACCACCAGCATGTGTATAAGCTGATTGGTGCAACAGACTGTGCTGGACTCCGTATTGGCAAGCACACACAAGAATTAGGTCTAGGATCACCTCAAATGAAGTTTCTTGGGGTATCTCCCCAACTGAATTGCTGGACTCAGAATACCCAATCATGGAGGAAATTGCAGGCTCCATGGTCTGATCGTGGAGTGTGTGTGTCATAGCTGGGCCTCCTCAGTGGCTTAGAAGGAGCAGTGGACAGCATATCCAGGTGCACATGGAGGGTATGGCAGTGCATTGGAGGCTACAGAGGACACATAACAGACAACAGAGGACAGAACAAATGGATCAACTACCACAGCCAAGTGCTGGCAGTGAAAATCTAGGCAAATGAAGACTCTAAGGTGGACTATGTCAACCAGTGGATTCTAGAGAAATTTCATTGTACTTGGAGTGGCAAGATTGGCAAAATTTAGAACTGTTGAACTATCAAAACCTCATGAGCAGGACCCTCAGAGAATGCCCCACATTGGGGATCCTGGGATGGTGTCACCTAACTGTCCTCCATCCCAGGGTGCAGAGGTGTTTTGGAGGCTGGGTGTGGCTTCTCCCCTTATCTCCCCATCTCCCCCAGGTACAGGAAAGAAAAAAGAGAATGTGGAAATAGCGGTCACACCCACCTTCCTGTAGTCCTTGACCCTTATCACCCTAATCAACTATGTAAAAAAATCATCAAAAAAATAAGGGGGGAAGAAGAATTCTGGTTTTCTAAGTCACATGATTTTAGGTGGAAATTCGTCTTCACCACTTATTAGGCATATGGCTTTGAATAAATTGCTTAGCTTCTCTCTTATGATCATGGATAGCCATGTGAAACAATTACCCCTTATTTGTATTTATAAAGTATAGGCGCAGAAATTTGGAGCTCGGAAATTTAGGCAAGAGTCACCAAGGTAGTTTGGGTCTGTTTGTTGATGTCTACAACCTTAAGTGGAAGACTCAAAGGCTAGTTTGTATCTCAACAACTGGAGCCCAAAATCATCTGAAAACTAGTTCAATAACACTTCTGGCTGTTGGCCGAAACCTTAGGGGAGGCTCCTAACCACGGCTCCTACACACAACTTCGTCTTATAGTCTAGTCTTCTCTTAGGTGGCTAGATTCCAATATGTGTCCTAAGAGAGAGAGAGCTAAGTGAAAACTGCTTCACCTTTGCTAACTTGGTCCCTGAGGCTACACAGCATCCTTTCCTCCATGTTCAATCCCTATGGAGCCACAGAGTAGAGGGAAGGACAGATGGATTCCAGCTCTTGGTGGAAAGTGATTAGAGCATTATGACTGCAAATATTACAGTAAATGGTTTTGGAAAACAGAATCTGCCATACTTGCTAACGCCTCTATAGATGAGAATAACTAGAGCTGTCTCAGAATCTCAGAATCATGGTTGACATTTAGAGGCACTTAACCACCATCACAACGTAGATCCTGACCAATCACCACAAGAAGTGGCTTCGCATTTCAGTTGTGGATCATGGAATTTTTGAATAGGCAAGGAAAAGGTAGGGAAGAGAATGTGAGAGTATTCGGGGCCTGTCACTCAGTGCCATTGTGTGATGAGAAATGATTCAAGTAGTTTAACAACCTACTGTAGCATATTGTTTGAGTATCAGCTTTGCTCACAGAATCTTTCTGAAGACTAAGATATTGCACAACATTTTACACTTGACACATGGAAAATGAAAAGAAATGACAGATATTATTATTGTAACTCTTTTTGATAACTTAACATTCTAATATGTGGCATAGAAATTAAAATCTTGAAAGCACGAGACTGTAACATTTTCTCTCTTATAACAAGAGACTCTTACCACCTCCCAAGAGTTCATGTACCATGAAGCATCATAAAGGTCATCAACATGGCAAGTAGACAGTAATCTCCGTATATATTATTCTTAAGAAATAAGGAGTCTGGTTTTTAATTCCTCTTGTAAGAAACCATGAGTCAATACAGTATTATTTTGTGTAAGTTTCTTTCAGTAATTACGCATAGCTTGAAACTTTCCTAGATATTTTCATGAGAGTTGTCAATGAATTAATGTGATAACATAATAAAAACAAAAGTGCTGTAATTTCAGAAGGGATTTCTGTGGCTTTATAGAGAAGTGTGCTTTGCACCATGAACCACATATTCTAAAATTAGAATAGGCCAAGAGGGACAGAGCTCGGATCTACAGTTCCTCTTAGGATAGGAACATTCTTTAATAATGAAATTAAGCTCATAGGGCCTGACTCACTAATACGTTTCCTGGACATGAATGAACCTCCTGCGGTTGATCTAGCAGATACCTGAGTTCTCTGGAAAGAGGCTGGTTTATGCAAAAGGATTTTCCTCAATGCTAACTAGACCTATTTTCTGTCAAGCCACATCACCTGGGGAAAGTCAAGCAAGGGGCTGGCTCATAATGGTGACAGAAACTAAAGCTAACTCTTGCTTTGGGCTTTTTCCTAATAATCGGGCCCAGAATACCTCGCAGGTCTCTGAGAGTCTCCCTAGCTCTTTGGAGTGTTTTTGTGGCTGGTGTGGTCTCTAGGCTCTTTCCTTGCTGGGGGAAGCCAGTGAAGGGTCTGGACAGGACCTCTTGCCATTACAGTCTCGTCCACCTCCAGGATCCAGCTGGTGGTTGTCTCTGTTGGGGAAGTCCACACAGAGCAGACAAAAAGGAGAAAGTCTCTCCTTTGCCTTACTACATCTACTGAATTAGCACAAAAGAATGCTGCTGTGTCTTCCTTTTTAACAGACTTTTAATTCAAGGACTGGTATATGTTCCCTTGGATCAAAGCTGGGGAATAGGGGCTGGTGGAGGCATAGTAGGTTAATCTGCTCTGTGGCATCAGCATTCCTTATGGGTGTTGGTTCATGTCCCATGTACGAAGCTCCTGGCTCCCAACCTCAGATCAGCTTAGCTATCATCTTTGTGACCATTTGGGGATGAATCAACCAATGGAAGACTTTATCTCTGCTTCTCTCTCTGTAACTCTACCTTTGAATAAAATAAATCTTTAAAAGAATAGTTTAAAGGAGGACAGTTGAGTAGATGATAACAGCTTTGTTCATTTTTCAGAAACCACCAAACATTTAGAAAGTGCATACTACGTAAACAAGGCACTACACAATGAGAATGCAAGGGTAGAAAACACAATTACATCCCACCCTGCTGCTGATCTAGGTGGGTGGATAGCCTACTATGGCTGTGCACACCAGCGGGTAAGGGTAAGGGCCACGGCAGGGGTGCCCTGCTGCTGTGGCTGCATACCAAACTAGAGACAGGCCACATGGAAGCCACAGAGGGCATTGGAGATGTATAAAATGCTTACTAAAGACTTTCACAGAACAGGCTACTGTACCCTCATCTGAAGATGCATCTTCAGTGTTCCCTTCTGATCCTCAACCCTTCATTCAGGAAGCAAAGAAAACATGTGACCATTTCTGTCTCTTTCTCTTTCATCCTTTCTGTTTTTTAAATTTCTTCATTCTTTCTCCTTCCTTCCTTCCTTCCTTCCTTCCTTCCTTCCTTCCTTCCTTCCTTCCTTCCTTCCTTCCTTCCTTCTCTCTGCTGTGTTTATTCCTACTCACGAAACTAGTAGATTTTTAAAACACCAGGCCAGATATTTTGAGTTGTTAATCACCCCCTCCCTGTCCCCTTCAGCAGCCAAATGGTACATAATCAAATACTCTCGTTGTGTTCCAGCCTTGCCTGACATGCCTAGCAGAGGCAACAGGAACTCAGAATTCAAGACTGGATCACAGGGTGGGTCAGGACTTCTCAACTGGAGCATTGCTCTGCTCTGCTCCAGTTTTTCCAAGCAGGTAAATTAATTTTTCTGTCTGAGGTTTGTGAGGCTTAAAGATTGGCCAAAGCAGGTAACTGGTCTTGCTATGTTATGGAACAATATTAATCTGCAGTCTCCAAAGAGTTCTTTTCTGAACATGATGAGCTCAAGCGCTTGAGAATTACTTTAAGATGCATTTGGAGCGATTTCAAGAAACCAGTCCAGGGTTGTAAATCGTGAGGCTGTGACAGTTAGATGGGCTGATAGGTAGTTGGGGCCAGGTCCCTGCCAGAGTGGGAAAAGGGAGTCTCTTTCAGAACGTACAGGATGATCATTTCTCCCCTGAAACTGACTTTGAATAAGCAAAGCATCAGTTCCACTCCTTTGAGTTCCTCGTTTTATCATGAGAATAGTAACTGGTAGGCAGTGGGGAATGGTCCTGACTGGAATGCGACTCTCCATCCTCTAGTTGCCAGTTTCATCAGAATTGCAAGGGGGCAGTGACCTCACTCCTCTGAATTTTTGGATTATGAGAATAGAAAGAAGTTACCAATCACAACCTTCTGATGGCTCCTTGTTTTGAGCAGGCTGGACAGGACTATGATTCTGACCCTTCGGTGAGTTTTCCCTACCCTCTCATTGATTGTCAACTGCTGAACTATTTTTCTCCACAAAACTGAGGTTAAAAAAAATCAATTCTCACATCTCTTCAGATCTTGGTTCTCTGAATCCCCCCTACAGATGGTTGCAGCAGAAGGTTCTTTCTTTAATAAGCCTTACTTTGCTCACTGGCTTGTCCACGTGGACACGTGTGAGACAGGAACCAAGCCTCCTTCCTTTATGCCATTTGCTATAGCAATGTCATGACTCATTTGTTTTTCTCTTTTATAAATTCTATTAATTAATTAATGAAGCAGAGAACAAGAAATGGACAGACAACTTCCAGCTGCTGGCCTATTCTCCAACTGCCTGCAGTGGCCAGGACCTGAGCAGGCCAAAGGTAGCAGTCAAAAACACAATCCAGGTTTCCCATGGATCTGCTGGAATCACTCATGGAGCTGAGACTGGAACCCTAGCACTACAATATGGAATGTGGATGTCCTAAACATTAGGCCAAACATTCAACACCATTATTACAATTTCACTTCCTGTACTGAGCTTTAGTGGTTGTATGAAAAACTGCTTAGTACAGTGTAGTGGCGGAGTTATTAAGATTTGGAGTTAGGCTTTGATGACATGAAACAGCTTAAGTCTCAATTTACTCATCCATTAAATGGGGATAATCACAATACTACTTGCATGAGAGGGATGTAAGAATTCAATGATGACATGACTATAGCAGTGGAAGGCTCTTTGGGTCATGGTAGCTACACAGTGGCAGCTGAGGTTCACTATTGCTAATGTCCTCCTCTATTCAAAACTCATTTTCCTGCCTCTCTCAGATTAGCAGATCCTGCTCATGGCCCCAGAAACTTAGTCCTGACAGTCATAAATAGTAGTGATGTTGAGGCTTCCTTTTTGGGAACATTTTCAGTTCCTTCTCCAGACATTCATCCTTCAATTACTGAGTGACAGGAGAGAACCTGACATTTACAAAGACAGGAAACGCTGCACTGCTGCGCACAAGGGCGCACAGGCAAAGGTGCAGTTTAAAACTTCTCATAAGCTTCTGAATTCAGATTTTTCTTGAGACGGCCTTCCATGTAGACAACTTGTCCTTAACAGAAAGATGCAGAGACAAAACACTGCAGTCTCTCAAAATTTGGATTAAAGTAATGACATGTGATTTGGAGAGAGGAAGAATGAGGAGCTGTGGAGGATCCTATGAATAATTGAATCTGGAGAACATTTTAAAATAGACTTTATTATGTATCCGCTACTCTGTAGTAAAAATATTAAACTCAGATATTCAAGAATTTGCCATCTAATTGGGGGATAAATAAAAATGGAAGGAGCTATATGGGCTAATAGGGAGTAAGGGTTACAGTCCCTGGTAAAATGAGAAAAGGGGCTCCTTTGAAAAACTACAATGAAAATGCTGCTCCTCCCTGTTCTGTTCTTTGATAAAGGAAGATTTGGGTTTTATAGCAGAATAACAGGTGGGTAGTTAGGTGCAGCCCCTATTGGAATAGTCCCACTTCCCTGAATTCCCAGTTTTATTATAAAAATAGAAGGGAAGGCAGGAAACTTCTTTCAGAAAATGCATAGCGCTTATCTCCCCAAAACCTATCTGTGACTAGATCAGTGTCAACTCCCATTTCTCTGACGGTTCCTAAGATTTCAGCTTATCACGAGAGAATGGGAAGACAAGATTGCCAATCTCACCCTTTGACTGCTTTTCGTTCTAAGTAAGCTAAGCAGGGTTACCAGTTCCCGCCTTCTGTTGAGTTTCCTTTCCATCTACTAATTGATCTGTTTTTTCCTTTTCCCAGAATTGTGCTTCAGCAGACTGCTTGCACCATTTCCTCGGGGTTTTCCTCTCTTAGAACCTCTTCCTATTGCTGTGGCAGATTTTTATCTTCAATGATCTAACTTTGCTCACTGAAAGTGTCTGCATGAAAAATTCTTGCATGTGAGGTTACTTCCACCCTTTGGGTCAAATTCTCCATAACAGAAATATACACATTAATACCTTAGAGTAACCCAGGAGAACTCTTGGGCCCTGGTACACTGGAGCTCCACGGGTATGTTTTGACACACCATCGTTCTGGATGTTTTCCAAAGAGGTCTTCTGGAGTGGGAGAAACTGAAGGTCAGACTTGCTGAGAGGTCGATCCTAGATCAATAGACCAGATGGAGGGCAGAGGATGGAGAGGGAAGAGTGCTCTTGGAAGAAAGAGTTTCAACTGAATGGTGCAAGGAATGGGCAGTTAGCCTGCGGCCAGATCACATAGAGCATCATCTTGTCTTTTAAATCCACCTCGTCTGTGTTCCTGTCACGGTGTTTTACTAAAGTTATTAATGAGCAGTGAAAGGAACAGAGCTATATCAAGGACGACTGATGCCCCCAAGCACAGTACAACCATGTCACTCTGACTCCTCTGTTGCTTAATGTAAAGGACCTATTACATAACCCAGTAAATAAGTGACACCTTAGTTAGACCACTCCTTGTGTTTATGCAAGGTGGAAGTGAAATTCTCACACTAGGAAACGAAAATAACTGTCCGTTACTTGGAGGCCAGGCCATTATCTCACTCTCTTTTTATTCCCAGTGTGTGAATCAGAATCTATCAGAACAAGTCTACATTCATTGTCTATAAATGCCAGTGGTCATAATTAGTAATGATAATGCAAGTAAAGCCTGGGCCTGCTTTGAGGTACTCCCAATTGGGGAAGAGAGGCAGGTGTATGAGAAGTTAAAACAGTGCAACCAATGTGATAAGCAGTCATTCAGTAAGAAGCTGCCCAAGGAGGTGATGTGTGAGCTGATTTTGGAAAACAGAAGTCAAAAGTCTTTGGGGGTGGGGAGCATTTTAAGCAAATCTGACTTGTTAGAGATAAAATTATAGTTTGTTGGATGAAAGAAGGAATGATAACAGAATATAGGCATAGAGGGGTAATTGAGTATGGAGGGGGCAGACAGTTGCTACATGATTGCTGAGTGAACGATACCATTATCAGATAAAATGATGTCCGACCTCACTCGATGACGTCTAGAGAGAAGTAGTTTGTCACTCGTAGTAAGTTTTGCACACAGAAAACACTACAGAAATTAACGTTGACGTAAGATGTGTTATTGCAGAAATAGACATAGTCAGCTGTTTTCCTCAGTGTGTGTCATTCTAACAGAGAAGCAGTCACATAGTTTGAATAGCCCAATAGCTGAGTCATCAGTACAACTGTGGATGTACAAGTGTCCATGATTCCGGTGGCAGGACTGGCTTGACAGTTACACAAAGTGCCTGACTGTACACATCCACCAGACGTGTGTGCTCTATATCCATGGACTCAACTCACATGACCACAGATTGAATGTATTCATAGAAGTAAATTTTCATCTATATTGAATACATATGGAGTTCTTCTTTATCATTATTCTCTAAACAATACTGTCTAACATATTTTATACTAGACGTTACAAATAATCCAAAAATAATATGAAGTATTCAGAAGGTTGTGCATGGGTTATATGTAAATATTGCACCATTTTATTATATGTGTTTCCAAAATGAGCACAATACTACACCATTTTATATAAAGGATTTGAGCACCTGCAGCTGTTGGTATGTATAGGGAGTTGAGAGCCAATTTCCACGGATATTGAGGCTATATGAGTATGAATATGAGTAATTGCTGGGTAGAGTGATGATATATAGCCATATAAGCTGAGTATCTAGCATATGTCTAAACATGTGTATTTCTAGGAGCACCATGAACGATTTTGATCCACCCCATCTTTCCCAAGGTGGATGGTTTGCAAACTGAGAGACTAGCCAGACTGACACAGAAGGTGAGTTCTCAGGAATGGATTGGTGCTAACGTGTCCATGCCCAAGACGACACAAGGCTTTGCTCTTCTGCCTCCTGTTTTACTTTACTGTCTCTCCTCAGAGGCCCAGCAGGCTCGGATTCTTGAACCAGAGGAAGTATAGGACTGGTGGAGTCCTTCTTGCTTCCTGCCAGGGGTGATTTCTATAGCTTTCAAAACCCTCGGGGCCCGGGCTGCTGGGGCTTCCTGAAAGTCTGTACAACTCATCTCCTGACCACATTTACACCAGAGTGCAGCCGGGATCCCACTCCAGTGGTCGTTGCAGACTTGTATTTTTGGAGTTCCTCTCAACGTACTTGCATCCACATTATCTTGCTTGAAACCAACAGCAGCGCTTGCTCTGTGCTTTGTTTTATTAGATAACACAAACGTAGCCAAGATCTGCAGACTGTGAAAGGTCTCTTAGACGAACCAGCCTGTTTGACAGTTTTCCCACGGTACAACGCCTAAGGCTATGATTGTCAATACAGGCTATTTTCATTTTTTAATAAAGCAAACAAGATTCATTGTCTTCCCTAGTGCCATAGAAGCCAAAATGTGTGTGCAAAGTACAAAGCATCCTGATGACATAGAGAAATAACATTTATTCCAAACAAATTAAATGTCTACCTATATTGACTGGAACGAAGGCAGTCATCTAACTTATTTTTTAAGATTTATTTATTTTTCTTGCAAAGTCAGATGTACAGAGAGGAAGAGAGACAGAGAGGAAGATCTTCCATCCATTGATTCACTCCCCAAGTGACTGCAATGGCCGGAGCTGCGCCAATCCGAAGACAGTAGCCAGGAACTTTCCTTCAGGTCTCCCATACGGATGCAGGGTCCCAAGGCTTTGGGCCATCCTCGACTGCTTTCCCAGGCCACAAGCAGGGAGCTGGATGGGAAGTGGAGCTGCTGGGATTAGAACTTTAGCCACTAGGCCACCGTGCTGGGTCCCATCTAAAACATTTTTAAGAAAACTTCTAACTAACAACATTCAAAAATCATGAACCTGGTTTTATATATACATAATATATATGAGTTTATTTATGTGGATTTTGTTTCATTAGAATAATCTGTTAAATGTACCACAAATTGTTTTCTTAAGAGAAAGCATTTTTTGTTTTATTTGTTTTTATTTGAAAGGCAGAATTACAGTTAGAAAGACACAGAGAGAGATCTTCTATTAGCTGGTTCACTCCCCTTATGGCCACAAAGGCCAAAGCTGAATGAACCCAAAACCAGGAACCAGGGACTTCCTCTGGATTTCCCATGTGGATACAGGGTTGGTCCCAAGGACTTGGGCCATCTGCTGCTTTTCCAGGACAGAAGCAGGGAGATGAATGGGAGGCTATGCGTGGAAATTCTTTATAATTCTATGATTTTTGCTTTGTAAATTTAAGCTTATTCTGAAAAGAAGGGTTAGAATAAAAAGAAACTATGTGTGAGCCACAACACAAAGCAAACAAGTTGGCTCTGAACAAGGGTCAAGATCAAGGGATCAACCTGAAATGTTTCATTTGACCATTTCAAGTTAACATTTCTATTCTTACAAGTATTTTCTGGGTAGCTGTAATATCATTATAAATAATTGCTTAGGTTACTTTACATCTAATGGCCCGTGTAATTTCTTGGGAACCATAGAAGGTAGATGTGTCTGGAGACCCCGAGACATTGAGGCACAGCTTACATTCAGTGTTATCTGGCACTTGCTTTGGGGATGAATGCTGTGCAGAGCAAAGCCACTATTTGACAATCACTCTGACATTAAGCACTGTGGGTTCCAGTGCAGGTGCTTGGAACCTGGGATGCTCACATCACATGCTACGGTGCTGGTCCAAGTCCTGGCTCTCTACCTGAACCCAGCTTCCTGTTAATGCAGGCCTGGAAGCAGTAAGCAGTGGCTTGGGTCGTCAGATCCCTGCCACCTACTTGGGAGACCTGGATGAGCTGTTGGCTCCTGGCTTCAGAGTGACCTAGCCTCAGCTCTTCTAGGTATTTGGGGAGTGAGCTCTGTCTATTTCTATTTCCTTGTATCTCTGTCTTTTAAATGAATAAACTAAATTTTAACAAGTGATCAATCCCTCTTTCTCAGGGGGACACAATAGGAAGCCAAGTGCTCAGGTAGCAACTTTTCATTATTTGGAGAAAAATGTGTCTTATTACAAAGTAGTTAAAAGAACTGGGTCAGCATTTCTCTAAGTTTCTTTTTATAATGATATTCCATGGTATGTTAATTGGTGTTCATTGAAAAATCAGAGGGGGGTATCTTGAGCATATTTTGAGCCAATTATCCCTTCAAAGAGATTCATAATGTATAGCAGTATGTGGTAGTTTCTGAGAAGCCTGAATATTTGTATTTAGCTCATACATCCAATTAATGAAACTAATGATACACTTCTTATGCAGATGGAATGATGAATCTAAACTCAGCATTCCGGTCACTTCTCTGGCCATGGAAAGCTGCTGTTTCTTGTAACGTCTTTTGGAGATGCTGGCCTGGCCTTTGTGAAGGCATGTTAGTGTTCTGGCTGGCAGCACTCATGGATTTCTCCTCTCGGAGAAGAGGAACTTTCTTTGGGGAACAGAGCGCTGGTGTCGATGCTGCTTGGTGATATTGAGTGATAATGTTCACAGACTGTAAAACATGAAACCAAAGACAAGACAGCAGAAGGGCTAGGGCTGAGATGAGAATAGAACCTCAGTACGATGGAGAGCTGTGTGAGACTCCAAGTTTGGGGAAGAAGAGGGGCATCTCACGATGTCAGACTAGCTCCAAGTGTGACGTCACAGAAGCCTAGAATGTTCCCTTAGTTTTTGAAGTTTATTTACTGGCATTTGTACAGGATGCAAATGGCCATGGTGGCAGGTGATTTTTGAGGCTAGAAGTCATAGCTAAGATAATGCATATCTGCATTTTACTGGTGATCTCATATTCTGTTAGTCAGAAGTCAATAGTTGTAGGACAAATTTTTAAAAATGACAGCTATAAAGTCATAGGATGAGTTATATCTAAACAGCTTTTAGAGCAGAGGACAGTGCTTACTTAGGGGAAACAGTGTACAGAATGCAGAGCAGCTGGTTCAGGACATTTCTCATTTTCTTCATGTGATGTGGTAGGTACTGCGGTGTAGTAGGCTAAGTCTCTACCTGCGTATGCATCCTATAGGGGCACTGGTTCATGTCCTCCTGGCTGCTCTACTTCTGACCCAGTTCCCTGCTAATATGCTTGGGAAAGCAATAGAGGATGGCCGAAAGCCTTAGGATGTGCACTTATGTGGGAGACCTGCAGGAAGCTCCTGGATCCTGGCTTTGGAGTGGCTCAGCTCTGGCCCTTGCAGCCACTCGAGGAGTGAAATAGCGGATGGAACATTTCTTTTCTCTTTCTTTCTTTCTTTCTTTCTTTCTTTCTTTCTTTCTTCTTTCTTTCTTTCTTTCTTTCTTCTTTCTTTCTTTCTTTTGTTTCTTTCTTCTTTCTTTCTTTCTTTCTTTCTTTCTTCCTTTCTTTCTTTCTTTCTTTTTCTTTTCTTTCCTTCTTTCTCTCTTTTTCTGTCCTTCTCTCTCTCTTTTTTGAGCCAAGTGTACTTGAGACCAGTTCATGTGACATCACACTTGCGTAAATGTTTTCTCACTCAGAGCCCAGCCCCTTCAAATGGGAACTTAGCTGTGCTGTACAGATGCAGGAAGGCGTGCTTCCACAGAAGGCCTTATTTTACAGACATCATTGAAATACCAGTTGCTGTCTTCACTGATACACACTCTTCATTTCTGCACCTGTAATTTACGGTGCAGCTAATTTTACATATTGTTCCAATTTTAGTATATGTGCTGCTGAAGCGAGCTACATTTGTCAAGTTATCATTCATTTCAAAATGACCTTTCAATGGCAAGGCTAAGGGGAAACATCCTGCAAGAGCAGAGGCACCAGGCAGAAACAGGGCACCCAGTGATGAATCATTGCCCATACTTTCCGTCTTCTCCAGCCAATGGCTCAGTGAAACCTTGGTTCCTGGACAGCAAGAGGAAATCCCGCGGTCCCGGGCCCTCCTCCCAGAGCCACAGCTCCCAGCGCTGGGGAATTTCACCTCCCACTTAGTGAGGTAAGCAGCCTTCTTGCAACCAACCCTCTGTGGATGTTTGTTCTTTGTTTTGGCTTCCACGATGAGCTCCGAGCCTGGCTCTGCTGGAGCTGGCCTCTAGTTCGAGCTCACTGACCCGCCTTCCTCTAGCCTCTCACTTCGCTGTGCTGAGCTTGGAGGGGTTTGTTTTTCTCTTTAAAGCCCACTGGCTTTGAGGACTGACAGCAGCGCTGTATTGGCCTCCAGAGGCGCCAAGCTTGGAGTTGCTGTGCATTTCTGCCCCAAGGCTGAAAGAAAGTGAAAGAGTTTGCTCTTCTGAGGCGGCTCTACTTCCCTCCGGCGTTTGAGCTGTCAACTCACTAGCTGCCGCAGGCCACTGAGGCCTGGCTGCTTCCAAGGGCTGTGACTGAGTCCTGCTGAAGTTGCTTAAACAGCCCACCGCTGATCAGCCAGGGTCATCCCCCACAGACCCTGGTTTGTGTTCCTGCTGTTTCACTTCCCATTCAGCTCCCTGTTTATAACCTAGGAAGGCAGCAGAGAGTGGCTCAAGTGCTTGGGACTGTGCACCCATAGGGGAGACCCAAAGAAGCTCCTGACTCCTGGCTGTAGATGGGGCCGTTTGGGGAGTGAACCAGCAGATGGAAAATCTGTCTCTCCTTTTCTCTGTAAATCCGCTTTTCAAGTAAAATAAATAAATCTTACAAAGAAATTTTCCAAGTGGTATTGCAATCCAACTGGTACCTGCTCCTCCCAAAGCTACCATGATGAGGGAAGGCCTTTCTGAGGAGGTGCTGGAGTCGTGGCAGGAGCAGCTCAGGGGTGCTACCAGGGTTGGAATACAGTGAGGCACAGTCAGACGCAACCCTGCTCACGGAACCCCCAGTAAGTGCCTCTAAACAGTTGCTGACTTGGCTCTCCTGCCAATAGGGACCCTGTCCATCCGGGTCTCTCCAGCCTCCTGTCTCAGCGTCCCGTTACCATGTTATCCTCACTGTCCTCACAGCACTCTTTCCTTGAAAGCTAAAGATTTCTCCACAACCCAAGTCCTCCTCTCTTCAACTGATTACTTGTCTTCCCAGTTCTCCTTCTAACTGATGCTTGCTTAAACACCACCATCCACTCTTAAGCTCTTGGATTGGACATATCTTTCTCCAAACCACCCAGATCAGGCTACATTCCCTAGTCCCGAACTTGTCAGTCAGTATTACCAGTATTACCAGTCAGTATTACCATTGCCTGCAGCCTCGCAGGATCACGGTCCACTAAGGCCTGGGGTCATACACTTGACCTGACCATCTGAGCAAAGGAGAGGTACACTTGTCTGCTATTCTCCAGCAGCAGGAAGTAGCTGCCCAGATCTGCTGGGAGGGAGAAGAAGCCAATGGCTCTGCTACAAAGACAAAGCTGTACAGATCCCAGGGCTTGCCTTGCCCAGAGCCAGCTGGGCTGCCTTGCTGGGGAGCCCCCAGAGGCGGCTTTTGACACTACATTTCATGAGTCTCCAGATCCATTCAGCATAGCTGTCTCAACCCATCTGCTGCAGTCTCTCCACTCAAATGTCGACCTTAATGGAAGACGGGTGATTTGTTCCTTCAAAGTTGGAGAAAGGGCAAAAGGAGGCAGCAGTACTACGGGAGAGGGAAAAGTGGAGAGGATAGGGGGCTGTTTGCTGGTCCTCACTGAATCTCCAGTGGCGTCTTCCGTGTGACTCAAGGGATGTGTGGGACCCTTTTCCTTTTTGGGGGGAGGGTGCTCACTGAGAGCTAGGGGAAAAAATAAAATAGAGTGAAGGTCAACTCCTGCCTTGTTCATTGCCTTGGCTGCCCAGCCATCCGCTCTACTCTCTTGGGGTTGGGCTTTGTCTGGCCTTGCTGGTAGTAGAGGTAGAACATCCTGACCAGTGTGTGGGGATGAGATCCAACCAGCAGAGGCCTGAAACCTATAGCTCCCAGGGCTCTGCCTTCCTCTCCTAACTGACCAGCTAAGCTGTGCAGGACAGCGATTTGCAGTGGCTGTTCTGAAGCATGGCCCTGTGGGTATGATTTGCAGCTCTGCCGTGTGCACTTGGCTGCATGAGCTTATGTGGGCTGCCTACAAACTTCTTTGGTACTATCTGCTACTTCTAAAGTCCTTGGATATACGATGAGTACTTAGAATATCCAGGAACATTTTCATCTGGAAAATGAGAGAATTTAGCTCACTGCACACCAAGAACTCCTTCAACCTAGAACTCATGTGTTACCTGGGTTCAAAGCCGAGTCCATCACTGACCAGCCACTAGCTCTCAAGATCAGGGACTGTACCTTGATCAACTCAAGCACCAGACCCCATGCCCCACCCAGCAAAGGCATGGGAAAGCATCTGGCACATAATGTTTGCATAAATGTTGCTTGAGAAAGATCCTGCAAAAATGTATAGAGTATTGAGAAGTAGCATGTGCTGGCTTGCCTCTGTTACTGATTCCAGCCTGGGGCCAAAGCCTTTAGAAGGAAGAGGACACTCCTGCCTCAGAGATGGATTTGTCCTGAGGAGCACTGAAGCCTTGAGGAAAAGGAGATCACTGTAGTTTGAGAGATCAAGAGTGGAGGACAATGTAAAGGAACTCACCACAAACCACCGCCTGGCCCTTGAGCAGGGAAACCTGTTTCCTGCTGACACAGAACTCAGATGCCCAGCAAAATGAAAAATGATGGTAGCTTGGAACCAAAATGCCTGAGCTTGAATGCAGCCTTGTTCTGCTTTGTGTGCCTTGAAGTAGGGTGCATGTGTGCATGTGCACACGCGCACACACACACACACAGTGCCACATGACTGATCCAGTAAGCTGGACCGAGAAGTCTAAAGCAGTTTGCAGGAGTAGGAAGGTAATGACCCACCAGGGGCATCTCTAAGCTTCTTCAAATTAACATGCCTTTCACACTGTTAGTTTTCTAATGCTTTAAGAATAATTCAGCTCATATTTCTTTCAAGTTTTATTTAGGGAGAAGTGGGAGCCTAGATCTATCATCTATTGGTTCTCTCCCCTGATGGCCACAACAACCATGGCTGGGTCAGGCCACAGCCAGGGGCCAGGAGCTTCAAGCTGATCTCCCATATAAGCACAGGAGCCCAAATACTTGAGCCATCTTCTCCTAGTTTTCTAGACCTATTAACTGGGAGCTGTGTTGAAAGTGGAGCAGCTGGAACTCCAACCGGCACACATATGGGATGCCATGCTGCAGGTGGTGGCTTTATTCATTATGCCACAATACCAGCACCTCCCTTCCCATACACAGCATACCCCTGTGGGCTAGGAAGGAATGTTCCTGGAGATTTGATTCAGACCAGTTGCTCAAGATCTCTTAACTAGTTGAACTCTGGTCTTTGTACTACATATCCTGACATCTTTCTTCCTCCTCTGCCCAATGCACTGTCCCCAATTCCAGATGAATGTGAGATCTTTTGGTATAACAGTGTAATGAGGAAGAAATTTGAAGAATGTGTATGTGCAGTAGGAGTGATTAGGGCTTAAATACTGACTGGTGTCTCATGATTGGAAACTAGAGACCAAATAGATGGATCCACAGAGTTGAGCTCAACTTGCACGTGGCTGAAGCGTCCAAGTAGGTACAAGACAGCCTGGTTGCTGAGACAAAGCATGTGTCAGGCTCACAGAAAGGGATTTTTTTTTTTTTTTTTTTGCAGAGAAGATAACAGTGAAGGGAAAAATGTGCATTTGTACCTTATTTGGGGCATTCTGCAATGTTTGCTGTATGTCTCTGGAGAAAATGTAGGGACATATGTAGGGTTCAAAAATTGAGTTTGGGGATTCTAAGTCTAGCATTCACTCTAAATTCCCTGGGTAGCTATTATGTGTCAACACTGTTTCAGGCAACTTAGGAATGGCACAGAGATGGCTGAGAAACCCTTAGCTGTTGACTGGTACAGTCAACTGGTACAGACAATCTGTGCTTAGATTCTGAACTAATGGTAGCCTACTCCAATTAGAAAACACACCCTACTCAGCCAGTTCAACCAGTGGATGACGAAGCGAATATGAAGAGAGAAAAGCGTGTTCAAGGAAAATCTAATTATGTATAATAACATAAGGACAACAACAAGGGAAGGAGAATAGAACATGGGAAGGCAATGAGAGGAGACGAGGCTGGAGAATCAGGTGGGTCCAAAGTCTAGAGCACTTTGGGGAAGAAAATCTGATCAGGTCAGACATCTCCCCATCGCCTTTAGAATAAAAACCAACATCCTTACCTTGACCATCGGTCCTGATGACCACTGCATCTGTCTCAGGCTCAGTCCACTCGGGCCTCTGTTGGCACTCTGACCAAACTCTTTGTGACTCGGTCCTTAGGACTTAGTTTCCCTTCCTGAGCAGTTCCTACCAGCTGCTGCTTCCGCATTTGCCAGGAAGGTTGGCTGTGTCCCTCCTCCTTCATAGCTCATTAAAGATCCTTACAGTCAAGCTGGTTGGTTTTGCTTACTTAATTGATATCTGTCCTAAGAGAATGTGAACATGTCTATCTTTCTACCTTGGAGGCCACAAACCAAGCACAGGGCTGAAACATGTAGACATGTGGGCATTTGTCAAATGTTTGAGTGAATGACTGAACAAATGAGTGCAATTTAATTCTCCAGAGCAAGTTTTTTTTCCCCGAAGCTGTCACTCTTGTTTTAATAAAGGCAAGACAGCCGAGTGTGAAACACCTCTGTCTTCCCTTCAGTCTATCTTTCTCCTTTGCCAGACTTCATCCATTGGCTCTGAATATGAATTTCTGACACCCCTTTTCTCCCTAGATGCTCATTCAGAGCTCTGACTGGTTGAGACCTCAGGCAACAGCTTTCTGTCAGGTCTAGGAGGTGTTGCTTCCTCCCCATGATGGGAAGACAGCACTGTCACAGCAGGGGAAAGGGATGAATTCAGACCAGCAGTCAGCTGGGACTGAGAGAGGGTGACAGGTTTGGCCCCTTTGTCACATAAGTGAGGACCCTGACACTGTGTGCATCCAAGGAAACAGAATCAGTGCTTTTTTCTGACTAGACTCCACTCTAGCATCCTCAGCCACCACAGGCCACTCCCCAACTCCTGCTGAGAATGTGGACAGAGATGCTTTCCTCCTGCAGCCCCAGCTCTGGCGACTCAGAGCCATGTCATTCTGAGCCACTGGGGGATAATGAACTTCATTGAATGATCACTGCAGCTCTAATTTTCCATAGGTTTTCTATGAATTTACATGTGTATACCCAAAGTATACACTTAGTATGTTTGTGGAGATATATAAACACACACACACACACATGCATTTGCATAAGATGCCTTCAAAACGTTTATGGAAAATATGCTATGTAAAGCCCTGCATGGGTTTCCAAACCTTTTTTTTTGTACCAAAATCAGGTTATCTTTCAATTCTGTATTGCATGATTTTTTAAATGAGTCCTTTATGTATTTGAAAGTCACAGTTATAGAGAGAGGGAGAGACAGAGAGATTTTCCTTGTTGGTTCACTCGGCAGTTCACTGTAACGGCCAGGACTGGACCAGGCTGGGAGCTTTGCCTGAGTCTCCTGCATGAACGATAGTCTGCTGCTGCTTCTCCCAGGCCGTTATCAAAGAGCTGGATTGGAAGTAGAGCAGCCTGGATAAAAACTGGTGCCCATATGGGATGCTGGCACCATATGGGACACTGCAATCAGTGGCTTTCCCTGATGCCCCACAGCGTAGGCCCCTCTGTGAGCTTGTGGAAGTCCTCTGGTATCCATGTATCGGTATGCTCATGTCTATGCAGCAGACTGTATGTCACACATGGTCAGCGTTCTCAAGTAGCACTGAAGACTATAATGCAGAAAGAACGGCCAAGAGGCAGAGTCTGACCAGGAGAACAGTTACCTCGGAAAATGATGGGGAGGCGAGTGGGACAAAGTGCAACTGCAGTGAGTGCAGACTGCCTCCATTCACTTCTTGGCCCTGGTCAGGTTAATTCTTCAGAGACATGAACTCAGGGGCTGCAATCTTGGAAACAGACATGGAAATTTCTTCAGGGCATAATGGTGAGTGAAACAAGCAAAGCTGCTATAGAACAATGCATGCAAACTAGTCCCAAGCAAACTGAAACGTGTGTATGCAAATATAAGTGTGAAAGCACAAAAGAACACTAGGATGAGTGTGGGGTGGGGCGTGTGGTATGTTGGGTGGGATCTTGGAGTACGTGGTTCACAAGCAGCTTCTGCTTCAGTTTCTTGCTAACACACATCCTGACATGCAGTCAGAGATGGCTCAAGTACTTGGGTCTCTATCACTCCTGCGGTCACTCTAGCTATAATAATGATTGCTATTATTGTTATTGATAAATAAACAAACAAGCTGTGAAAAGTGAATCTAGAGCCACACTGTTATGTTCCAGGGCTTGGCACTGAGGTTCCACTCTGAGTTCTCTGCTGGGTAATCTGAATCATTTTTGAGGTTTGTAATGCTGGAGACTCAAGCTTCTGTCGCTGTTGCGTGGGGCTCCAACACTGGCTCAGCCTAAGCCAATGGGAGTGCCACCTGCTCTGTCTGTAGAGATTGGCTTAGAACCCATAGCCTTGAAGGAATATTAAAGCGGGTAGTTTTCTTACATCATTTACTCATTTCCAGTCTTATTTTAAGGGGAGGGGCACTGGAACCCTACTTGGGATTCACATGGGTAGCAGGGACCCAAATATTTGAGCCATCATTTATTGCCTTTTGGGGTGAACATTAGCAGGAAGTTGGATCAGAAGCTGGGACTCAAAAGAGACACATCAATATGTAATGTGGGCCTTCCCAGCAGTACTTTAACTGCTTTGCCAGGAATCTGCCCCCGAGCTAGGCACTTTTTGAGCTAGCTTGAACACAAAAGTAAGAAAGGTCTCATAGCATTCTTGCTGCTAACTGCCATAGTTCACAGTGCCAACAAACTGTTACTGCTCCCGGGTATTATCAACTGTTTTTTTGCCATACGTTAGGAGAACACATGTATCATTCATTTTTACTTATTGTCAATGAGATTTTACATCTTTTCATGTTATGTCATGAATTGTGTTGTTTATTCATTGTCTTTTGTCATCTATAAGTTGCATTGCTAACTATTTCTAACTGACAAGTAAGACATTTTAATACGTATTTTATTGATTTATTTAAATTTTAGATGAATATATTGTTGATAGAGTACCTTTGCTATCTGTGTTACCAATATCTTAAGCTTATGATTTTAAACCATGTTTCTCTAATCATTTTAATGCTGTGTATGCTACATGTAACCTGGATTAGTCACTAATCTACTGCGCCTATAAATTCACCTAGAATTAGTGACTGTAGTAGGTTCTTCTTTTTTTTTCAAGATTTATTCATTTTCATTGGGAAGGCAGATTTACAGAGAAAAGGAGAAACGAAAAGAAAGATCCTCCATGCACACTGGTTCACTCTCCAAATGGCCACAATCATCAGAGGTATGGCAGGAGTCAGGAGTCTCTTATATGTCTCCCACATGAGTGCAAGGTCCCAAGGTTTCGGGCCATCCTCCACTGCTTTCCAAAGCCACATGCAGGCAGCTGGATGGGAAGTGGGATGGTCAGGATATGAACCAGTATCCATATGGAATGCTGGCACCTGCAGACAAAGGACTAATCGATTGAGCCATTCCACTGGCCCGTGTAGCAGGTTAATTTTAAATGCATATTCTCCAGCAGTATAGGCTAAATTAGCAAAACATGAAATTTCTTCTTCACAGGCTTTTAAAATTATGAAGGAATAGACTATATCCTTAATCAAATGTTGAGGAAACAGTTCTGTGGCATAGAGTAAAGCTGCCGCCTGCAGCACAGGCATCTTATATGGACAACAGTCTGTGTCCTGGCTGCTCCACTTCTGACCCAGCTCTCTGCTAATGTGTGTTGGAAAGCAGCAGGGGATGACCCAAATGCTTGGGCCCTTGTTTTCATGGGAGACCAAGAAGAAGCCCTTGACTTCGGACTAGCCTAGGTCCAGATATTATGGCCATTTGGAAAGTGGATCAATGGATGAAAGATCTCTCTCTCTGTCTCTCTGTCTCTCTCATTCTCTCTCTCTCTCTCTCTGTCTCTTGTGCTGTCTCACTCTGCTTTCAAATAAATAAAATAAATACATAATTTTTTTTGATAGCCAGGGTAAAATATTTAACTTTTTCCTTTGCTGTTTCATTGAAAACAGTGTTTTTATTGAAAATATTGACTTTCCATTAATTTAGCTGGTTGATTAAAAATAATGTGAGTTTTTCTCTTAAAAATTAAGTCCAATTGGTGGCAAGCTTTTGTGATCTCTTTGAATTCCATGGAACAACTGCCAGGAGTTAGGAATTGTTGACTGTTCTGATTAATGTACAATATAATAAGTAGAAAGTCAAGATTACAGAGTGTTAGACATGGCTCTAAGTGTGCTACAAAAATTTCACTACTTCTTAAGACAAACCCATGAAGACAAACCCATGAACTCTTATTATTCCTGCTTTCTAGAAAAAGAAGCAGGCCCAGTGAGGTTAATTAGCTCGTCTACCCTCACAGGGCTATGCAAAAGAAGAGAAAGTCTTGGAATTTAGAAATTCTGTGCTCATTGGTTACAGTTTAAAGCAAAACACAAAATCACTGTTAGTGTTTTATTGTTATTTTAACTTGTCTGATTTCTATAATTTAAATACATGTGATACACATCTGGTGGTATATAATGTTATACATTACAAAAATGGGAATTTGTGATAAGTACTGTATGTTTAATACTGAGTTCTCCAGGTCTGCTTTGACTACATTTCTAAGAGATTCAGAATCATTTAAAGCAACACTAAGCAAGAAATGAAGTCAAAATTCGAAATAATCCTGATTTGATCCTATACCAAGCATGAACCTTTGAGTTCATCTGTCAGATTTGTGGCTTGTTGATTCAGCTGCTCAAGGCAGGTACATGCAGGCTTGACAAGGTCATAGGATTCCCAGGCATCATTTGTAGGAATGTTGACCATTGTCCAGAGCCAAGATGAGCTAGCCAGCTGGCCTGGCAGTACGGACTGCCAGGAACCTGGCTACAGGAGCTGAGAGTATCCAGGCCTAGGGACCTCTGCTTCTTGGAAGTCCTCCTACTGGAGAGCTGTGCTTGGCTGTTGGAGCTTGGCCCAGGATCACAGGGAAAGCATGATGGCGTGGGGAGTGCAGGGTGATGGTGTTCAAGCCCTCTCCAGCATGTGTCTGAGAAATGTGCTGGCCAAGGGTCATTCTAAATGGACTCCTTACTGTTTCATGGGGCACAATTCCACATCTGACAATCATACTATTCTCAATCCACAGCTTTTATTCACCTGCTCAAGTTCAGGTCTGGTAAGATTTCCTGGCCAAAATTTTTACTTTTTTAAAAGATTTATTTATTTTTATTGGGATGATAGATTTTTCAGAGAAAAGGAGAGACAAAGAAGAAGATCTCCCATTTGTTGGTTCACTCATCAAAGAGCCACAACAGCCGAAGTTAAGCTGATCCAAAGCTAGGAGCCAGGATCTCTTCCAGGTCTCCCACATGGCTGCAGGGTCCCAAGGCTTTGAGCCATCCTCTGCTGGTTTTCCAGGCCACAAGTAGAGAGCTGGATGGGAAGTGAAACAGCAGGGACATGAACTGATGACCAAATGAGATGCTGGAGTTTTCAGGTGGAGGATTAGCCAATTGAGCCATTGCGTCAGCTCTAAGAGCTTCTCTTAAGAGCTAATCTAGGCAACCAGAGAAATGCTGAAGAACTAGCATTTACTGAACTAATATTAGGGGATCCAGTATGAGTCTGAAACCTTTTCACATGTATAAACCTTCAGAAACAGGTTTTGCTAATATCATGCTGTGCCTCATTACATACATGTGGTGAGAGAAGCCACAAACATTTAGGAAGATAACTCAAGGATGCACAGAGTGTGAAAGGAGTGGAGATGTGGGAGGCTGAAGTCTGAGGGATGTTGGCAACCTTCATGCAAAATACAAGCTAAATAGCTACGTAGGTGAACCTGTACATGCATAAATTCTCATAGATGAATTGTGCAGTGGAGACCAGCATACCAGGAATTGAAGATGTACTGCAGTAGCCATTTCTACTCCTGAATAAAAGGAGGACTCCCCATAAAACTGTTAAATATAACTTGACAATAGGGTACTAGACTTTCTACTATTGTCTATGCCTACAAGGCCATGATACACTGAGACAGAATCTGAGCTTCTGACTGTTGCTGAAGTACTATGGTAATAATACAGGAAGGGGCGGGGTGGAGGGAACAGTGGTGGGGGAATGGGAGGGAGGAAGAGAAGGTGGAGGGGAGAATTCCTTTACCTATAAAACTGTATCCTGAGAAGTAATATTCACAAAAGTTCTGGAAAAAAATTTATGTGCTTGAAGGCTTCCAAATGTTAAATTATTTTCTTATTTCTATATAAAGTGCCTAGTAAGCTTCCTTTTCTTTACTAATTAAAAAAAGAAAGACCAGCAGGAACGATGTGAAAGGAAGAGTGGGGGTGATCTAAGTAGAAACTGGGGCTTGGGTAGGAAGTTGAGCAGCAGTCTGCTGAGAACTTATGAGCCCACTCACTGCTCGGGCCTGCACCTGCTGAAGAGGAGGCAGATGTGGAAGGAATGCAGGCAGCAATGATGGGAGTTGGTGATGACTGGCTCTAGGTGGTGCAGGACAAGGAGGCAAGATTTAAATTCTGAAACCCGGATCATTGGAAGAGCTGTTTACTGATGAGAAAGCAGAGAGGACAATGTTCTGGAACAGAGGGTTAAGCCATTGCTTCTGGCATTGATGTCCCGTATCAGAGCGCCAGTTCAACTCCTGGCGGCTGTGCTCCACTGCCCTGCGAACACACCTGGGAAGGCAGAGGATGTTGGCTGCTTGGGTCCCTGTCACCTCTACGGGAAACCTGGGTGGAGCGCAGGGCTCTGAGTCGCAGTATGCCCCAGCCTGGGCCAGTGTAGCCATTTGGGGAGCCAATTAGAACACGGAAGATCTCTATTTCCATCACTCTACTTTTAAAATAAAATATACTTTAATAAAAATGTTTTTTAAAAGGTTTGTTTTATTGCAAAGTCAGATGTACAGAGAGGAGAAGAGACAGAGAGGAAGATCTTGCATCTGGTGATTCACTCCTCAAGTGGCAGCAATGGCTAGAGCTGCACCAATCCAAAGCCAGGAGCTCTTCCAGGTCTCCCACATGGCCTGCGGGGTCCCGAGGCTTTGGGCCATCCTGGACTGCTTTCCCAGTCTACAAGCAGGGTGCTGGATGGGAAGTGGGGCTGCCAGGATTAGAACTGGCACCCATATGCGATCCCAGTGCATGCAAGGTGAGGACTTCAGCTGCTAGGCTACAGCTCTGGGCCCAATAAAAAAATATATATATATATATAAAAGATATTTATATATATTTATATATGTATATAAAAGATATATTTATATATATATAAAAGAAAGGGCAGTTTCAAAGACAAAAAAATAATGGAAATAGATTAGAAGTGTTTTCAGAAATTTCAAATACAGATTTCCATAAACAAGTGGAAACTGTATGTGTACTAATGCTGAAGTCACTGCTGGAGCCAAATGTCTTGGAATCCTGGAGCGCAAGGAACAGACTCGGAGTGACCTCCTCCTCTGGGTGCCTTTGCTCCCTTCCCCGGAGTGCGGTCTCCAGGGCTTCTTGTTCAAAGCCAGTTCGCAGCAACTTCTCATTCATGTCACCTCAATCAAATGCCACAGAAATAAAAAATGAAACCGCTGGTGACAGACTCAAAAATCAAACCCAACCCAACTCTCAGCAGCTTGCCATTGGTTCACTTAGTTTTCATCTGTGCCAATGTAATTAGACAGCTCCCTTTCTCCCCTTTTACGTGGAACCTCTATTTGAGGCCTGGGGACTTTTCCCTCTGGTCAGGGCAGCAGCCACTCCAAGGACTTACCCAGAGACCACAGGACAGAAGCAACTGCCCGTCCATGTGAGCTCTTAGTTCTTCGCCGCCTAAGAAACCTTCCTGACAATCATTCCACTGACTCTTTCTGGGAAGTTTGGTCTCTGGACTTCTTCCAGATATCAAATTCACAGTGAAACTGAGGGAGACTCCCATTAACTAGGATCGTCACTCATGTGCTCCAAGGAGAAACCACATTTTGGTTTATAGAAACAGCCCCTCTGAATGGCCCAACTGACCAAGTGTGTCTGGTATGAGGCTCATTTCCAATGAATCTCAAGGAATTCATGAACTAACAAGGCCAAGAAACATTCCGTTTCAGTATTTATAGAGATGCTAATGCTTTATTGGAAGGTAGAGTGGGGTGGGGTAGGGACATCTTTTCAGTGACAGCTGTCAAACTGGGCCTAGGTTAAGGTGACACTGAATGCAGAATTTGCCTGGCCTGAGGCCATCCTCAAAGTGTCCAGGATTTCTGTAGAGTCTGTCACTGAGCAGATCAGATGTTGGGCAGTCACGGCGCCAGGCTGCATTGTTTTTCTTCCAGAAGAAATGAGGATCAGGTGAATCTGAAGGTGCTATGACTTTATAGAGGACTTTACATTAGTGCTCATGTACAGGGAAGAGCCTTGATAAGAAGAAAGCAGAAACAGATTCTTTCATTTGCAGCTTTACTCAGTTAATTAGGCAGCAACTGATAGAGAGCCTGGCAGCTCGTTGTCTGTCACCTCCACTGAAGGGCAGAGCCAGAATTTCGTCTCTTATTTACTGCTGTGTCTCTGAATGGAAGAATGCCTAGCATAGTATTGATGATTGATGTACACGGAGCAATGATGGGGTACGTGTTTAAAGGACACATTTAAAGGTGGTGTAAGAACAAGGTGAAGCAATGCTATTTGAATGGCAATATTCTTATTGCAAAAGAAATTACAAAGACTTTCCAAGGGATGTGTGGGCCTGGGTGGCTTTAAGGGAATTCATCTCCAGGCCCTTCATTTCCATGGGACCCACTTCCCAGAGGTGATCCACCTGGGGCACTCCAGGTTGTCCTATTAAATTTATTCTTATCTTTCCTTTTACTTTCTCTCTCACTTGGGCTTCTGTCTATGTTACTGAGAAACATTTTTCTTGAGTAGTGAGAAGAACCCAAGAAGACACTCCACAGCTATAGATATGACACAGTAAATGACTGTGATAAGTGGCAAGTCAGGTGATTTCCAGGTGTTAGCTGTCAACGTTGAAGTATAGCCTAATGGATTTGTGAACTGATAGAACATTAAAAATAAATTTTTAATGATTGCTCACAATCTGATTTGGGCATATGTTCAAAGAAAGGTTGAAGAGTGGTTGATGCTGGTGCGGTAAGACTCCTCCTACTCCCATATACTTGCTGATAATGTTTCCAGAAAGGAGTGGCGATTGCGGCATAGTGGGTTGGTCGCTGGTTCAAGTCCAGCTGCTCTGCTTCCATTCCCGCCCCTTCCTTCCAATATGTGTGGGAAACAGCAGAAGATTGCCCAAGTACCTGGACCACAGCCACCCGCATGGGAGGCCTACATGGAATTCCAGGCTCCTGACTTTGGTCTGGCCCGGCCCCAGCAACTGTGACCACTTAGGGTGTGACTCGATGGATGGAAGATGGAGTGAGGTCTCTCTTTCTCTGACTCTCCCTCTCTCTGTCACTATGACTTTCGGATAAACAAATCATTTTTAAAGTTTGTATCAATAAAAGGCAAGAGTGGGAATGGAATTGATGAAGACACTGTCTTATTTTGTCACCTAACAATATTCATCCACAGATATAGTAGGGAACCTGAAAACAGCCTCTTCTCAAGAAAAGGTATATTTTTGCTTTTTTTTTTCTTTAAAATTTTCTGTTTGAAATAAAAGCAATTTATTCGTATTTATTTGAAAGTCAGAGGGACAGAGACAGAGAAAGAGCTTCCAATTGCTGTTTTACTCCCCAAATGTGTACAACAGCTGAGGGTGACCCAGGCCAAAGCTAGGATTCTGAAATTCAGTTCATATCTCCAACATGGGTGGTAGGGTTCCGCTTATTTGAGACAACCCGTTGCCACTGGGACAGCATTATTAGGAATCTGGTGCTGAAGTGGGACTGGGTTAGAACCCGGACACTCTTGACACGGGATGTGGGTACGCCCAGGGGCATCTGAATGGCTGCGCCAAATACTCACTCCTTAAAAAGGTGGGTTTTCGGCTCCGGCGCGGTGGCCTAGCGGTTAAAGTCCTTGCCTTGAACGCACCGGGATCCCATATGGGCACCAGTTCTAATCCCAGCGGCCCCACTTCCCATCCAGCTCCCTGCTTGTGGCCTGGGAAAGCAGTCGAGGACGGCCCAAAGCCTTGGGACCCTGCACCCGCGTGGGAGGCCCAGAAGAGCTCCTGGTTCCCTGCTTTGGATCTGAGCAGCACCAGTCATTGCGGTCACTTGGGGAGTGAATCATCAGATGGAAGATCTTCCTCTCTGTCTCTCCTCCTCTCTGTAGATCTGACTTTGCAATAAAAATAAATAAATCTTTTTAAAAAGGTGGGTTTTTAATCTTGTATTTCTCTTTGGATGTCAGAATTTATAGCATTATGTGTATTATTTTAATCAAATAATCAGTGATAACAATTATAATTTTAGTTCAACATCGAAGAGTTTTATTACTTAGGACATTATGGACATAAGAAACTTAAAATTTAAATTGATATTTACATACATATCTTTGTGTCAAGAAGTTTGATAGGGTAATCTATAAAGTGTATCTGTAAATGAAACAAAATTACATTAGGAATAAATCTAGAGCAGAAATGGATAGAAATAAATACAGATGCAAGAACAAATAAATGTTATAAATTTCTAAAAGTTAGGTAAGTGCTTGTTCATTTATTTATGTAGTTATGTATTTATTTTTATTTATGTATTTTCATAAACATATAGCAGTCAAATTGTTCTGATATTTACATTCCATTTGCTGTATTTTAAAAATGCATTCCAATAAAAGATACATATTTTAAAACATTCAGGAAGTTTAGGAATGATATTATTTGCAGGTTGTGCTTGCTGCTGTTGGTTTCTTTGTTTTGCGTAAGGACAACCTTGATTGAGCCCTCACAGCCAGTTCTCTTTGTCCTGAATAGTCTGGGACTGCCAAGTTGCCAGTTTCTGTGGCAGTGGTAAGACCCATCTTGTGGCTGGCAGAGGCATCCCCGTGGCCCACGAAGTGCTGGTGGTAGCCGCCTCCTAAGAGCTGCTCCACAGCGCTCATGGCCAAACACTCATGGCCACAAGTTCCTTTTTGCCATTTCTGTGTGGAAGACATAGCCAGACTTCAGAATCGGAGTCACTCCACTGCCTCCAGCTACTACACTGACCATAACTCATGAAAGAGATGATGCTCTGAGAGTCCAAGGGCAACCTAATATAGTTCTGGTCTCAGAGTTAGAGATGATGGTGGCATAGTCTCTGAATGCCCAGCCCAGGTTGCCCCATTCCAAGACAGCACAAGCCGGAGGCCTTGTGTCCACAGGGGGAAATTGCCAGTGTTGGATGGCCCTTGTGAATGCCTCCATGGAGATGGATAGCTTTGTACAATTTTTTTATTTGTTTTTTGTTAATATTATTTACGTAGTTGAGAGGGATGCATGCCCACGAGACCTCTGATTAGGGTGAGGAGGTTCACATGCAGAGCAAAGTGGATGGGACACATGTCTCAGGTTTTTTTCTCTTTTCTCCTGTGTCCACAGGGCAGGAGGAGAAGGGGGGCAATCCTTGTTGTCAAATGCCATCAGCACACAGGGAAGAGGGATGGTCATTTGATGACACCTTAGAGATGGGGAAGAATGTTCTAAGGATGTTGCTTGAATGGTTTTGATGGTTCTGAGTTGTTGGTTTCATTGCTCCAGGGTGAGAAAAATGTGTCCAAGGACTATTGGTTGACAAAGTGTACCCACAGACCCACGAACATGCCACAAAGCTTGGCCAGGAGAATTTTCTAGCCTGTTCAGCTGATGTCCCCACTGGCCTAGATGAGCTGGCTGTCATGTCCCCTGTGTGCATTCTGGACAAGCTCTCCATCATACAGGCATTAACAACTGAGGATGCCCCATCCCGATACATGCACTCCAAGGTCAGACCCTGTAACCAGGGTTTGAGTCTAGCAATCTAGTTGAGGAATCTCCCAAGAAACCTCGCCTATGGTGACCTCAAACTTGACTCTTATGTGGGCCAGTCAGTGCAAGTCAAGTCCAGTCTGTCACCTGCTCCAGCCAATACACACACTGCTGGATGCAGTGGCAAAGTCACTTCATGCCCTAGCCCCATATCTCAGGTGCTGTGGCCCAGCCCAGCCAGCCCATAAAATACCCTGCCCTCACGCACACCAGTAAGTGCCATGGCCTAGTCAGGGGAAACTCCTAATAACCCCCACTTGACCTTCCCACAGCCCTGGTCTTTGTGTGTGCCAGCCTCTGCTGTGGCCTAGCTTGGCCCCATCTATATCCCATCTGGCTCTTGTGTATACCTGAATGTTGTGGTTTAACTCAGCCTGACCCACCCATAGGCCTCACATATGCTCACAGGTACCACCATCTTGTCCAGTCTGGCCCGCCCTGAGCCTTGGTTCTTGTGTTCACCAATGATAGGTACAGCCTAGCAGGGGAGTGCCCACAGTTTCCCTTCCAGGCATGTTCCCAACCCCAGATCTTGTGTCTATCAGGGTGTACTGCATTCCAACTTGACATGACTTGCATACAGTCACATTATTTGCCAGCATGTACTTGCCAGCTCTGTTGGCCTGCCCCATTCTGGCTCACATGTACACCAGTGGGAGCACCAGTCTAGCCCAGCCTGGCCTGACCCCAGTCCCAGCTCTTATGCTCACCAGTGAAAGTGGCAGCCCAGCAACAGAGTCCCTAAATTTCCTTTACCAGACCTGCTTCCAGGCCCAGGTTTTACAAGTGTCAGCAGTTTCCACAGTCCAATTTGAGATGATCTACCCCATCTAGGCATTTGGAGTTCCCCAAGTTCCCCTACCAGGCCCACTCCCAGCAACAGATCTTGCATATGCCAGCAGGTGCTGCTACCCAGACCAACATAGCTGGTCCCCAGTCCTGACACTCACTGGTCGGTACTGCAGCCTAGCTCTACTGGCCTGTACCCATTTCAGCTCTCATGGATACGTGCAATAGTCTAGCCCAGCCTGGCCAAACCCCACACCTCACTCTCATGTGACCTGGCCGGTGCTGTAGCCTAGTCTGGTTTGCCCCACACCCATTCTGGTTCTTGCAAATACCAGCAGGTGTTAGAGTTTAGCCCAGTCTTGCCCACTCCCAGACCCAGCCCACGTGCATGCTGATATTGAATATTTCAGCCTGGTTCAGCATGTTCCACCCCCAGCCCTGGCTCTTGCATTTACCAGTGAGAGCTGCAGCCCAGCAGGGGGGTTCTCAGAGTTCCCCTACAAGGCCTGTTCCCATCCCTGGATCTTATGTGTGCTGGTGGGTGCTTCGACCCAGCCTGGCATGATCCACCCATAGTCTCAGTTCTTGTTGGTGGGTATTGGAGCCTAGCCCAACACAGCACAGCCCACACCCTTTTCTGGCTCTCATGTGTGCCAGCAGGTGCTAAGGTCTGGCCCCAGACCTGGCCCACACAAATACTGGCCAGTGCTGCAGACTTGCCTGGCATGACCTGCCCCCAGCCCTGGTTATGGTGCTCCCAGAGGGAGCCCAGTGAGGAAGTTACCCAAGTTTCCCTACCAGGCCCGCTCCCAGCCCCAGTTCTCACATGTGCTACCAGTGGGGGCAGCAGCTCTTCTTGGCATGGTCTGCCCTCAGTCTGGGGAGTTGCATGTGCCAGAAAGTACTGCAGCCTGGCCTAGCTAGGCCTCCTCCCAAGCCTCAGTTGCTGTGTCAGGTGGATTGCTGTCAGGTAAGTTCTGTGTTCTAGCCTGGTTTAGCCTGTCATTACTCACAGCACTCTGCATAAATCGGTGGGTACACAGTCCCGCAGAGACAAGCCCACAAGACCCTCACAGAATCCCAAATCTGGTTCTCTCCCTTTCTGGTGGGTACTGCAGCCCAGCCTGACAAGTCCCACTCCCAGCTCCAACACTCACAGGCCTAGCCCAGCCAAACAGGCCTCCCCACCAAAGCTTTTCCCAGTACCACCCAGGAGCAGGTAGTCCCCGTCCAGGTCTCCCATGTGGGCTTGACCCAGACATGCCCTGTGTTTCCCCTGCCATCCTTGAACCCACTGTCTCAGCTCCCCCATGAAGTGGACCAGTTTGTGGAAGATCCCAGAAGTCATGCCTGCTCTGTCAAACATGCCCTTAGCTGCTTTCACTCCAGAATGTCCCCAGACCCCTTTCTTGGAGTAATCTGAAGGTTCCCCAGCCTGGGGGCTAGGGTGGCCTGTCCTAGCCCAGAGTTTCCTATCTTTCTCACTAGTCTTTAAAAAAAGGAATAAATAATAAGGAACTATGCTGGCATACTAGTGTAGTTAACACCAATTTGGCACTAACCAGGTCCAAAAGGTCCACCAGCTTTTCCCCCACAGTGCCTTGCCTAGGTGCAAGGCAAGTTGCCTATAGCAAGGGGCTTGTACAATTCTAGAAACCATGTGGATTTGCGAGATCACCTTGTCAGGGGCCCAGGCACAGCTTCCAATGTGGCAGGTACTGTCCTTCATGATGCCCATGACATAGCTGGGTCTCTCAGTAAAGGTCATAGTGCTAGGACACATGGCACCCTTGTGGTGCTTTGCAAGCACAGAGTTGATGTCCTCCTACCAATGGATCACAGGATCTAGGGGCATGGTCTGTTAAAAATGTGGCCTCAGGGTCCCAGGACAACCTCCCCACTCCCAAAAGGAGGCCATCAAACCAGGACCCCGGCAAATCAGGAAGCTGCCCGAGAGCCTCTCACCCCATGTACGCACGTACGCGGTGGAAAGCTTGGCTGTGTTAGGCTGGAATCGTGGCAGGGACCCGAGTACCCGGGCCGCATGGCTGCCCAGGGTCAAGCTGCTCGGGCCCCCCAAAAAGCAAGCAAACAAAACTTACTTGCAATTCTTTAAACACAAGAGGGTAAGATTTGAGGCCTACTTAGATACGCTTGAAGAGTATATTGTTTCATGTTTATTTCTTTTAAAAAATATTTATTTATTTGAAAGTCAGAATTTCAGAGAGAGAAGGGAGAAATCTCCTACCTACTAGCTCACTCCTCAAATGGTCATAATCACCAGGGCGGAGCTAAGCTGGAGCCAGCAGCTCAATCCAGGTTTGCCACGTGTATTCCAGACACACACATTTTGGGCATCCTCTGCTGCTTTTTCCTAGGAGGCTTTGTAAGTAGCAAGATTTGTACACCACTGGAATAATAATACAAGAGTGACATTCTTAATCCTGAGTATCTTTACTAACAAACGTTGGGAAATGCCCTTCTTAACCCCTGTACCTCTATTTCTGTTTCTGCAAAATAAAAAATAACACTTGCTTGTTTTTCCTTATTCTTAGGAAACTTCTTAGGTCATATGCTATAATGAAGTAACGTGAGAAGTTCTCAATTATTTCCTGGGGGTTAGTCGAACACCTCTGGGAAGTTTCAATAACTTTTTCAGATGAATAGGATACTTCTTAGTTCCCTAAAATGTATGAATGAAAGTTTTCCTATTACATTACAATCTCTACCATACTTCTCCATTTCCCCTAGCATTGATTCAGCTGTTGAAACTTCATCTAAGCAATCCAGAATCTTAGAGTTAGTCTCTATCAATGCATCAAAAAGTTAGCAAGGACTCTATGTCAGGCGTAAGCAAAATGTTCCACCATGGCCTTCAGTAAAAGAAAGCACAGACAAGCACAAAAGCAAAGCCAACAAGCCCTGAGGGATTCCAAGCGTGTCAGCCTAGACAGTGCTGACTGGGGTAAGGGGGGTTTCATGTTAAGAAGGATGAAGATGATAAGCCCATCCCACATAGGCCACCGTTAGCTGGGTGAACCATCTGCCAACATCCTATCAATTCCTTTCTTTTTAAAGTTACCTATGATTTTAGACAATTAATAGCCAGAACTTGCACCTCTCATCCCAGTTTATAAAGTACATTAAGTTCTGCTAACTGGAAGGTCTAATATATTTCATAATTAACCTTTGCCTCAGAGATCTTAGTAAAACACAGATTCTCAAATGAGGGCCTTTAAAGATTCCTGAATGCTCAAAAAGTCATTTAGCTTCCAGTTTTGCAAAAATCTCAGAAGTCATAGGGAAGTGAGGTGTTGAGAACCTGGAGTGTTATTTCTTTGTAACGTAACATTGAACATTCATTAACCCCCTCACTCATTGACCCCTTTATCATGGTTACTGAGCTCTTTCTTAAGGCTTATTTATTTTTATTGGAAATGTAGATTTACAGAGAGAAGGAGATACAGAGAGAAAGATCTTCCATCCACTGGTTCACTCTCCAAGCAGCCGCAATGGTCAGAGCTGAACCTATCCAAAGCCAGGAGCCAGGAGCTTCTTCCAGGTCTCCCATGTGGGTGCAGGGTCCCAAGGTTTTGGGCCATCCTCTACTGCTTTCACAGGCCACAAGTGGGGGCTTGATGGGAAGTGGATCATCTGTAACATGAAACAGTGCTCATATGGGATCTCAGCTCATGCAAGGTGAGGATTTAGTCACTGGACCATCACAATGGGCCCAGTTACTTAACTATTATAAGTAGCTGTTGCTAGGTATGGCATCAAGACACACAGATACTAATCTTCCTTGTTCTCAGGAAGCTTGCACTCAGGTTGCTGCAGACAGAACCCATGGCAATTCTACTCAGTTGCTGAATGGAGTGCACAGAGAAGGCAGAATGAGCAGCTACAACCACCTACAGGAGCAAAGAAGATTCTCCAGGGGAGATGGCTTTGAGTTCAAAGCATGGAAAGGCATTTCAGGAATACAGACTCTGTTAGACACAAGTCTGGCTTTGGGGAGAAGCTAGATCAAGTTCACACTGCACCTGCTCCACGTCTCAAAGGAAGAGTGACCAGAGGTAGGCTGGCTGGAAAGGCCAGAGAGGTACAGGCATTGAATATTATCTGAAGAGTGGACATCTTACCTTGACAGTGAGGGGCTTTTAGAAAATTGAGCAGGGTCATGTCAAGAGCAGGTGCTTGTTAGAAACATTACAAGGTCACTTTTGGCAGTCACATGGGGGATGGATTGAGGTGATGGGACAGGGCAATGAGCTTAGACACCTTTCAGTCCTAACAGATACACTACTTAAACAAGCATAGGCAAAATGGAGTATCCAGAGGAGGATCTGCTTTAGAACAAATCCATTAACTCAATGGGTGTCCTCAAGATTTTGTTTGTCTGCCCAGCACCTCTGAGTTCTGCCGCTATCCTTGACTTTGTATATAAGCTTCCCACCCACAATCCTAGTGTCCATAGAAACAGTCTTCACTGGGTCACATTGATGGGGGCTAGGAATACAGATGTTCTGATTAACATGCCTGGGTCATTCCTGTGACAGACAGGACAGGATGACAGGTCTGTCAGTCCCAGTAAAGCCACAGAGGGTTGAGTAGAGATTACCAAAGAAACAGCAAGAATGGTGAGATGCACTGGGAATAGCTCAACCATGGTTACTACTGACCACAAAGGCAGGACTGCAATGTGGTATCAGAACATGGACACACCAACGATATTTAGGGAGGTACAACTGACATGAGGATTTGGTTTTCTATTCACTTTATCTTCTAAGACAGATGGATTCCCAACTTTGGCAGCTTCCTGCATAATTAGCTGCTCTGGGAGTAGATTCCAGGTACTGATAGAAATGGCTAGAAATATAGAAGAAAACACTAATAAAATTTATAAGTATAAAAGTATGTATGGATTTATTTACAATAACTTTCCTACCTCTTCAAAGGAATTTGAGGCAGTTGAAGGTAGATATACCCAAAGCTTACATCTCATTAATCACACGTGGATTGTAAATCTTGTTCCTTGCTTTTGGGAAGTCAGTACAGAAAAGGAAGTAGTATCAAGCAAAGAAGTTACAGCAATTAATAGAGAAATTTGACTATTATTCCTACTAACACCTGAAAGTAGTATTTCCCCAGGCACTTAAGGCGCTGTCATTGTGTAATGCAATCAACAGCAGCATGTAACTGTAATAATGCAGATTTTAAAAGATTTATTTATTTACTTATTGAAGAAGTCAGAGTTACAGAGAAGGAAGAGAGAGAGAGAGAGCGAGAGAGAGAGAGAAAGAGGTCTTCCACCCACTGGTTTACTCCCCAGATGGCTGTCACGTCCAGGGGTAGGCCAGAACAAAAGCAGGAGCCAGGAACAGAGACGTTCTACCACGTGGACGGCAGGGGCCCAATCACTTGATCCATCTTCCACTGTCCACTGCTTTTCCCAGGGCATTGCCAAGGAGCTGCATCAGAAATGGAGCAATCGGAATGCAGACTGGTGCCCATATGGAATTCCAGCAGCACAAGTGGCATTTTACTTGCCATGCCACAGTGCTGGGCCCAACAATACCCCAACAGTGTGGGGCTTTTCTTAAAATAACTTTCAGGAGTGGTCAATGTTATATACTAAAAACATTGGGAGGGCTGAGCAGATGGGGATAGGCTAAGCGGCAGCCTATTGCAGGGAAGGCCTTACAAGACAGCCTCTCTGTCCGCTGTGCCTCTCTCCCCAAGGCCCTCCAGCAACTGTTTCACTAGTCAACCTCTCCCTCTCCTTTTATAGCAGTAATTATCTTAGATAGTGCACTTATACAGGACAGAAATACAACCTGGCCTGGAGAAGAAATAAGCATATTTAAATTATTGTAAGTGAATAAATAATAAAGCCCAAGTTTTAATATCTTTAAAAAAAATAAAAAATAAATAAAAACATTGGGTTTGTAATCTTAGAAAAGTCTGGTGGAGGCCAAGTCAAGCTGTCCCAGGTGAGTAGCTAGCGTTTTCTCAGCTGTAAATCACGTTAGTGAGAACATGAGCTCTCTAGCATTTATTTAATTATCTGTACTATCAGTCTTGTCCCTAAATTCATGCGGATTTATGATCCCTGGAAAGCTGGGCATAGTCGGTGGTCCAAGCTGGGCATAGTCGGTGGTCCAAGCTGGGCATAGTCAGTGGTCCAAGCTGGGCATAGTCAGTGGTCCAACGGCTTCTTTTCTGGACTTTTGAACAGATGTATTAATACTCACATAGTTAATGTGACTTTTTCTCTTCCTAGATGCCTCTGATATTACTTTTAAAAAGATGTATTTATTTGTTTGGAAGGCAATTAAAGAAAGACAGAGAGAGATCTTTTACTTGCTGGTTCACTCCCCAAATGGCTGAAGTGACTGGGGTTGGGCCAAGTCTAAACCAGGAGCCAGAAACTCCATCGGGATCTCTCTCCTGGGTGCCAGAGTTCCAGGCACTTGTGCCATTTCTGCTGCCTTCCTAGTTGCATTAGCAAAGAGCTGGATCAGAAGCAGAGCAGCTGGGTTAAGGAAGCCTGTGTAGCAGGTGGTGAATTAACCTGCCGCATCAGGGCTGACCCTCAGATATCAACAACTTACACTGTCTTCTGGGAGGAAAAGGCCCTCACATTCCCTTCTCTCCTGCTCTGGTTTGAGTGACCTGGAAAGTAAAATTGCTGTCTTTCTATACACCCCATGCTGCTGCTTACAAGGGCTCAGGCTGGTCCAGATTTTTCGATGGTTTGGAGTTCCCAATGAAAATGTTTTCATCTTGGGCCCGGCGGCGTGGCCTAGCAGCTAAAGTCCTCGCCTTGAAAGCCCCGGGATCCCATATGGGCGCCGGTTCTAATCCCGGCAGCTCCACTTCCTATCCAGCTCCCTGCTTGTGGCCTGGGAAAGCAGCCGAGGACGGCCCAAAGCTTTGGGACCCTGCACCCGCGTGGGAGACCCGGAAGAGGTTCCTGGTTCCCGGCTTCGGATCGGCGCATACCGGCCCGTTGCGGCTCACTTGGGGAGTGAAACATCGGATGGAAGATCTTCCTGTCTGTCTCTCCTCCTCTCTGTATATCCGGCTTTCCAATAATAATAAAATCTTTAAAAAAAAAAAAAAAAAAAAAAAAGAAAATGTTTTCATCTTGAGCCCAGAAGCCTGCGGTAAGTTTGAGTTGGGAATCACTGTGAGTCCTTGTCTCAGAAATCTCAAGTAGTCCTAAAACTTGGCTTTCATTTTTGGTGTGATGTGAAAGCAGTGTTGTTTGCCCAATAATAGGGAGAAGAGGAAAATCCAGACCAGCACCTGAAATGAGAGCTATTTGCATGTGGACTTTGTGTTTCTGCAGGAGATGAGGAACGCATTTGGCTCTAGTCAAGGGGGCAAAGTAGAGACAGTTGGGAGGTCTCACAGAATATGTTAACTTTCACAGATAGCAACCAACTGCTTTGTAGCCCAGGATTCTTGACAATGAGTGCAATTTAGGAAGTGATACCCATGTATGTACTTTTTTAAAAAAGGAAGTGGGTATTTTGACTTTTTATTTTAGTGGATTGGGGAGGGCATTATTAGTCTGATGCTGGCAACCAGCTATGCAAATCAGGAGACTGGGTTGACTATAAAAGAAACAAGAGGGGGAAAATCAGCCTTGATATAAAGGTTGGATTGCAAAATCAAGGTGATTTATTTGGGACTCTTTCCTGTAAAGGACAAATGGGTAATGGATTGCAAGGGTGACCCCAGAAGTCCCAACTTAACACTTTAATGTTTTATTTTTTTAAAGATTTAAAAATTTTTTATTTTATTTGAAAGGCAAAATGATGGGAGTATCTGGCAGGGATAGGAGAGGGCGAGAGACAGAGGGGAGGGAGACAGCGACACCTGGGTTTAGGTCAGGCCAAAAACAGCAGCCAGGAACTCTGAGTTTCCCACGTGGGTGGCATCATTTGTCTCCCTGGTGCATCAACAGGAAGCTGCACAGCAAGTAGAGGTGGTTTGTCAGCCCGGGGCATTCCCACGCGGGACTCTTAGCCCACCATGCCTGCGTATTGTTATTATTATTATTATTATTATTATCAGTTTTGGCCATGCCCATCTCCTCCAAACCACGTTAATTTATGTTTCCTGAGTGAGTGTTGCTCAAGTGTTTAGCCCTAGAGACCAGTAGGGAAAACTCTAGAGAGGTTCTCGCTGCTACGCCTGCAAGTTCATCAGGCTTCAGCCACTCAGTCTTGTCCAGGCCGCTTTTGCCAAATACCCCCAGGCACCAGTATTCCCGAGGGGGGCCTGGCTCTGATCCTCATAGGTTCTGGTGTGAAATCCTCATGGAAACTGCAGATGGAGAGCCACAGGCGAGGGCTCTCAGGCTTCGACTTCACGGAGGCATCTCTCCAGGCACCCGCTTGGTCAATGGCTCGATGGCACAGGAATGCACTTGAAGTGGGCCAGACCTGTGGTAGAGCTGTCCAGTTCTGCCCAGGCCCTGGGTGCCCGACGACTCTTGCAGAGTAGCTCTTCACATCTCCCCAGGCCTCACCTGCTGTCAGGTGTCCTCTCCTGCTCTCAGCGTGGAGGACAGGCGATGGACTCTGCCCACTCCCTGTAGTGCCAGCCCTCCCCTGCTCCAGGGCCTGAGGCTGCATTGGGAACTCAAGAGGCGCCTGTTGTGTTTCATTGCTGCGTTTAGTCTCGCCAAGGCGGCAGGCAGGCAGAGCTGTGACTTCCATACAAACATCCCCACACCTAGTCATCCTCCCTGAAACATTCATTACTTCCCTTAAAAAGCACTTAGCCCACAGGGCTGCCTGGTGCTCTGCTTGCAATGTGATTTGCGTGTCAGATGATGACACATTTTAGAATCACCCCTCCTGAGCAACTTCAGTTCGCTGGAAAGAGGAAACGGATGCTTTGTGAGAAATAGGAAAGCCCTCTCCCCCCACTGCTTGGAAGAGCCAAACCGCTTTCACCTTGGGCCCTCGCTTCTAAACTGCCTTGGAGGCAAAGTTCTAGCCAGCTTTCAAATGCCATTTCCCACACTGGGATGCCCGTGACCTACAATGGCTCTTGGAAGGTGAGCTGACATCCACACACTAATTCCTCCCGAGGACTAACAGGCACCTAGAAGGAAATAACTTATGAAGCAGAAACTTACAGAGCCCACTTCCAGCCAGGTCCCAGCTCAGCAGAGTCAAGGTGCATCCTGTCCATTTTCTGGAAAGCAAAAAGCAAATGGGCTATTGATGGAGTAGACAGCAGAATCTGAGAGTGAATAATCGACAGGAAAGTTTCAATGCCTAGACTGGAGAGTGAAAACAAAATCATTTTTTCTATGTTTTGTGTTCTTTTACTGTGGTGTAGGAAGAGGATTCAACATTCTTTTAAAAAATGTATTTATTTGAAAGACAGTTGCAGAGAAAAAGGGGGAGAGAGAGAGAGTGAGTGAGAGATTGAAAGAGAGTGAGATCTTCCATCTGCTGATTCATACCCCAAAGGCTACAACAGCCAGCGCTAGGCCAGCCAGTAGGCAGGATCCAGGAGCCGCTCCTGGGTTTCTCCTGAGATGCAGGGCTCAAGCACTTGAGTGTCCTTCTGTTGCTGCCCCAGGAGCATTAGTAGGGAGTTGATCTGAACTACAGCAACTAGGATGCAAACCTGTGCCATACGGGCTGCTGGCCTTACAGGCAGTTAACGCACTATGCCACAATGCTAGCTCTGGATTCAACAGCTTTGTAAACAAGGCCCATGTTATAATTGTGCACAAAGCACTGTTCCAGAACAGCAAAAAATGTATGAAGAAAAATGTGCTATGGGAAGAAATTTCTTATAACCAGTTAATCTTGGTAAATCATGTATTACCACAGCTGGTAAATGAAAGATATCTCACACTCTCACGAATTAGGACACTTTGACTTTGCATGGCCAGATCACTACCTCATAAATTATTTAACATAATGCTAAATTACATCAACAGACTATCAACCTCAACTAAAATATCCTATAAAACTCATTATTCTTCATCTCAACACAATAAGAATATGTCTTATCTTATTTTTAAAAGCAAGTGAGCACCAGTGCAGGAGGGAATTGCATCCTGTCAGCTTCAGGGTAGACAGGTGCTTGGGAAGTGGTTAAGTTGTTCCTTCAGATGCTCCCGACCCTGCTGGAGTGCATGGTTTGAGCTCCGGTTATCAGTTTCTGATCCAGCGTTCTGCTCACGCACCTGGGAGCAGTAGGTGCAGCTCGATTGCTTGGATGCTGGTCACCCAAGTGGGAGCCCCAGGTGGAGCTCGTTCCTGGCTTTGGCTTGGCCCAGCCCTGGCTGCAGGGAGCTGGGGAGTGAACCAGTGGGTAGACAGTTCCTCTCTATATATGTCACTCGGCTTTTCTTTTCCACACCACCAAACAGCTCTTCTGGAGTTACTTGGCAAGTACCTGTGTAACTGGCATCACTGTAAAATCCACAGTCTCCTTTCTGACATGGATTGTTTGTTCATGACAGAGCCTTCCATGACTTTCTGATTACGACCCCATTAGCTAAAGGAAAGGACAGAATGGGGACAGAACGGTATTCAAATTAACCTTAAAAAGCTCTTGATTGGAAAATGTTGAGTCATTGATGGAGTGAAGATATTTTTAGAGGAGATAAGCAATGTGGTACAGTGGTAAGGAACAAAGGCTCAGGGTCCAGAGACCTGGGTCTACATTCTAGCTCTTCCTGAAGGGACAACTAGTGTCTTAAGGATTTTCACCAGTTAGCATAAGGCCAGCTGTTGTGACAAAGATTCAATGCAATATAGTGACTCAAAGTTATCAATATAGAGCCAGTGTGGTGGGGCAGCATGCTAATCCTCTGCCCTGTGGCATCAGCATCCCATATCAACACTGGTTTGTGTCCTGGCTGCTCCACTTCCCATTGAGCTTTCTGCTTATGGCCTGAGAAGGCAGTGGAGGACGGTCCAAGTCCTTGGGACCCTATATCTACACTGGAGACCCAAAAGAAGGCTCCTGGCTCCTGACTTTGATTGGCTCAGCTCCAGCAGCTGCAACCTTTTGGGGAATGAACCAATGGATGTAAGACCCCTGCCTTTCCTTCTCTCTGTAAATCTGCCTTTCAAATATTTTTTCTTAAAGTATCATATCATAGGCTATTCCTCACTGGCTGGCTGGCAGCTTTCCCTACGCGGTGACTTGGGGCCAGAGGCCTTCCCTCATGTGGCTGTGCTTCCCTTCAGGTCCTTGGAACTGCAGATGGTGCAAAAAGGGGCAAGCACGGACATACAACCCCCTGCTCAAAGCCTTGGCTAGCTACCCTTGAGATTCATCAACAGCCACTGTCATCCCATGGGTGGCAGTCACTCCTGGGATCACATCTGGATCCAGGAAGATGCTGGGAATTTCCACGCCTATTTAGCCACATCCCAGGGACAAGTCTATGCTCATGATCATGTAGGAATTTCAGCAGATGATTGTGATAGGGCTGTTCATTCAAGAGGATTCATTCTATGGAGCTGATACAGATGGTGGACCAGATAGCCAGGGAGGGGAGGGACTTACAGGCAAACTGAGCATTCGAGGGGGATTAAGCTTTACAACAGTGTGATGAAATCTGACTGAAAGTCAGGTTAGAGGATGAGGTTTGAGGGGAGCAGAATGTCATCCTGTAACACAAGTGTCAAAGGGTATGTCCTAATGACCAGTCTCTCCTAGGCGTCCCTTCATGTGAGAGTTGCTTGTTTCGTTCTATGCTGGGGCTGTAGGTAAAAAAAGGTGTTGAGATTTACTCTTCTTAAACAGGGGACAGAGAGAGAAGTCTCTATTCAAGAAGCCAAGGAGTTTCTTGGGCAATCAGAAGAAAGAAAAAGAGGGGGGGGGGGAGAGAGAGAGAGAGAGAGAGAGAGAGAGAGAGAGAGAGAGAGACTGATTCATTCAAGATAAACAATGAGTTAGTATTTGTCAGATGTGGAAAAGTAGTCTAATTTTGTTATAAGGAAATAATTTTTTTTTGCAAAAGTCTCACCTGGTTTTTCCACCTTGATTAGGTTTCTATATTCTGATAGCTAAACATAATATTGAGTTAATGAGAAAAACGAGGTAATCACAGAATGGGTGAGAAAATGTTAACCATGGCGTGATTATCACATTGTCAATTTTGGTGGCAGAAATCTGGAAATATCCCTAAAGTTCATTATGTAAAGCAATGATTGAATAAGGCCCAGAGCAATAGTCTAGTGACTAAATCCTCATCTTGCACATGCCGGGATCTCCTATGGGTATTGGTTTGTGTCCCAGCTGCTCCACTTTCCATCCAGTTCCTTGCTTGTGGCCTGGGAAAGCAGTAGAGGATGGCCCAAAGTCTCAGGACCCTGTACCTGCGTGGGAGACATGGGGAAAGTTTCCGGCTCCTGGCTTCAGATCGGCTCAACTCCAGCATTTGCAGCCACTAAGGGAGTGACTCAACAGATGGAAGATCTTTCTCTTCATTGCTCATTCACTATGTTTATCTGCCCTTCCAATAAAATAAATATTAAAAAAGAAAAGCAATGGTTGAATAAAACATGTTCCACTCATCATGAAGCTTGCCTCATGGCATTAAAAAGAGTGACTTGGGGCCCGGTGGCGTGGCCTAGCGGCTAAAGTCCTTGCCTTGAATGCCCCGGGATCCCATACGGGCGCCGGTTCTAATCCCGGCAGCTCCACTTCCCATCCAGCTCCCTGCTTGTGGCCTGGGAAAGCAGTGGAGGACGGCCCAATGCTTTGGGACCCTGCACCCACGTGGGAAACCCGGAAGAAGTTCCTGGTTCCCGGCTTCGGATCTGCGCATCTCCAGCCGATGCGGCACTTGGAGAGTAAATTATTAGACGGAAGATCCTCCTCTCTGTCTCTCCTCCTCTCTGTACATCTGACTTTGTAGTAAAAAAAAAAAATCTTTATAAAAAACAAAAGAGTGACTTGGATGATACTGGTTAAGGAGCCTGTATTCCACAATGTAGTGCCTGTGTTTAAATCTCAGCTCTATTCCTGATGTCCAGTGTCCTGCTAGGAGGAGGACACTGTGCTCCTTGGGAGGCAGCAGGTGACGGCACAAGTGGTTAGGTCGCTGCCACCTGTATAGACGATGCGGACGGGTGGTTCCCAGCACCTGACTTGGCTCAGTCTAGCTCTGGTGATGGTGGGCATTTGGGGAAATAAAGAAAGAGAGACAGAGACAGAGAGAAGTGAAAGAGATAGAAAGAAAGAAGGAAAAAAAGAAAGAGAGAAAGAGGAAAGGAGGGAGGGAAAGAGAGAGAGCGAAAAAGAAAAAGATAAATAGAAAAAGAGAGAAAGAGAATGGAAGAAAAAGAGAAAGAAAAGAAAAAAAAGATGTAAATGTACCTGGAGTCTTACGGATTAATACGTTACTGATCTGTTTTGTGATTGCACCTTCATTTAAACAGATTGAAACACAAATGCTGTGCATGAGCAGCTGTCTGCATAGGTGCAGAGAAGGCGTGCAAGAATACTTTCTAAGCTTTAACAGTTGTATTTGCATGAAGGAGAAGGGCCTGAAGGTAAAAAATCATTACTATTTTTCTCAAGCGCTTCTTTTCCTTTTTTATAATGAATGAAGCAACAGCAAACCGACAAGGATGTGGTAAATTCCAGCTACTGGTAAAACACAAAATTTCCCAACTACTCAAGCCCTGATCATTCACTTGTTCATTCAAGAATCACTATCTCCTGGGTGCCAGATGATTTCATGCACTGTGTCTGATCCTTCAATAATCCCAGATGATCAAACAAGACCCAGTCAAGTTCAGTGACTTCCTTAAGTCACATCCCGGGGAAGAGGGTTGAGTCAGCACGCATGGCCAGCCCGTTCTGGCCACAGAGCCCCGCTCTGTTACCACAGAGGAGTGACAGTGCCCTGTTTTTGTGGTTGGGCAGTGCAGCATCCTCAGGTTACTCAGCAAGGGCTCTAGGGGATGGGCGCAAGGGTGCTCTGGTGCAATCAGAATCCTACTAGGGACAATCATAGCTCTTACTGAGAAACTAAGTATAAGGGACGAGAAGCTCTGCTTTGGAAAGAATCCCTTCGCGGTGAGTCACTGGGTGACACTTGTACCAAGGGCAGAGAGTCAAAGGGGCACCAGAAAGTTCAGTGTGATTTGTGAGGGTCCCAGGCTGTGGCAGCAAGAACTTGTCCACCATTAGCCAGGCTATAACCCCAAAGCATCTCGAGGGACCATATGGAGTGAATGTGTGTGTGGAGGGGAGGAGGGGTAATTCTATTTTTTCCCTCTCTTCCTGAGTTAGTTCTTTAATCACAATTATGAGCTCCAAAGAGTTAAAGAGTTCCATGGAGGTCATGGATTTCTGCAGAACAAAAACCTCTTCCTAGAAGTGGTATGGCTTAAAACACATAGAAAAAACTCTTTTCTATATTTTTCCTAGAATTGGCAATCCTGGCAAGGATTTTAAACTATCAGGTGGTACTTCTGGGTGGCTGAATTTCCATGGCAGTTCAACACTGCAGGCACTGCTGCGGGAAGTTAGGCCACTTACTTTGGCATAAGCATTTCTCATAGCATTCTTCCTCAGTCTGCTTGCCCCAAAAGTTCCAAATTAATGAAAACTTCATCTTTTCATGCAGGGAAAACTTAGATACTGAAAAACATGGTTAGAGGAAAGTTAACACATGGTAGATGGTCTCCAAGTATGGCTCCCCAGTTAGGATCCCCAGGAGACCTGGACAAAATCTCCAGGCCAGGCTATGGCTCTCCCTGGGACAACTGACAGTGTGCTTGCATTGGGACAGGACCTCGGCAGTGTCCAGTGGCCCCAGGCAGCTCCTCTGGGCCATTGGCTGAAACACTGGCTGCCATACACAGCAAAGACCCAGCAGCCGTGCCTGGATGCTCAGGGCTGGGCTCCCCTGACAGCAGGGCTGTGACCTTTGGGCAAAGAGCATGGAGGACTCCATCTGCTCAGCTCAGCAGTGGGTACCAACCCATCCTGCTCAGCAGGCAGTTCACAAAACCAACGCACACTTAGGGGTTTCCTTCCTATCTCAAACGGAAATACCGACGGTTCACGAGAAGTGGTCCGTGTGCAGTGTAAGGTTGTTCGTTTTGTGGTAATCAAGCCCAGTATGAGCAAAGGCAATCCTATCAGGACCACTCCATGTAACTCTGAGCAAAGAAAGCAAAGACCATCTATTTTCCAAAGTTCAGTCTTCAGATGATGCTATGACTGAACGGCGAGAGCAGGTGGTGAGGGGATGGCCCTGGGTGTTGACTCCTGGAGCCTAGCTGATGGTTCTCTCATCCTGGCAGGGATATTCACTAATGAAAGCAATGTTCTAAAACTCTCCACCTAGAGGGAGCCAGTCTGTCATCTACTTTAGCATGGATCTTGAAGATTTGCTTGAAAGCAGAGTTAGAGAGAGAAGGAAAGACCAGAGAGAGATCTTTCAACTGCTGGGTTACTCCCCAAATGGCTGCAGTGGCAGGAGATGGGCCAGACTGAAACCAGCAGCCAAGAGCTTCTTGCAGGTCTTCCATGTGGAACAGGAAGACCATTGCCTTCGTAGGCCATTAGCAGGGAGCTGGACCAGGAGTGGAGTGGCTGGGACACAAACCATTGCCTGCCTGAGATGCTGGCACTGCCACAGCGTCAGCCTCCAGTCTTGGACTTTTTTAATTCACGATACGGTTGAAAGTTTTAAAATGATATCAACCAGCCTTGAAAAAAAAATATAAATGCAGGTGTTAGCTGTTCACATGATACGTTCAGCAAATGGGATTTTGCTGCAGGCGAAGCCTCTGCCAGATGCAGCAACTACTAAAACTGTAAACCGCTAAAGTTCCACATTGGTAATGTCCTTCTTAAAGTGACGTTCAGAGTGACACACAGGGAGACACAGGAGAATTGAGAAGAAGAACGCTAGGCAAACTGCTCTGACCTCTTTTAATTTCCATTCCTGTGTGCATGACTCCTTTCACTGAATAAGCCCCGGGAGTAACTGGGACACAGTTTGTATTACTTCTGCGAAGAAAACCATCCTGTTTTAACATGAAAAGAGGATAAAGTTATGGAATACTTTTAGCAGCAAACATACGACATGTGTCTCTGAGCAGAAATAACTGTGAGATTGGACGCTGGTCTCTCACACGTACAAGCGTGAATCCACACACACGCACGTAACACATCTTTGGCCTTTCGGAGTCAGGCACGCACACAGACAGGGTTTGGTCTGAAGGGGGAGTGAAAAGTGAGGGAGAGTATCAAACACAGGGTTTGCTAGTGAGCAAAAAGACGTATCATATGAAACAAAGTTTTAATTTTTATTTTACATATTTATACATAAAACTTTCAAGGAACCCTCTGAATCCAACAGAATGTTAATAGCACATCTAAAAATGAACTTCAGGTAGTCAACATTCACAAAATGTTGAAAACTGATTTAAAATATATATTACGGAGAGCTACGACTTCACTACGAGGCAGGCATGTATTTTTTTTTTTGACTTGTATAGCACCGTCATTTACAGTTCTTCTTTAAAACTACAGTGAAGAATGAAAGTGGTTACTGGTAAAATACTGCTCCAACTGAAAACCTCTAAAACAAATGAAAATAAAACTACCCTCCTTGAGTAACCATGGTTGGTGATGGTGTAAGTACTATACATTTTTGTAACAATATTTTATTAAAATGCCTGATATTAAGTGGCACGAGTAAAAAAGGAAAATAAATTAAGAAGCGAAGGCCAAACACTGGACATGAAGCTTCAGACATCATCAATGACTAACACTGGTAACTGTTTCCGTGCCACCTCAGCTACAGCATTTTTACAACCACAGAAGCAAAATGAATTCTAGTGTGTCCTCCGGTTCGGTGGCTTCTTTTCACTTTGTGGGCATCTTCTCTGCCAGGTGCTTCTGTTGACTTTCAGCATGTCTGTAAAACGAACCACACAGTCACTTAGGGTGAGGAGGGAAGAACCGAACTCCTGGCTGGTCGGCAGCAGCGACATGCTCCTGCAGGCAGAGTGGCTTTCGGGGAATGCGTGAGGATCAACAGCCAATCCTTCACCCACACTACCTACCCCTCTAAGTGTTAGACAACACTTCGTCCTGAGTGAGTCCCTGGAATAACCCGAGACCTACAGATGCCACTGTCTTTGGGAAGGGAAATGGTGTGTTTAACGTGAAGAGAGACTCAGTGTCCAGGAGACTTTTCTGCACAAACATTTCACTGTACTTTCTAGAAGCCCGGCCCACGGGGCTGAGGATTTGACAGTAGGCAAGATAAGGAGTTCCCTGTTCTGGTGAGTCCTGTGCTCCAACGAGAGACGATAAGCAGACAAACGGCAGGAGAGCAGAGAGAAAATAAAGGCTGCACAGAAAGTGAAACAAGGTGTTGTGAGCGAAACAGCTAGTGACCGCTTCTCACCTGCCCGCACATGGACAAAGTTATTAACCGAGGTTCCAGCAGAGCCTGGGTCCCATAGTTGAACTCCCTCTTACAAAAGCCAATCTCTCACCAATGGAGAGCCTCCTGCATGCAAAGATTCCCCAAGTATGCCCGAGTTCCCCCCCGCCATCCAGTTAATCCTAAGGGCGTGATTGTGCGGGCATGGTTGGAGTGAGTCTTATTCACCCAACTCTGCTGTAACAACCTGTGGACCCAAAGACGAGGCCTCCCAGCAGCCGGACAGCGGGGTCAGAAGGGGACAAATGACTATGCTGCTCACAACACTTGTCCTTTCTAGAGAGGACAAGGGTGTGGTGACTGCAACAGACAATGGTTCTGAAGCAGAACCTTAGGAAATGGTAAGTCAGGCAAGAGACAAACATCCGAGGCTATAGTTTCCAGTGGTCATCAGGGTTTAGAAACCGTTGGTGTGAGCCTGGACTTAGGTATCAGTGACATCGTTGGTTTCAGGCACTATGTCTCCTATCCACGGTCGAGGGAAGACAAACCACACTTTCGGAAATAGGGAAGTGACAAGTGTCTCTACCACACTGAGCAGCCCACTATCCGAGGGTGACAATCATCTAACCATAACAAACTTGTGAAAAAACCATCATCCGCTCCTTACTCCCCCGTCATCCCGGTAGCGATCATCTCATTGCCTCGCTGCTGTGTGTGGAGCAATGAGCCTTGGTCCTTCCCACCTCGCAGTCAATTCAGCACAATAAATACTCTGCTGCTCAGTGGCCACGATTCCACTGCAGCTTATTATAGTCCATGTGCTTGAAAACGTGCTGTGTGTGTGCAGACGCACCCACAGAAACATCAAAGAGTTTTCAGAAGGAAGAGCTCTCTGAGCAAACAGCTCAGAGAATATTAAGAATTGGGTGTTATTCTGAGACATGCAGAAAAAGGAAAATTTCATTAAAACTTTAAACAATGGGGAAGAAGGATTTTGGTTCATAAAACTAAAAGGTTCTCATTAGTAATTTACATCAAAGTCCTAATAAGACTTATTTTGCTCAGCTCCCAATCGTTTTTTTTTTTTTTAATCAAGGCTTGTTCTTGAGGACTTCCTGTGTCTTAGAAGCTCTGGGGACACAGGAGTGACCACAATATGGTGCCACCACTGCTTTCAGGGACGGACAGTCAGAAGGGCAGGCAGACACACAGAACCCAGTCTGATGATGAGAATACAGAACAGAGGTCTTAATCTGGTCTTGGTTTCGAGGTCTGGCTCATGGGACCCCTGGAGGTGTCTGTAGCACTCAGTAACATGGGATGGCTTGGGGCCAGTTTCACAGCAGGTGTCTGAGTGCAGGGTCATCCTTTTGGATAAAGAGTGAGGGACACCTGTGCCACCTGCTAAGATGGAGGAGTAGGGATTCTCACACTGGGAACACGTCACACGGGAGTGTGACAGCCAGCGAGGGACCCACACCCGTGCCACCTGCTGAGGTGGAGGAGTAGGGATTCTCACACTGGGAACACGTCACACGGGAGTGTGACAGCCAGCGAGGGAGGTCTGGGGGGGATGGCAGTGCTTCTCCAGAAGGATCTCAAATCTGCATGCTGAAATCAGCTGGGAGCTCTGAAAAACCAGGACGTCGCTTTCCCTCCATTCCAGCAACTGAAGCAGAAGCTCTCGTGGGTGGGACCCAAGCATCAGTAGTTAACACAGTTCCCCAAGTGACCTCAAAAGAAGGCAGCTCTGATGTGTCCTGACCCCTGCACTGGAAGGAGCTGGACAGGAAATGGGGAGAGGGGAAGCAAGCTTCCCAGCAGCCCCACTGCCAGCCCCTCAGACTTCTGCCATGTGCCTGTAGGAATCTTAACACCACCTGTAGGAAAGTAAGTGCCCTTGCCCCTCCCACCACCATCCAGTAACTCCCAGCACCATTTAGCACAAGAAACACAAGTTTCTCCCCACCAAACCAAGGATCTGGTAGAGGGATCTTGCCCTACCTAGGGTAGGACTGCTCACATTTAAAGGGTTCCATAAGCACTTGTCAATTTGTGATCCCTGGGCCTGGCACGGTAGCCTAGTGGCTAAAGTCCTCGCCTTGCATGCACTGGGATCCCATGTGGGCACTGGTTGTAATCCTAGTGGCCCTACTTCCCATCCAGCTCCCTGCTTGTGGCCTGGAAAAGCAGCTGAGGACGGCTCAAAGCCTTGGGACCCTGCACCCGTGTGGGAGACCTGGAAGAAGCTCCTAGCTTTGGATTGGCTCAGCTCTCTGGCCATTGTGGCCATTTGGGGAATGAATCAGCAGATGGAAGATCTTCCTCTATGTCTCTCCTCCTCTCTGTAAATCTGACTTTCCAATAAAAATAAACAACTTTTTCAAAAAAAAAAAAAAATTTTGAGGGCCCAGTGCGATAGCGTAGCGGTTAAAGTCCTCGCCTTGCATGTGCCGGGATCCCATATGGACGCCGGTTCTAATCCCGGCGGCCCCGTTCCCATCCAGCTCCCTGCCTGTGGCCTGGGAATGTAGTCGAAGACAACCCAAAGCTTTGGGACCTTGCACCTGCATGGGAGACCCAGAAGCTCCTGGCTTCGGACTGGCTCAGCTCCAGCCATTGTGGCCGCTTGGAGAGTGAACCATTAGAAGGAAGATCTTCCTCTTTGTCTCTCCTCCTCTTGTACATCTGCTTTTCCAATAAAAATAAATAAATCTTTAAAAAAAAATGTGACTCCTGGGACAGGAGCTTAGCCTGGAGGTTAAGACACCGCATTCCACAGCAGAGCCCCTCCGTTTGACTCCGAAGCCCTGCTCCTGACTGAGGCTTCACGCTCAGACAGCCTCAGAACCAGCAGCGACGGCCTGAAGAACTGGGTTCCTGCCACTCACTGGGAGACCCGGACCCAGTCCCAGCTCCAGGCTGCAGCCGCTACAGGAATCCGGGAAATGAGGCAGCAGATGGCAGCACCCTCTCGGGCTCTCTACTTTGAGTATGTAAATATGTGACTCCTCTCCTTTTAAGCCCCTAGTCCTGCCTACTCGTACACTGCAAACCTACACAGGAGCCCAACAGTTTGTGGGAGAGGAGAGAGGCTCCCAGTGTCTGCCTTAACAAGAAATGCCAGCCCCTGCTCAGAGGGCAGAGAGTTCTGCTGCCTCAAGGAAACTGCAGCGCTCATACGCTTTTTCAGGCCACTCTGTTCCTGGTTGTCTATTTCTCTCGATTGATTTCCCATGAACTCATTATCAGTGTGCATACGTGTTAGTGGAATCTGCTTTACAGCTATCTTTGGTGCAATGCCCGGATATGTCTGTAGATGGCAGTAGTACTGTTGGGTGTTGCTGTGACTGGCATGTTTCACATGCAGGCTGATGCTTGTGCAGAGCATGAAGAGGCCTACCGGCTATGGTCTCTCCCCACCCTGTTTTGTGGTGAGTGGCTATGTGATATTTCAAGCATATTATAATTCTTATGGATCAAAAGGCTAAACACACCAGGTCTGCTGCATCTATTTTGCTCCCAAACTATTTTTTCTAACACTACATGCTCAGCACTGTTTGTACCCAGGGTTCTCACTGAACTGCCGTCCCCTGTGCCCAGGGCACCATCAACCTCCTGCTTCAGGCTGCTCAGCGATGCTTCTGTATGTTGTGGTGATAAGCAATGTTCTGGCTTCCCTTGCCAAGATTTTTATTCTCTGAGTGTGGTTTTGGGGGTTGACAGCAATGATTACTCTTATTATCAGTTGATTATTTGTTTTTTTAATTAGTCAAGAAACAGAGAGGGCTCCCAACTATTGGTTCACCCCGCCTCCCCCCGCAACGGCCAGGTCTGGGCTAGGCTGAAGATGACAGCTGGGAACTCAACCCATGTTTCCCATGTGGCTGGCAGGGACCCACCCAGTCATCACCAGCTGCCTCTTGGAGAGTGAGGAACTGAATCCAGCCCCTGTGCTGCGGGAAGCAGGTCTCCCAACCTCCAGGCAATGCTTGTCCCTGTCTTCTGGATTAATGATTTCATAGGAACTGTCTCAAAAATGGTGCCACAGCAAATACAAACCTAAGACTAGTCACACTATACACATGCTTTATAATGCACACATGACATACAGTGTACACATATGATGAGATTGCCTAGTAGGCGTACTGCTAAGGAATGCAGGCACCTGGCCGGCATTAGCTTGCTTGCATTCTTCCCCTCTATAAAGAGAGGTGACTGGAGCCGAGCCCAGCTAGAAACTCGAGTCCTGGAGTTTCCCGGTGAGAACAATCTGGTGGTGATGGGACTGTGGAGAGACGCCAGGGGCTTGCCTTCTGGGCATGGCAGAGATGCTCAAGAGCTGGGCTGCAGAACAGCTGGTCCTGCTTTGTGACACCGCCACGTGGCACTCCCAGACTGGAAACGCGCCAACCCCGGCCGGCTTAGGGCCAGCTCCCTGGTGGGGATGGGGCAGTCCTTCAGGGGAAAGGTCTCTCGGGACGAAGCTGCTGACCTGATTTAGCAGGGGACATAAGAACTCCTAACGCACTGCCAGTCCATCAGAAGGACAGGATGGCTGTGGAGAAGCAAAGCAAAATACGCCAAGCACACACAGACAAAACCTGCAGCAACTCACTCACGTGGAGCCTAACAAGGTTGATCTCATACAAGTCGACAGCAGAAGAGTGGTTACAGCCCAGGGGAAAGCAACAATCGGTGAACGGGTACCAACTTGCAGCTGGCTAGATGTGAGGTCTGGAGGTATGCTCAGCCTGATGTGAGCACTATCAGCGGCTGAAACATCTCAGGGCACCCTATAAAGACCTACAATTTTTGTGCATCCATTTTAAAGTCCAAGGCAATGCACTTGGTAAGGGGGAGTTGTGGCTCCCTCCACCTAAACAGCTGACATCAGCATTCTTAAGGGAGCTATGCTTGCAAATAAGGGATGCAGCTCTCCAGAGCTCCTTCCTGTACCTGGGCTCCTCCCTGTTAGGTGAGCGTGAGGTCACACCCACCTGGTCCAGTCCTCGATGTCCACCAGCATGGCGTCCTGCTCCGTGTGCAGCTCGTCGCGGATGAGCAGTAGCTGCACCAGCTCCTCATTCAAGCCTGCGATGAAGCAGAGAAAGCCCAACCAGGTCAGGAGCAGCGGCCCACACAACACCGTCACGCGTGCCTCGTGGACCATCACAATAGGTCAAGCACCCAGACACAATCACAAAGACCTTTCCGTAAAGATGTCGACTTCTCCCACCGGCTCGAACCCCGGGGAAAAGTCACTAAGCGGAGAAACACGATCAGCGTGGAGAATCCGAGAAGTGTTGGAAGAAAAGGAATAGATAAGAAGGAGGTTTAATTTACGCTGCCATTTTTAGGGGGAAAATCACTGTGAATTGCTACAAAAAGAGCTTGTTACAAGCAGCTAAGCGATTCTGCCTTGAAGAAATGTGAACATCAAAGTAAGTTTCCCCACTTTGCTCTCAGGATGCTCCTGTCACACTGAGCATCAGAGCGGTCCCCGGGTGCCAGGGTGGATGCCAGCTGCAGAGGCTGCCCCACAGGAAGTAGGAAAGGCTTTGGCCGCCGGAAACAAGGCAGGTCTCCAATCTGAGACAGAGGGTGAGGCATAGGTCTGCAATAGCTAGATGTGTAAGACCCAAAGAAACAGGCCTTCACATCTCGGGACAACAAGGAAAACACTCCTTTGACTCCTATCAGGGATAAAAAATATGTAGTTGTAAGCCTATGGAATCTTGTCACAGTCAGTACATCGGATTAATCTGTCTCCTGCCTCTGAAGGATATGAAGAAGCCAAGCGCTGTGTTTCAGAGGCTAGTTTTGTGGCTGTGTGGATGAAGCTGCTGAGTGGAATGTCAGCTCCCATAAGAACACTGCTTTGAAACCTGGCTACTCCACTTCCCATCCAGTTTCCTGCTAAAATGCCTAGGAAAGTACCATAGGATGGTCTACACACTTAGGTCCCACCAACTAAAGAGGGAGGCCTGGATGGAGTTCCAGGCCCCTGGCTTTGGTTTGGAACAATTCTGGCCGCTGTGGTCACTTGGGGATTGAGCCAGCAGATAAAAGAGCTCTCTGTCTCTCCCTCCCTCTGTAACTCTGATTTAAAAAAAAAAATTTTTTTAAAGAAAAAGTGAGGGTATCTTTCCTGACTTGTGTCATGTGGGAAGCTAAGGATTGGAGCCTCTAGGTGCAGAGCGGGGGAGGGCACTTGTCTAGCAGGGGCTCTGGGCTGGGACCCAGGAAGAGAGACATCCCCTTTGCTCCCCTCACCACCCCTGGCTCCCCACGCCAGTGGCTTCAAAAGATGCAGACACCTGCCTGGAGCTGAGACTAATTTTCAACTTTAAGAAGAGAGAACAGTTATATACAAACAGGTCTAAAATTGTATCTACTCTGAGACAGCAATTTCATTATTTAAGAATTCAAAGAAATTGTTTTAGTGGTAGAATACCAGAAAATCTTTTTAGTCCTGGGGGGAATAACAATATTAACTCTCAAGTAAATTGAAAAGAATCCTGTGAATTCCAGGTTTCTTCATTAAAATGCTAAGCCACTTATCATGATCTTAGAATAACACTGAATGTGCTGAGTTGAATACATCTGTTTTGAACCTACTGGAAGCAGCTACCTGCCACAGCGGGCCCTGCGGCTGTCTGTGTACACTGCCACACACTGAAGTGTCTGTGCGACAAAATCCCAGTGGAAAGGAATCTCATTTCCTCCTCCCACCCCCAATGAAATTTTCAAGTTTCTGTTATGGAAATATCCACTTTGAAAAGTAAAGAAACTAGTTCAAAGAATCTCTAATGGATTCAGCCAGTTTCAACAATGATTAACACATGGACAATTTTGGATCCTCTACCTCTCTTTGTGGGGCTCAGGGGTGAAAGGGTCACTAATTTGACAAGATGGTGACTAACAGTCAAGGTCACTGGTAAACAAGATGGCAACTTGACTTTTTTTTTTTTTTTTTTTTAGAAAAGGGGATATATATTTAAAAACCAGAAAGTCCCCAAACTCTAGCTGGAGGGACAGGAAGGAAGAGCAAGCAAGTGATGAGCAGACTCCTGCAGAGCCCGACCCGTTCCTACACAGTGCCTGCCCACAAGGCAAGCTCCCGCCCTGAGGCCCACCTGACCCAAGAAGCAACCTCTCTATAGCCACAGCCCTCAGTCTTCTTGCCAGTCATCCTGTGCCCAGGCTGGAATGGTGGAAAAGTACTCAAAGCCAGGCCCTTTCTAGTGCAAGGTGTGCAGGAACATGACCAGCTCCCGGCGTGAGGGATCCCGGTGCCGCAACACGCACTCGGCGCACACAGTCGGTCTGGCTCCTGACCCGCACCGTTTGTTGCAGATGCCCAGCCCGGTGTCCAGGCCCGTGGCTCTGGATCCTGAGAGGCTGCCACGACTACTTGGTCTGTTGTCAGAGCAGCTGTAGCCAACTTCTGCTTGCTCTCCTTGCCCAGCTCTGAGGAGGCCGTGAGTGCTGTGGGCAGGTCACTCTCACAGATCCAGCACGTCCAGGCTCTGTTTTGCCTGATGCTCTGCCACCAGGTCCTGCAGCAGCTCCTCATCCGTCTTGGGGATGTGGCCACCATGGCCCTGAGAGGGACCCCAGATATCTGAGTTGTAGATCTGGCTCGCAGGCTGCCCAACAGGGACTGCTGGGGATCTCACGCAACGTTCTAACCGCTAGGCCAAACGACCTCCCACAAACAAACGTAAAACAAATTCTAGACATCATATCATTTTGTCTACAACTGCTTTAGCATGTATCTCTAAAAGGGACTTTTAAAACAAACAACCACAAATCCACAATATCTTCATCATAGCTAAAGTAAATCAGTCTTCAATAAGTTATTCAGTAAAGGTTTACATTTCTCAAATTGACTCATAAACGCTTTCTTATAGTTGATTTGTTAGAGTGCATTTGGATGACTTTTTTTCTTCAAGATTTATTTTACTTTTACTTGAGTTACACAGAAAAGGAGACACAGAGAGAAAAATGTCCTAGCTGCTGGTTCGCCTCTCAAATGGCTGCAAAGATTGAAGCTGGGCCAATCCTGAGCCAGGAGCAAGGAGCTTTCTCAGGATCTCTCAAGTGGACTCAGGGCCCAAAGAACTTGAGCCATCCTGTGTTGCTTTTCCAGGCCGTAAGCAAGGAGCTGGATTAGAGGTGCAGCAGCCAGGACACAAACTGACACCCACAGGGTACACGGCACTGTGGGCAAAGATTTAGGTTACTATGCCATGGTGCCGGCCCCTCTTGGTTCCCTTTGAATCTATAAATCCACAGGAGTTAATAGAATCCTGTGTTCTGGAGGCTAGAGGGATGGCAAACACAGGTGGTCCAACCACACTGCCTGGGTGGGAATGCTCTTTCACGACACAGAGCAACTGCCTGTTCTCCGCAGAACCACTCCCCTCGAGTGAACAACACTCACAGCCCTTTCAGGTGTCTCTTCTAGAAGTGCTTCCTCATTCTGGGGCTAAAGGGTCCCCTCTGTCACCCGCAATTGTCACATACTGGTTCCACTAAATGGGCCTAGTTTGATTTGATTCATGATGATGTTGATATCTAAGACAAATGGATGCATAAACAAAGCAGTAGACAGAATTATATAATAAAGGACTTGTAACTACTGAATTACATTCTAGAAACAGATGCTATGAGTCAAATACATGCACACTGTTATGAGTTGGGTATTCAAAAGACATAAAAAGGATCTGCAACCTTCCTGGATCTTGAATATTTTACTTAAAGTCTTTGAATATTTTACTGTTAAATAACAACACAAGAGCCTTGCGATTTTCTTCCTCTCTTTGGAAATGCAAAGGATGAACCCCGTGAATTGCTGAACAAAAACAGTAGTACCATCCCACTCCTTCATCCCACCTTACGCATTGCTCACACTTACTTTCTATCTGGGAATGGAGATCATTGACTATGACCTGTAGCTGCCCAATAGTCATGTCTCGCAGGTCGGTGGGTTTTAAACTCCTTTTCATCAAGCATTCACTTATGTGAGGCATGTGTGGCAGCTGAAGATACAGACGGGAGGGAAGAGAGACGTGAGCAGAGCTGCAAGCACGCTGAACACAAGATCCTGTTCTCCCTTAGGAGACCCACCCTCATCCACCCACTGCAATTTAGGTCCTGTGCATGCTTCATAGATTTCCGAGGCTGTGGCTTGCTCCATTACCTACTACTGGCATGCTACTGTGGCCACAATGCCACACCACTAGCATCAAAAGCCTTATGACTGGAATACCAGCTGTGAGAATCTAAGTCAATTATTAAAGCCCAAATTAATGTCAATGATGTGGATAAAATTAATGCTAATGCTAGTAGTTACTAATTGATACCAGTTGCAAACACTGTTGGATGTGATTTTGGTGCTTTATCTGCCTGGATTTTCAGACATGTTCTGACATCAGGTGCTCTCTCCATTTGACTGACTAGAGAACTGGGACCTAATGAAGTCTCTAGAACCCCAGGGAGCTCAATGGCGGAGCAGGACCTAGACTCCAAAGCCCAGGGCTCTTCTTCATGGTGTGACACTGCCCTTATTGACAGCCATAATGAGAACTAGAGCAAGTGGGAGTCTGCCACCAGTAAGAGGTTCTCGGCATCCACGTTTAGCTGATATTGCCTGTAAGGAACATGTCAGATAGGAATCAAGTTAACTTTTGTGAAATCTGTTGCTTCTGTATCTTTAAGTGGAAGATACAATAGGAAGGGAAAGAAACACATTGCATTATTTCTCAACTACAGTACTTTTTACAGACCGCCTTGGAGAAACCCCGGTTTGCATAACTCCGGGAAGGGACTGGGCCAGCGTCAGCCACTGGCAACCCTCAGATGCTCGTGCTGCTTACAAGATCAGCGACGGGGGACTTTTTCCTGTTCTGTTTTTCCACTTCGACTTGCATTTTGGCCATTGGTTTGGCCATGGCGAGGGCCATTTTGGCTTCAGCCTGCAATTTCTTTTGCCTAGTGAGGAAGTCCATGTCATCCAAGGATTCAGATTCCTCTTCAGTAGTGTCCCTGTCGGAATAGGAGGAGCTCTGCTTGCTCTGCAAAGGGAAAACAAGCAGGATAGCAGGCTGAGTGCTCCATGCCAGCTAGCATCATCTCCAGAGCGGTGAGGACACGCCTGGGCCCCTCTCCGGGGCCCAACTCCCTCCATCGCCCCAACCCAGTGCTGGATTGGATCCAGATGAACCTCAAGCCACATCAAAAAGCTCTATTATGCAACAAACTCTTGATTTTAGCACAGCCAGAAAGGGCAGTCTAATCAACAGGTAAGCAACATTTTCCAAGGACCTTTACAGACCTGTCATATTTATGACAAGGCTGAGACATTTATTTGATTCTTGGTCTCAAAATCTTCCTAAAGTGACCAGACAACCAAACATTTATTGCAGGGTAAAGGCACTGGGCTGGACCTCAGAGAAGACAGGCTCTCAGGGATCCAATTTTTTACCTGCTTGTCTTGGGTTAAAAAAAAAAAAACAGATAAGTGATATAGACACTGTTGATAGACAGGAGAGAATTGCAGCAAGCACCCAGGATTATTTAGGCAACTTCTGTAATAGGCAGGAAAGGAATGAACTCCTACTTTGAAGCCTGGTAGGGGGTAGGAATTGGTACTCAGCATGTTTTTCCCTTGATAAAGTTTTGGAACATATCTGATTTCTTATGGTTTCATAGGAAAGTGATTGCTAACTTTAAAAAAGCTTCTATATTCTTTAAAGTCTCAACTCTGATTCTTCAATCATTGTCCAATTTTAGGAGCATGCAATTCTAAGCAACATTTGTTTTTTCACCTACACAAAGTCTGTTCCTGATTCACAGCAGAAAAACAGCTGAAAGCCGAGGAAGGCAGGCCGCTGGGCGCCGCTGGCAGGCATCAGGGCTCACCATGGGGACAGGGGCGTGTCCAGGCTGGGCGCCACTGGCAGGCGTCAGGACTCACCATGGGGGACAGGGGCGTATCCAGGCTGGTTTCGGTCTTGCTGTCGTCAGCATCGCTGTCCTTATCGCTGCCACTGTCGTTGACAAAGCAGATCTGCAGGTTCATGCCACTCTGCAGCCTGGGCACCAACAGACAGAACACACACACGATTTGGTGACTTGCTGCCAGGCCACAAGCCAACACAACTACCAGACTATGTGAACAGAATCAGCTTCATGGGGAGAGGTGAGGGCCCAATGTTGAAGGATTTCCTAATACTCTGGTAGAGTTTGTCTATGTCAACTTCAAGTTATAGGAAAAATACTTTAAGGCCACCTACGTCTAGCAACCAGCACAATACCAAACACACAGTTGATCTACCCAAAAAGATCTGAAAGAAGCCATTACTTAATTGCCAAAAGCCAAGCAAAGGGGCTTTCTGATGTCATTCACTCAGAACAGCATCACAGCTTCGCCCCTGAGTCCAAGGAAGCCCGATCCCAACGCAAAGCTCTGCGCACTCCTTGCAGCACTCGGGCTGTCCGAGGCAGGCAGCGCCGGGACGATGCTGTGGGAACAGTACACAGGCGGGGCCAGCCGTGCATCTCTGTTTCAACTCTCTTTTGAAGTGGCAAATTTGCAGTGTGGCCTCTTGAGTATCCCCCAGTCACTATGTGAGTCTAGAGCAAGCCAAGGCAAGAGGCGGCTCCCGGGCAGGCTCCTCAAGCGCAGGCTGAGCAGATGCTGTCTCTGCCAACATGATTACTGCAAAGAGCAACTCCTCCGCTCCTTGACATTTGTATTTGACTTTCACAGGATTCCGGTGGCAAGTGCACTTTGCAGAAATGCCTCCGATGCAAATCTTAGGTGTTCCTTGACTGGGGGCGGGGTACCCAAACAAAATGAGGTGGTGGTGAAGAGCTTAATTCCACACAGGCAAGGCGACTGTTACAGGGGGTGACTGCCACCTATTGTTAGACTCTGTAATGACTAAAAACTTTAGCTTCCGTCTCCTGCCCTGCCAGGGCCCGCCTGAGCAGGGAGGCAGGGCAGGGTGGGGGAAGCAGGCGACAGGCTTGGCTGTGATCAGCTCAGTGAGCTGCAAGTCAGTTGGACTGAGGTTTTCTCCAAGAACAGTCCGTAAATTCTCTGAACCTCAAGCTTGTCCATTTGTACACAAAGCTGACCAACACTTGGCACTTTGGAAGAAAAATAGATAGAATTTGATCAAGGACAGGTATGAGGTGACGAAGAAGCTCCTAGGATGCTCTCATCCAACACGGGAATATCCAGGTTTGAATCTTAGTTCGGGTCTGCTTTCAGCTTCCTGCTAGTCACCACCTTGGAGGCAGCAGGTGATGGTTCAAGCGCTTGCGTCTTGGCCGCCATGAGGACACGGGAATGGTGTTCCTGACTCTGGCTCCTAGCTTCGGCCCAGCCCTGCTTCTGCTACTGTGGGCATTTGGGGGGGGGGAACACAACAGCAAATGGGAGATTTGTTTCCTCTCGCAAAATAAATAAATGAATAAATAATAATGCTAAAAAGTTAAGAGAGCCAAGTTTAGAGCTTGGCATCAGGCAGGGTCTCTTCCACTTTGCACTCGCTGAGATGCTAGACGAAGCAGCACTGAATTCTAGAGGTGCTGTGAATTCTCCATTTCATTTTTTTAAGATTTATCTATTATTATTGCAATGGTAGATTTATAGAGAGAAGGAGAGACAGAGAGAAAGATCTTCCATCTGCTGCTTCACTCCCCAAGTAGCTACAATAGCAGGGGCAGAGCTGACCCGAAGCCAGGAGCCAAGAGCTTCTTCTGGGTCTCCCTCACTGGTTCAGAGACCCCAGAACTTGGGCCACCCTCCACTGCTTTCCCAGGCCACAAACAGGGAGCTGGATGGGAAGAGAAGCAGTCGGGATACAAACTGGTGCCCATCTGGGACCCAGGTGCTTGAAGGGGAGGATTAGCCATTTGAGCCATTGCACTGGGCCCGAGGTACCATGACTTTCTACAGAGACTGCCAAGGCTACTTGCTCTAATACCTCCAGCCACGTCAGAAAAACCCCTACCACCTCGTCACACCAGATAGCCTATGCAAGCTGTCTCTAACCCTTAGGCAGTTCTGTCCCGCTGAGTGGGAACTTGTTTCCTTTTCACGTTTTCCCATTGAATGTGTTTTTCTGTGAAAGTCTATATGTTCAGGTTACTCTGATCATTCATAAGTTTTCAAATTTAAGTATGTGTACTAGCTCCAAAAAAAACAAAATCAACCCACTTTTAATAAAACACAAGATCTATGTTTTGTAAGATTGGTGGGAAGGAAACCTCAAATAAAAAAAGAGATACAAGGGCACTTCAAGAAGTTTGTGGGGAAAATGGCATTAAAGGTTAAGTTTATTTTGGGCCCAGCGCAGCAGCCTAGTGGTTAAAGTCTTGCCTTGCTTGTGCCGAGATTCCATATGGGTGCCGGTTCTAACTCCGGCTACCCCATTTGCCAGACAGCTCCCTGCAGTGGCCTGGGAAAGCAGTAGAGGATGGCCCGAAGCCTTGAGACCCTGCACCTGCATGGGAGACCTGGAAGAGGCTCTGGGCCCCTGGCTTCAGATTGGCTCAGCTCTGGCTGTTGAAGTCGCTTGGGGAGTGAACTAGTGGACGGAAGATCTTCCTCTGTCTCGCCTCTTCTCTGTATATCTGACTTTCCAATAAAAACGAACACATCTTTAAGAGATAAGTTTATTTTTGTGCAAACAAGATTTGAAAATATGTTTTTAAAATATGCCTTTTCCCATGTTTTTTCAAAGATTTTTTTTTGTATGTATGGGTTAACTTTTGTTTAAAACTCCATTTGTATGACTATTTATTATTATTTATTGCCATGTGACCAATTACTCCAAAAACCTAGCAGCTTCGAAAAACAAGCATTCATCATCAGACAGCGAGCATCTTAGGCCTTGGGCATGGCTCAGCTAGGACCTCTGCTTCAAGGGCTGCCCAGGCTGCAGTCAGGGGGTGCGAACTAGAGCGTCGGCTAGTTGCCATGCCCACGTGCCTCAGTTTCTCATCTGAGGCTGTTGCTTCTTTCACAGCCATCGCCCGGAGGCTCCTCAGCTCCTGTGCATGGGTTGACTTTTTTAACACCAAAATAAACCTGTATTTTAATTGCACTACTCATGAAATTAAATTTTTTTTTGTTTAAATTTTCTGAAAGGCAAAGTTATATAGAGAGGGTGAGAAGATTGAGAGATTGTTCTATTTGTAGTGGCCAGGGCTGAGCAGACCTAAAGCCAAAAGCTTGGGTCTCTCACATAGGTACAGGGCCCCAAGAACTTGGGCCATCCTCTGCTTATCTCCTAGGCACATTAGCAGGGAGCTGAATGCAGAGTGGAGCAGCTGGGACTTGAACCTGCACCCATATGGAATGCCAGTATTGCAGGTGGCACTTAACTTGCATTAACAGCTTAATGTTGGCCCCATGACCCACAAACTTTGGAAGTTCTTTTGTATATTGTAAGTGCGATGCCAAATGCAAAGATTATTTAGCCTTTTCTGTTTACTGAGTAGATAAAATTTTGAAAAAATGGCCACAGGACATGCAGATTATACATACAAATGAGCTATTTTCGCAAAATAAACTTGAAAACATCCAAAAACGAATATTTTGATTCTGAAGCAAACTTAATAATACCTTCTGCTTTTTTGTCTCCAAACTGGGCTTTTTTGTTGTTGCTGTTAAAGATTTATTTGTTTTTATTTAGAAGGAAGATTTACAGAGAGAAAGAGACACCAAGAGAAAAAGATCTTCCATCCACTGGTTCGCTCCCAAAATGACTACAATAGTTAAGGCTGAGCCAATCCAAAGCCAAAAGATTCTTCTGGGTCTCCCATGTGGGTGAAGAGGTCCAAGGACTTGAGTCATTTTCTGCTGCTTGCCCAGACCATAGGCAGAGAACTGGAGCAGCTGGGACACGAACCCGTGTCCATATGGGATGCCAGTCTTGCAGTTGGAGGATTAGCCTGTTGACCCACAGTGCAAGCCCCACCAAGCGGGACTTTCTGTGAATGACCTGCTCAGCTCTACACCACCTATCCCACAGGACATTTCTAATTCCAGCAAGGCAAAGACAAAGGACTGTTGGGGTGAAATTTTTGAAAAGGAGAGAAAAGGGGAAAAAAAGCAAAACACCTTCGGTAGCACTGGAGAAAATCGCCTTAGTCCCACATACTCACAGTGGGGCCCTGAGGCTGAGGGCCACTTGCCTGTAGTGATATCACAGCCAGTGTTTCTCCTAGGAACAGGGAATGGATGTGACATAACAGCAAATGCGGCCCAGGGGATTTGAGATGTAAAGACATCTTAAAACAGGCTCAGACTTCAAGGAGGATTTGTTTTTCTTTAGCCTTTAAGCAGGCTTTAAGATGATGGTGATGACTTCTGGTGAAACTGGGCCACAGCTCTCCTCCCTGACTCTGGGCTCAGTGGAGACACCAGGTCTGCCAAAACCTCTGTGCTATAGATCAATGAACCGGGAAGCTGGGTGCCACCCTGCCCTAGGCACGCAGGGTTGTTCTTGGGGTTCACTTCTGACATCGGGCCTTGCTGTTAAGCAGCCAGGCAAAATGCAGGCTGCAGAATCTCCCTCTCTTAAACCCTTGCCGGGGGGGGAAACAAAGGGCAAGCCTCATCTTGCTGAATGTAGACATGATTTTTAGGTACCTGGTTCAAGGTGACTGGGTGTTTCTAGAGGCAGGGAGCAAGAGCGTTAGGTTCAAAGGCTGCCAGGAGTTGACTTTGCCTATCGATTCCATTTTTAAAAGGTCTGGCTTCTGGTTAGCCCAGAAACCACCTTTTCCTTAGACAACACCTTATGCAGTAACTCCAGCCAACAGTGCTGCCAGTTGGAGGAGGGCAGCTGCACAAATTCTCAGAAATCTGCAGAGACGCACAAGGATGTCCGTGGGTCATCCTGACATGAGCAGAGTGACCGATGGCACGTCAGCGTCTAGGCCAGAAATGAGTGGGCATGTGGTCCAGATGCTGCCGCGCAGCAATGTCTGCCTGGCACCGAGAGCTTCAGGGACTCCCGTGCTGCCTTCCAGCTACCGACACGTCAGGTACTGCTAACACGTGCGTGGACCCGGGCAGAGGGCAGGCCGCAGCAGTTGCGGATGACTCAAGAGAATATCAAATTCTCTTATCAGCCACACGGTGACAGCACTTGGGTCTTAGGGACAAGAACAGTTTATTGCCTGAGAGAAACGCCTGTGTGTGCCTCCAGAAGGGTGGTGGCCACCGTGAGTGGAGCCTTCAGCCTGGGCTGTGGACCGGAACCAGGCTGTTCCAAGGTGCTTCCTAACTGCCTTGATGGGCACCTCCCAGCCCCAGCTTAGACCACGGCAGGAACAGAGGACAGGCTTTGGTAAGCTGCTTCCTCACCCACTATTCTTTACCTACTTTCACAAGCAGCACTGAATTTTTCATAGGTCCGTTCTCTCCGTGGGCTACCTCTCTGTGGATTTTAGGCAAGACAATGTTTACTAAAAAACCATGCCTTGTTCCAGGCCTGGGACAGCCTCTCCTAGTGTGCCTCCCCCTATGTGATGCAACTACACAGTGCCCCCATGGAGAGGTGAAGTCTGTTTCCCTACCTCTGGACTTGTGCCCGGACATGGTTAACAGATGGCAAAGGAAGGCTGGGTGAATCAGCTGTGACTCTCCCTTACTGCCCACCTAACTACCCCGCTGGGAACCCTGCAACCAGGCTCAGAAGGTGTCCAGGCCAGCCTGCTGGTAACAAGACACTTTGCAGCACAGAGCTGAAACAGCAGCTGTCCCAACTGAAGCCCCAAACCCGCACTGAGGCTAATCCAGAGCAGAAGAGGTGCCCCACCCACTTGCAGTGGGGTGCAAACACCAGGTGAGCCCACCCGGGCCTGGCTCCGATCAGCACGTTGCCCAGCTGACCTAGTGGTCACTAAGCAGAAATAAACGCTTATGGCTGAGCACTGCTCATCTGAGTCTCATTTAACCATGTACCGTGACTGCGGCAATAGGCACCCTTACTACGTGATCACAAAGCCAAGTGCCAGTGGAATTTTGAATTTACATTTCAACCCACGTTTGGATTTATTAGAGATGCCACCCAAGTCTGCCAAAATAAAGTTAAAGGGTCTGCAGACCTTATAATTGCCCATAATTTCAAGGGAATCATATGGCTTTCCTTAGCAAACGGAGCAAGAGGGAACTTTCCATGTATTTCCGGATTTCAAGCTGCACTGCTCATTATCAGTCTGCAACCAGCATGGTCTGGGGACCACCGGCCTCACTCTGCCTTTGTAACTCACTATCCTCCAGTAGTTTGTGGCTGGACCATTAAAATATATTATTTCTTTCATTTTAATGAATCTTTGATGCATTATTCAAAAGTTTTATACATAATGGAAAAATTCCCGAGTTCTCATAGCCTAGCCTTTTCAGTTTCTTGAGAATTTCAAAGGGGATTGGGCATAAAACATGCATAGTAACCACGCAGGGGTAGACAAGCTCATGCATGTTTCTGAGAATTCGTCACAAAGCAGCACGTGGGAAGGACTAAAGTCTGAGCCCGCTTGGGAGGTGTCTCGCGTGGGACGCTTCCTGTCTCCCCGGCTAAAGAGAAGCCCGCTAGGCCTTGACAAACTGTCAAATACTGTCCCCGCTCTGCAAACTACACCTCTTCCTCTTCTTCCTCTTATGATTGTTCTAGATTGACATCGACCATGAGTTATTCAAACGCCTATCACCGCTTAGGAAAAATGAAGATGTTTCTGCTTTCCAGTGTTCACAATGCTGTTTCTTACCGTATTTTGCTGGCACTGTGTTCACTCACTGTCTTTTGTGGAGAGGTATGTAACACATAGGATGATAACTGACTGAACTTAAAGAATGGCATTTTCAACAGCAGAAAATACTGAATATATGGATAGCACACACACACACACACACACACACCCTACAAATGGATTTTTACAACTAAATAAGGTAGAAAATTTAATACATTATTCATTTACTCATGAATCAGGTAATAACAGCACTGTAAACTTCAGTTGCCAACAGGTTGGTACTCAGTAGCCACCAGGGCTCCTTTAGTTATTTATGTTTCTTGCTGGCTCCTGAAGGCATTTTATGGTTCAAGACCTTCACATGAAATGTAAGTGCAGTGGTGGGAACAGGAGAAAAAGCCTGGCTTTTTAAATAGCTACCAAGTGCTAGGACCATCAGATCACCATGTACATGCATAAAAATGTGGACTATACACAGCATGGAGAAGCGAATAAAAACGACAGTCCACACTCCCTGTGCTACATGAGGGGATCACAGAGTTCATGGGAAATAAAACGGAAAGACAGGTTTTCTTAGGTGCAAAAACACTCTGAAACCCATGCGTATGAGGAGCCTTCGGAAGGCTCACAGAAAATGTATATTAGGAAAAGACTATGAACTCGAATACACCTTTCAATTCCATTTCCCACAAACTTTAAAAAGTACATTCATCCCAGATTCTATGTAATTACAACACAATGTAATTAATGAATAAATTTAATAAAAAAAAATAAAAAAAAAGAAACACAGAAAAAAAAAAGTCCATTCATATGTAGAAAAATAAACACTTGTGCAACCTGGATGTATTAACCAAGAAGAACAGAAAAGCAGGGAATCGGAGCTGGTGTCCCGGTGCACGGGCTAAGCCGCTCTCTACACTGGCATTCCATCCTGGAGTGATGCTTTGGTTCGACCCCTGGCTGCTCTGCTCTGATACAGCTTCCTGCTAATACATCTGGGAAAGCACGATGGTCCAAGTACTCGGATCCCTGCCATTCAACAGCAGGCCTAGCTAGAGTTCAAGACCCCAGGTTGGGCTTGGCTTGGCCTTAGCTGTTGTTACGATTTGGGGAAATGAACCAGGTGATGGAAAACCTCTCTCTCCCCATCACTTTGCCTTTCAAATACATATGTACACAAGCAAAGAAATAAATCTTTTAATAAAAAGTGTGTTTTTTTTTTTTTTTTTTTGATTCAAAGTTACAGCAAGGGGCCTGGTGCAATAGTTCAATGGCTAAATCCTCATCTTATAAACGTAACAATGCCAGTGCTGGACACCACTTTGTGTCCTGGCTGTTCCACCTCCTATACAGCTCTCTGCTTGTTGCCTGGGAAAGCAGTTGAGGACGGCCCAAAGCCTTGGGACCTGCACTCAAGTGGGAGACCTAGAAGCAGCCCCTAGCTTTGGATGGGCTCAGCTCCAGCTGTTGCAGCCATCTGGAGAGTGAACCAGTGGATGGAAGATCTCCTTGATTCTCCTTCTCTATGTAAATATACCTTTCAAATAAACATAAATAAACCTTAAAAAAAAGAATTAGAGAGAGAGAGAAGGAGAGATCTTCCACCTACTGGTCCACTTCCCAAGTGGCCAAAACAGCCAGAGTTGGGATGAAACCCATGAGCTTCTTTGAGGTCTCCCAAAGGCGTTCAAGGGCCCAATCATCCACTGCTTTCCCAGGCCATTAGCAGGATCAAAAGTAGAGCAGCCGAGACTTGAATTGACACTCACATGGGATGCCAGCACTGCAAGTGGAGGATTAGTGTGGTACACCACCAGGCTGGCCCCAAGACATAACATTTTTTTTATGAAATGAAGAGCAGGGAACTGTAGAAGAAAGGAGGTTTGTGCAATGGGGCTCGGGGAAGATGGCTAGCAAAAGTAAGGTCAGTTGTAACCATGTGCCAAGGAGAGGCTGTGTCACTTGAGTCCTCACCCCACACCTTACAGGACTCGCACATCTGGCTTCCTCAGCTGAATCCCAGGAAGACACCTGTAAAGGCAGCTGGACTACAAATGGCTTCCTTGTGTTTCCTTCTCCTAATCATACAGGGATTCTGTTCCTGCTTCCCCTTCTAAGGCTAGTTCTGGATCCTTCCATCTGCACACACTGAGAACACAGCTGGCAGGTACCCAACACCACATGGCCATAGCATCTCTGCAATGAACAGAAAAGGGGAACTCACATTCCAGGCGCTTTCTCTGGAGTAGCAGCAGCCCCTACTGTCTAACCCAGATCTCTAGAGAGCTATAAATACGCGCATTCCTCAGACAGCTGTTGGTTCTAATTCCACATCAGTATCCATTTCCTTCACTAATGACCACTTTCATGTAATTAAATTTGGAATTACAGGATCTTAATGCTGGGAAAATGCATTTTCAACAGAAATGTTTTCCAGCATGAATGGCAAACCAGAGTGAGGCCTCTTCTGTTACAAGGAATAAAACAGACATCTTGCACAGGTGCCAAGTACAGTCTTCCTTCACGTTAATTAAGGTTAGAGAACTGCCATGCAGAGCAACTGACAGGCAAATAGGAGGTTCCGTTTTGAGCATCTACTGGGTGCCAAGCACCTTAGGTATCTTACTTCTCACCCTCACATAAACACTGGGAACTCTCTTTCATGAATTAGCTTACTTTAAAAAAAAGAGAATTAAAAGATAAATTTACTTGGGAGCAAAATGCTTTTGGAATCCGTGCATACTTAGATGGGAACACGAAGATTCAGAGAGGTTAAGCCATGTGGAGCCATGAAGCTGACAGTTTTTCTTAACAAACCAGGATATTTCGAAGATCGAATAAACTTACAAACAGAAGGAAAGAAAAACAAACAAAAAAAGAAAAATCTAGAAATTAAGTATATTCTATTCCTTCAGAGCTGCTAAAAATACTCCTGAGAAAAGAACAATAATGTATACAGATCAATGTTCTCAATAATAATGTTGCTCCCAATAGTAATGTGTTTCCAATGTTAAGTGAAAGAAAATAAGATACAAAACAGTAGCCTTGGTATGATTTCAGCCTCAAAAGCAAAAATATAAGCATACAAAAATGCTAGAAAATATACCTACATATATTTTGGTTTTTTGGGCGGTAAGTGAAAGAATAGTCAGTTGACACTGGATTTCTCTCTTTGAGCCCCTCTGCACTGTCACGCGTGGGCATTCAGCAGGAATTTAAAAAGGAAATGGAGACAAAGCGAGTGCTGCCCACTGGGGTGCTGGGAGCAGGTGAGCAGGACAGGGTTTGCCCGCTGGGGGAGGGCGACTGCGCAGCTGACTCCGCCTTGTCTAAGCAGGGACACAGTGACTCCCACGAGTCAGCCTGAACTTTTGTTTCTGGCACAGTGCTGGAGCTGGTGGGAGACCTGTGGGCAGCAAGAAACATATTTTCTTACAAGCGAACGGTTTCGGCAGATGGAGTCTGATTCTATTGTTGACAACCTTTCCCATCCCATTCTTGTGGGATCCGCAGTAAATCAAAAAGCAACCGCATTTATCTGCGAGCTTGAGGGACAGAGAGGCAGTGAAGGGGAAGGACCCATTCACTGGCTCATTTCCCAAATGCCTGCGATGCCAGGGCAGGAGCCAGGAGCACGTCTCCCGCGTCAGTGGCAGCAGTACCATGACCTGAAGCATCATCACGGTCTACCAGGGCCTATATTAGCAGGACACTGAAATGGACTCCCTTAACTGTAGTTTGAAAAAGTATTTGAGAGAGAGAAATCTTAAATCCATTTATTTACTCCTTAACTGACCACAACAGTCGGGGCGGGGCCGGGAACTCCAGCCGTGTGACCTCCCACGGCCAAGTACCTGGCCGTTTTCCATTATCTTCTCAAGTTCAATAGCAGGAGGTTGGATTGGAAGTGGAGCGGACAGGATTGAAATTAACTGCACGCCAATATTAGATGCTGGCCTCACAACCAGTGGTTTAATTTGCTGTACCACAGTGCTGGGACCCCTTGACAGCAGTTTAAAAATCAACTTGCCTAGGTATTTCACTTAGCTCTGGGCTGGAATTTCTCTGTGCCCTATCAGCTGGTGAGTTTCAGCTGCCGGAGGGACACGGGTTAAACACTTGCCCCAGCTAGACCTTTGGTAATGTTCATGTGCCTTCAATAAAAAACTAACCAGGGTGGAGAGTCAGTGCCTGTGTGTGTTTCTGAGGCAGGATTGGATTAGGTGAACATTTTAATTGCAAATTCCTTACTCTTTTGAACACTGAATCACTGCTTTTACCGCTTTTTATGTTCATGTTTAAAAACATTTTGGGGCTGCCATTTAGGCTTGGTTCTATAGCAAGCTTTTAATCTCAAAAACATTCTCTTTCATGATTTAATTTGTGAGCATTTGAATTCCAAGTAGTCATTAAAAAGACTGCAGTGGATCTTGGAATTGCAGGGTCTGCGATATGAGGTTATTCACATGCTGTCGTCCTCAAGCTCGGGCTGGGTCTCACAGTGGCGGCCCTGCACGCAACCAGCTGGCGAGTGGCACTGCTGTCCCACACCTCTCAGCTGACAGGTCAGCCAGGGTCCTCTTGGACAGGGGAGTGCTCTGGCCATTTCCTGTTGGTGCCTACTGGCAGAGCTACAGGGCTCCTGCAGCTGCGCATTCAATGTCTTCTCCTGATCTTTTTGAAACACTGTATAAGTAGGGGTGGGGGAAAATTGTCAATTTTACTCACTTAGCAAAACAAACAAAACCCAAGATTTTACAAATTAGTGCCATCAAGTCTTTTTACCTTCTTCATGATACGTTGTAAATTGCAATCTCAAAGGGGTTCTGTCCCCACCAGACACAACCGCTGCAGATTTTTAGATGTACCACAAATCTGGATAAGAGTTCGAGGGCACAAAAAACTGAATAAAAATGAACAAGAGGATGATATGAGATGACAAGGCTCAACCTGCAACCGAGGTCTTTTCTAGTAGCACAAATGTTCCTGCGCACTAGCAAACAGTGCAGACGTCTTGACCCATGTGTGTTCAGACACATGTGTATCACCACTGTCCCAAGGGGTACAAGCTGCAGTAATAAAGTCATGGGAACCTGTCAAAGATGGAACAGTGAAAAATAATTCCTAGAAGCTCTTTTAATTAAGCATTCTGCTGTCCACCAGAGCCATTTTTAAATATAAAATGCAGCCCCGTGGCCTTTTTTCTTCCTGTCTCCCACTCTTGTGCAATAGCTCAAGCAATTGAATTCTCATTGGTGATTAAAAAAAAGAAGAAGAATTCATAAGACAGGGTACAGCTGGTTATGCCTCTAGCAAGATGTCAAATTCAGCTTGCACAAAATTAATTGCACCTAATTAAACTGAGGTCATTGACATTATTGTAAAATGAGGTTATTTATTAGATAAAGAAATTTCACACACACCCATTTCCCTTTCTTTCAGGTTGTGAAAGAGAAGAACTGCTCACATAATTAAATTTGTTTTACCATTCTAATCTCATTATTCCTTAAAAGACCCCCTTCAAATCTTGCTTTACTTTTGAAATTGTGTAATAGTTTAGATAATCGTTAGAGGAGATAAAAAGAATGACCGATGTTCTGTAGATAATGAACCACTGACTTCTTAGAAAGTATGTTTTCAGAAAATGTGCTTGTAAGCTACACTTGCAATGACACAGACCTTGGAACCACTTATAGGAAGAGCTTTCTAAGCAAACCAATAGTACAGACTCATGACATCCGAAAGATTCATAGGGAGTTTTAAAGATAAGGTGTATAGTAACAATAGTTTGTTACAGTGTTACACCTATTATTTCCAGAAAATATCTTAGACAGTGAATTTTTTTTATTTGATGCTTTTTATTTACTTTTTTTTTTAGAGATTCAATTTTTCCCGTCATCTCACCCATGCTGGGCAGATCTGACCACTCTTTCTTCTTCTAGCAAATTATGCAAATATTCTTACTGTCAGAGACAAGAGGATGATTCACCTTCCTGGCAACATGGCTCTGACTGTCCATGCCATTCGGTGGCGCATGATGAATATAGATTTTCAGCTCCTCAAACCCAAAGCCCCGGGGGATTCCACTTTTCCAAAGCTTTGCTAGGCTCCTGGTTACTGGATCCAGCCAATGACAAGTCTCTGCCTCCGGCCCCAAAACAAAATGAGGGGCAGCGGGCTCGTCTTAGCCAATCACCAACAAACCTTAAAGGCTGGGAAGGAAATGAATTTTGTTTTGGGGACATTGGGAGGTTGAGATGTGTAAAGAGTAATTATTATTCAAAGCAGCTGCTCCAAAAATTCTCCAGGGAATTTGTGTTCCATACTCTCCATAGCGTTTGGAGATGAGGATATAGAACCTATTTTAGGCTGCACCATCCCAATGCATACTCTATGGAAAAGACTGTGGTGGAGTGTATTTAGATGCGAGTAGACAGTCGGCCATGGGTGGTTAACAGGAGAGCCTATAAGCAGATGAATTACTTGGAGACAAGCAGAGAGCACGCAGGACATGTTCTCTCCACCTTGTGAGATCAGGTTGTACTGCTTGAAAAAGGAAAGGCTTTCTGATGTACAATTTATGGGTCAATTTAAGAAAAAAACACATAAAGCAGAAAGATTTCCTCAGTGTGATGTGAATGCTTACTCTGTGGTTATTCCCACAGCACCTAAGCCAATTTCTACTCCCTTAATAGCACTCAACTCATCAAGTTTAGAATCCGAATTATACCACTGATAATTTGGTCGATGAAAAAAATGTTTTCAAGGAAAGTACTACGCTAACAACAAAAGAACAAAGATTTTTTTCAAGAACATCACGAAGCAGTATTTCTTAGACACCTTATTTCAAAAACTGGATAGTTTCTCTTATTTCCTCTTAAGCTTTTCCAATCTTTTTTGACTAAGCATTTTTAAAAAGAGTAAAATAACAAAGGTCACAAAATCTGGTCTGAGATGGTTAATTATGTGTAGATACTGACAGTTCTACGTTCACATTTTCCACATTTCGGTATAAGTCAAATTTAATTAGCTAGGTTCTTTTTGCTGGAGTAGTAGACATAAAATGCCTTGATGGAATTACTGTAAGCCTGGCTTACATTTAGCAGCTTGGCACGCTTTTTGACAAAGTGCTTTAAGGTTATCTAGAAAAACCCAGTGGTGCTGAAACTCAGCGGACACTGACCTCAGACTCTCAGCCACTTTGGAACTTCTGTAGTACTGTGTATGAAGTTAGTTTTCACATGTAAACGGACAACTTAAAACACACACACACACACACACACACACACATGCAGAACTCCATTTGTTTGTTAAAGACCCTATTTTCTTTCATGGACTGCCCAGAAGCCATTACTGGGCCCATTAATTTTCAATCCTCGGTTTCCTTAGAAGTGGAGTACTGACCTCTCTGAAGTGGTGAAGTCATTTGTAAAGGTCACCTGGTTCTGATTACTTAACTAATTCAACACATGTGCCCTGCTGCATCGTGGAATTCCCTACGAGTGACCTCCAAGTTTTGACTTCCTTCAAGTACTTCAGTAAGACGTAAAGTATTTCCAGCTCAATGAAGAACTTCAGAGATTAGAAAGCTTAAAAAAAATTCTAGTAGAGACAGGGAATCTGGATTGTATAATGCAATGGATTCTCCTAACGGCTCTCCTACGACATTACTGTACCAATGAGGGCGCAGACAGCCGGTCCACGCAGATGTCCAACTTACAGGGGCAAAGTGAGATTCCTCCGAAATATTTAGTCTCATTAGCAACCTCATCCTCAGAAAGCTCCAAAGAGTCGTTGTGTTCTTACAGAGGATGATGATCTCATCCCAAAACGCGGACATGAAAACATCAGAAAGAACAGAATAGAAATAATCTCCTAGGAGCTACTGAGAGAGACATAATGTGTTTTAGATAATCAGTCTCCAAACGGGCTAGGTGACTCAGTGATTTTCAAATATTTCTCTGCCACAGCAGTTCGGGTGGGCTGCGGGGGCTTTCAGGGCACTCAGAAGAGGTGTTGTGGGGGCAGTAAGGAGAAAGCTGGGGGAGGTGTGAATTCCAATCACTCTTCTTCGCTTCCCCTGAATCAGGAGGACCTTCTGCTTTCTGAAGGGCTCCTGCAAAAGCTTTTATCCGAGATGTTTTTATTTTTTGAAATACTGAAAACCTCTATGGCACTCCTAGCTAACCATACCAGATCAAACACAACTATCTACTCTCTTCTGAAAGTATATTAAAAAATATGAAAAAAAAGATACCGAAAAATAAAAAGGAACAACAGCACACAGGAGTTTGAAGAAAACATGGACAGTAAAATGCACATGGATGGCAAATATCTGACTTCATGATCTCCATCTACCAGGGGCCTGCAGGGATGAACGGGCCACAGCGGAATCCTGGAAAGGCTCAGGTACACGGAGGACAGCAGAGTGCGGTAAGAATGAACACAAAGAAGACCCACTGAACCATGAAGGGATCCAATAGCCACCTACGGCCTGCTTGGAGCTGGAGTCGGTGTCCTAAGAGGCCAAGTCAGAGGGGCTCTGGGCTGGAGCACACTTAGGTGCTGAGCAGGATACGGTGTGATACTTTAGAGAAATCAAGGGAATTGAGTACAATTCTATTTGCTAATCCTCCAGGCGTTCCTGGGCTGGAGTGTTAACACAGGCAGCCAAGCATGTAATTTCTCAAGCAGAGGTTGGAGGGCCTCTCAGCTGCAACTCACAGCCCAAGAGACATTTAGACACTTTCAACTGGATGCATTCAAAGAAAGAGGTGCATTGCTGTTCACCATTGGAAAGCCAAGGCCCCACTTCTGTGCTGGACAGATATTTGGCAACTACGAAGCAGACACTACCTTAGGCAACAGTTTTAGCGGGCAACAAAATGATGATAGACTCGACTGCAGCTTATACGAAGAATGTTCTGAAGAGCAACCAAGAACACATTAACACATATAAACAACGTTAGGTAGTGGCAAGAACTACAGTGATAAACTGAAGTAAAGGGACAGCAGGCTATGGGGAGAGAAGGGGACGGCACGTGGATGTTTATTTTCAATAGTGTAGTCAGGGAAAGTCTCTGAGGAGAAAATGGAGACCCAACCATAGTTAACAAACGACTTTTAGTCATTTAGAGGCAAAAACAACAACGAAAACAAAACAAAAAATTCAGGGGAAAAATGTGGGTAAAACAGAGATCAGAAGAAAAAATTTCAAATAATTAAAATGAATACTTCCAATGACATGAGAAAATATCACGCCAACAATTTTGAATACTTTGACAAAATCAATTCCTAGAAAATGTAATTTTCCACAACTGACTCATGATGAACTAAAATGTATAATCTTATGAGTACTTAAGACATGGAAGCAGATATGAAAGCTGGGTATGAAGGAAACACCAAGTGAGAAACATCATCGCAGGTTTATGAAACAAGTGTTCCTCATACATTTTTCAGCAAGCATAATCCTTACACTAAAACCAGACGGAAATAGTAAGACTCATGCCAATCACAAATACACATTTAACAATTAGACAATCTAGACTAAAGATTATAAATAAATCCAAAAGTGCTTGGAAGAAGGTAACAGTTTCAAACTGGCTTAGCTTACACTCGATATGTGAAGATGATTCAAAATTTTGAAAAATCTGTAAATGCAGTGAATTATATTAATAGATTAAAATTATGTAATCATCCCAACAGATGGGGAAAAAGAATGTGACATACTTAAATGTCTATGAAGGGAAAGTATTACCATCAATTTCATAAAGAGAATTATTAAGAAACACAGTTAAAAATCATCCTACATGGGAAAACAGTACCAGCACTCCATTTACCAAGAGAAATGAGCTAAAAACCCCAACTCACATCGCTATTTTAGGGCATGTATCCTAAAACAAGGAAACAAACAGCTAAGAGGCATGGGGACTAGGAAAAAATAAAGTTTTCATTATTTGTAGATAATATCTACAGAAATTCCAAAGAATAAACAGGCAACTATATGTGAAATAACAGGCCAGCTAAGAAATACTTGTAATAGAAACAGTAACAAAGAGGACTGACAGACTAGTGTGCAAGCATGATATTTTTGTTCACCAGCAAACACTAGTAAGAGAATTATCAAACAAAATCCATACAATAATATCAAGTACTTAGAGGGAAGTAAACAAGTGCAGCACTCTAACGGATAATTACAAAACACTTTAATATTCAGAAATACCTAAAAATAGACATACTATATTCATGGATAAGAAAACTTACTATAATGAATATATAATTGTTTCTGTTTCGTTTATAAAATCAATGCAATTCCAGTCAAGATCCCCAGGGAGTGCTTTGTTGAACTTGACAATTTAAAATTTATGTGGAGGGATAGAAAAATACAAACAAGCAGTACACTTTTGGAAAAAAAAGAATGCGGAAAGGAACTTGACAGTCCAGATATCAGGACTTACTATGAAGCCATAGCACTTGGCTTTAGCTTTGGTGACAGGATAGAAACAATGACTAATAAAATAGAACACATTCCCATTAACGGATTGTATACACAATATCACTCTATCATATTAGTGACTAACAGATGGACTATTCAATAAATGATGAAAAGATGGTCATCTATACAGAAATAGAGATTTTTTCTACATGTCACATAAAGAAATCATTTCTTTTTACCATGCTCCAGAAAGCAGTGACTTTTTGCTCCCTTGGCTATTTCCACCAGTCTTTACCTGCATTTCTTTAAATAAAATGCTTATCTTCTTGATTTTTATTTCAAATGACCATTGAACTGTCTACTACGGAATGTGGAGATTTAGCTTAAAGTTCTCACAGACACTCTATTCTACCCGTGTAGCTGTTTCACAATTTAGAGTCAAACAAACTGAGGATCAGATATTGCGAGTCATGTAATAAACGCGATTACTTGAGAAATTTCATTGCTTGTCCTGAAGTTAGACTTGCTTTCTTTTTCCCGTTGTTAGTCCAGGGCTTTGTCAGCTGTCTTATTGGAGGATACTTCAAGAAGTTTGTCAAACAGCTAGAGTCAAAAGGTAATTTTATTTTGCTGCCAAAATAACTTTGGAATTCTTATACAGTTTTTTATAATATGTATTTTTTGCATGAACTTTTGGAGCAATGCTCTTGAGTTTACTGAACCATATTTCTGAAGATGAGCACAGAATTCTCTTACAGGTTCTGCTTCTGTCAACAATATTGCCTGGAAGCATTTCTGTTCATGCCTCTTGTTTTCAGTAATCAAAAGATAGTTTATTTTGGTGCAAATACCTTTTTGAAATCTATGCATTTTTTTAAAGACCATACTTGTTCCATGAACTTTCCGAAGATTCCTGGTAGATAAGAATTTCAGATTTCTTTGTACCAAAATAAACTTATCTTTTAATTAATTTCTCATGCAATTTTTTTTGCACATTAAACACTTATTGCAAAACATAGGCAAAACTGTCACCATAATTCTTACAAGTGTTTCACTAACTCATTGAAGCTTCAGCTAAGATCTTACTCTGCATAAAAGATTCACTCAATGATCATGTTTACAGTGTTCTAAAAGCAGGATTCTGGTACTCTTTTGTTGACCTTAGTCACCAAAGGTGATTGCACGTGAGATCAGTTACCAATTAAGCCTTGACCACCATCTCTAGGAATGGAGATTAACGTGATTCACTTGTTAGATTCTGATATTCTCTGACAAAAATAGAGGTATCACTATCAATCTGTGTATCTTAATTACCTTTAACTGTTCAAGTACCTTCAGCACGGTGATCACCATGTCAGTAACTCAACAAAGAAAATTCACTTTCGATATTGTGCCAAGCTTCAGCGTTGATGGAATGTGTCCAATAGCCAGAGAGCTTGTGGGAGTCTCTCCAAAATACGGCTTCTTCACTTTGATGATACCTGAACAACACTGCTGTGTGGACTCCTATTGGAATACTAGTTGTCCATGCTTGCAATATTATCTAACAGGCACATTTTACCACAATGACTATGTTGAGGAAATTAAAATAAATTTAAAACTTTTTTTACATTCCACTTTAGATATTTCACAACATACCCTTAAATCTAAGTCAATCCTGTGCAATTTTAAAACCCTCCCACATATACCACGTATATGTTTATCACTAGTTTTTAAAAACAAAATCTCCCACTTGCACCACATAAACATAAAACTGCTGAATAGAAAAGACGAGGCTTTTGCTTCCAAAGAAGGATATTTGGCACTTTGGGGAATATTAGAGAGCTGTGACCAAACCATATGGTGGAAAGTGGGGCATGGAAAGATTGAAACTGTTACATTAGAGGCGGACTGGGATGATCCTCAGGACTCTAGGATCCCTCTGCCTGAGCTCCATCTGCCACAGCCCACTGAGTGCAGCAAAAGGGGCTCCCGGTTCAAAGACCAAAGCTACCTTTCCAGCATGGGGCAACAGGTGGGACAGCAAGGGGATGAGTAAAACATGGCCAGCAACCAGCCGGGGAACAGGTGCCTGGACACTCCAGGGCCAAAAGGCAGCCCTGTGACATGCTCACTTGCCCACAGTGCTTTGGATATAGGCGTATTGATGGGAGGCTGTGATTGTTGTGAATCCAGATGAATCCCTAAGGACTGGACTTAAAGTTTAGTGAAAGTCCAATAGAAATAAACATGGAAATGTCTGGCCCCAGGTCTCTGCCAGGCAGAGGCCTACCTGGTAGCAAGCTATGGCTGTATGAATACATGAGTATTATTTGTTCCTGACATCTGCCTTTTCGTGGTAAATGTATCTAGTATCCACACAGCATATATTTGCTCTTAGCTCCAAGGAAGCCTGCGAAGAAACATTTGGAGGCCTGGGGTGTTGTTGTTTCGTGTGTGTGCATTTGGGCAGGGTGCAGCAGGAATTAGGAGACGAGTAACCAGTCATTTAATACCATCTTCAATAGAACAACATGTGCTTCACACTTGCAATATTTGTGCTAACTTGCAAATTATCTATATCTTCACTAATTTAAGCAGCCTATAAAACAATAACAAGGACATATGCTGAGAGCCTGTCAGAAATACAGAAGCTTGGGGCCAGTGTAGTGGTACACCAAGGTAAGCTGCTGCCAGCTTGCCATGAGCGTCTGCCCCACTTCCGAACCAGTTCTCTAATGGATCTGGGAAGGGAGCAGAAGGCAGCCCAAAGGCTTAGGCCACTGCCATTCACATGGCTGGAGTAGCAGGCACCTGTCTCCGGGCTGACTCAGCCCTGGCCACTGCAGCCATTTTGGGAGTGAACCAGCAGATGGAAAATAGTCTCTCTCTCTCTTTGTGTGTGTCATTCTGACTTTCAAATAGATTAATGTTTAACAGAGAGGAAGAGAGAGAGAGAGGTGCAGATTCTTGAGCTAAACCTGGATCTAGAATTAGAATCTTCAACTTAACAAAAGCTCCAGATAATTCATAAACAAGTTAAACTTAGGATACTGTGGTTTGAAGTCCTGTCTTCTAGGTAAAAATTATGATTTGGGATTAAAATCTATGCACATGACCTGGAATATCCTGAAACTGCTGATGACAAGGGAGTAATGATGTCCTGAAATGAGTTAAGATAAAGAACACACACGTGGAAGACAGGGTAAGAACGGTAATCCCGTTCCTGGGCTTTTTGGCTGACATCAAGTGAAGAACAGTAATAAACCTGGAATGATCGAAGTGGGAATTACAGTTCTCAGTTACCAGTATTCATTGCAATCAAATGTACCTAGGGGGTGATTCTGGGTGCTTTGCGACTGCTTAATGGGAAATCTGGTGGACTGCCACACATCTCTAATCATCAATCAGCTTTCTTGGCAGCATGGCTTGATTGCCTATCCATGTGCAAAATGTGTACTGTGTCCAGGAAAAAAAATACCAAATATAAAAATCTGACCTCCAGTAGCTGGGCAATGGGCCAAAAGCAGTCACAACAACAAAATACATCAAAGTGGGAAGGCCCACTCTAATGCCCAAAGATGGCAGGATTACGAGGGAAAAGGGACTCAAGGATTTAAAGGCTATGTTTTATTAGACGTGTGGTCAGATAACAAAATCCATTAGGTATATATCAGAAAATCAACTTGAAAGAACACTCACCGGGAGGAAAGGCTTGGCTTCCCACTTTTGCTACAGCTGGTATAAATTCCTGGGCCATCATCAAAGAAGCTCCCGAGTGCCAACTTCTGTCTGATAGACTCTCTCTCATTTTTCTGTGCCTAAAATTTCAAGGAAAAAAAAGTGCTGATAAGAAGGCAGTTCCGTCACAACCACAGGCAGCCTGACTTGCTACAGATCTTAGAATTGTAACATTAGAAAAAAAAAAAAAGTAATAATGGGCCACAGCATAAGAAGATGCGAATTATTTAATGCTGAAATAAAGCCAATCTCTTCTGGCTCCAATCTCAGTGCTCCAGAGCCCACTGTGATCTCCAATCCAGGCACTCAATGGTTCTCACCAGATCTAGAATGCTCAGCCCTGTAACCTTCCTTCTTATCTGCTGGATATGCCCGCGTGAACACCTGAAGGCCAAGCCCTTCTCCTTGAGCAAGCACTTGCACCTCAACTGCAGCCTTTCCCTATCTTCCTCACATGCCCCTTAAGCCATTTTCTCTGTGCTGAGACAGAAACGCACTTGCCTGACACGCCCCAGAATTCTATGTGCTGGCCGTTGCCACGAGACCATGCTGAAACAGGACCCAGGAAAGAGACACACCACCTGCCTCCCAAGCTTATAGTCTTGCTGGGGACTGTTGTTCTACTCATTTCACCAGATTTAGAATGGGAGAAACCCGGAAGTAAGGCCTAGATAATTCTAATTACAGCAAATGTTTCAAATTCTGTAGAGAGCTCAGGTCAGCGGGCACAGCGAAATGATTTGGTAAAAGTCCAAGACTGTGATCATTTGGATATGTTTACAATCCCTGGCGTCCCTGAAAGTCTCATAGAAACTCTACGTCTTAAACTTGTAAACACTTTAAATAACATGGGATTAGATTAATAGTAGTTTCCTTAGCCAAAAATAAACCAACTGAGGCCAGCATCGTGGCATAACAGGTAAAGCTGTTTGTTGTCTTTCAGTCCGGGATCCTATACAGGTGTTGGTTCGAGTTTCAGTTGTTTCACTTCTAGCCAGCGCCCTGCTAGTTTACCGGGAAGAGGACCCAGTATTTGGTTCCCATTACCCACATGGCAGGCAGGGATGAAGCTCCCGGGTCTTGGTGTCACTCAGGTCAGCCCTCCGTTGCCACCACTTGGGTAGTGAACCAGCAGGGAGAAGCTCTCTCTGTCTTCCTCCCTCCCTCATGCCCCCTTTGCAACTTTTTCAAATAAGTCTCCAAAGTAAATAAACAAAAACAGCACAGTTAGAATACATAAGCACACTGAATAGAAATTGCAATGATGAACTGAGAAATGATTTTATTTGATTCCTGAGTGAAGCGCACAGTTGGTTACGGCTGCTGTGGTCTTACATGGTGGCCACTGTTCACACAGCTCTCGGCATTGAAGTTGAATAATTAATGAATGAAAAGGAAAAATTCAGTTCCTCATTGTAGGAGCTCAGTAGCCACAGGTGGCTGTGGACAGCACAGAATACAATAAAGGACAGCATGGTGCAGCTCTGAGAGTAGTCCCTGAGCTCCAGCTCCATCAGCTCCTAAGGACTTGAAAATGGCACAGCCCCGGGCCCCAGCACCAGCCACTTAGCTGCAGATAGCAGGAAGGCTTAGAGTTCACAGTGCGTTCATTTCTGCTGTCCTTTACTCTAACACTCTTGAACACCAGAAGCATCTTTTCCAGTTTTCACACTTAGCAACAGTACCCATTCACATACTAATTTCTCATTCTCACATGTACCATTGGAACTGAGTCACATTGAGGGATACTGTGTGTGTGTGTGTACGCGCAATACAGCCACAAAACAAGAGATGGCTTTTATACCGATTTTTAAGATGTGATCTGACTTCATATTGTTTATGGAGTTAGCAGAGAAACAAACCCTTGAGAGTAACCCTAAGCCTGTAAAGGAAAGCAGGCATGCCATTCAACCATGAACCACTTGCACTTGCACTGCAGGGAATGGTAACTGAAAAAGCAACCACACATGCAGGGCTGTCACTCATGATGTTCCAGCCAGAACTCTGTTGCCTGACATCTTTACGTATAATAAATTCATTTCAAATAGTCAGCAAACCTATTTCTCAATCCATATTAACAGGCAAAAGAGATTCTCACCCAGTGACATCAACAGTCACAAAACTGTTGAATATCCAAATGTAAAAAATCAGCAGGAAACCAGAAGTGTTGATGACTAATGCTCAACAACACGCTGGCCCAACATACGCCTGGGGTCTGAAGAGGCTGTCTGTGGGACACACGCCCATCCCGGGCGTGAATGCGGGACTACACCCTTGAGTCTACAGCGATCTTGCTCCATTCACTTGGTGCACACCAGTTACACACAAAGGGGAGGCATTGAAATATTTCTATTTATGTTTATTACAATTGTTTACATCTGGATAGTTCATGAATAGTTTAAAGGCAACTGTTTTATAAAACATTCTTTCCTTTTTGCTCTGCCTCCCTGCTTTACTGTGCCTCCAAACAAGTCAAGAAAAGTATAAATATAAACATCACCCCAAATTTCACCACGGAAAGAGAGATCATGGCTAATACTTTCATGTCTTACCTCCTAACTTCTACCCGCTGTGTGCATTTTTTCCCTTTTTATAAAGTTGAGATCATACTTTTACTATATTTTGATAATTACCTCGAATGCCACTTTGTATTCTTTTAAAATGTTTACCATTTAGTGATCGCATCCCATTCCACCCTTTGGAGCTGCCCTCAACGGTTGGCCATTTGGGTTGTGTCAAATTAAAAATCACAGGGGAGTTAGTATCGTCATATAAATCCCTGCCCACATGTCTGATTATTTCCCAGGACAAGTTCCTGGGAGTGGAATTACAGGCTCAGCCATGTGGGAGCATTTGTTGAGACTCTTGACACATTTTGTCACATTGCTCTAGAGAAAATCTGTTCCCATTCACATACCTCCCAGCAATGTGAAAGGCTGATTTCCCCATAGCACTTGAAAAATGCTCTTGTTTTTAGATTGACAGGAACAAAGTAGTACCCTTTTATTTTAATTTTTTTAGATTTGCCAGTGACGTAAACATTTAAATCTTTAATTTCTGTGCTTTGCTTTTCCTAGATTATTTCTTCTGAACTTGGCTTATTTGTCTATGAAGGCCTAAGAATTTAAAAAATCTGGGATTGCAGGTATTTTCCCTGTTGAGTTTTTGTTGTAGAGTTCATAGGTTGCTTCCTCTGACAAGTTCCTGATGACTTTCATGCCTGAAAGTTCTTCCTAAACCAGACATAAAGGATCTCACTGGATGCAGGATAGGTGAATTTAAATTGCTTAGCAACTGGGCTTGGCCCATGGCGTTGTAAGTCTGTGGTACATGGTGAATACTCCAAGCATTTATGCCTTAAAGATGAGGAAACTGAGGGTAATGAAAAGTCACCCTGTCAGGTGCAGAAGTAGGGCTCAAGGGGTTCAAGCTCATGCTTGTGGCTGTAGCCTTAACTGCTCTGTCGTCGTGAACAGGCAGGTGTTCAGGCTAACAGCAATGTTGCCCATCCTACTGCGGACATCTGGGAGACTGGAGAGTTACAGATTTCCTCCTCCCGGAGGTGGATGTGGTGCTTTCTCAGAAGAGAAGAAAAACACCTGACTGGCACGCAAGCCCATCACAGGTCCAGCGCAGCCATACATACTTACAGCGCACTCAGCTTCCTACGTCACAGCCATGCTCCTCGTTTCCATACTTCAATTTTCACTTTGGAACTCATGTGATTCCGTGACTTAAAATAACTAGGATTCAACTCATGAGTAAAATACAGGTTTTTTTTTTTTTTTTCCTGAAAATTCAGCAATTGGGACCTGATTTTCTTTCAGTTGCCAACATGTGTAGTGAGTGAGTGAGTGTGTGTGTGTGTGTGTGTGTGTGTAGTTTTCAAGGCTTTTTGTCCTCAGAAGAATTATACCTGCTGAGCAATTATGTCTCCCAGCCTCACAAAGCCTAGAAATGCTGGAGTAAGGAGAAGGAAGTGTGTAGGAAAAAGGGGAGGCTGAATTAAGAACAACACTGTTCCGTGCTTACATGGTTGCCAAAGCCCCATCCATCCTAAAATTGCCTTAGCAGACGACAGCCTCATAAACAGAAGAAAATATCTGAAACTGGTATCGCTAGCAGACCCTAAAGGGCAGCCTATCCCTACGCAGAGTAACCACTTGCTTAGAAACTCACCATTATGTAGCTCTAGGCAGATTTTCTCCCAGCAAGGCTGAATTCTCTACTGCCACCCCCTGTGCCTGAGCAGATAAGGCTCACAATGGCTTCCCAGGGTGCCCAGCTGCCAGGATCCTAGAACAAAGCCCACGGAATGCCTGGAGACTCTGCTGGCCAAAGCTCAGCCTCCCCCAGGGCGCCACTGTGCTGCCGTGGTTCTTCCAACCAGGCCAACAAACAAGGAGGGGGCACTTGGGAAGACAGCAAGAGGAAGACAGCCAAAAAGGGCTCTGGTAGGATTCATTTATCTCCAAGTTGAATATGTCCTTTCCATACTGTTTCTAGAACCCCATTCAGTCCTTCGTGTCCTGCCTCTGGGCCAGTTCACCTGGCTAGCTGCATTGTGGGGACCCAACTTGTAACACCTTATAGGCACTGGTCTGCATTACTAAGAGTCATTTGGTGGACCAGCTGTATTCCTGTGAGAGTATCTGTAAGGCCTATTGGGTTCTCAGGAACACAATTTAGTAAATAACATCCTCAACTTCAAACCATCTGGACATCAGGACACAGCAAACCGCTGCTTCCTTCTGTCTGCTGCTTGGAGGATGAGCCAGCCGCACACAGCCAGAAAGAACCTTCCGGACCAACAGGAAGGGTTCCTGACACTAAGGATGAATACATGTCAGGAAATTCTGCCTAGAGAATTACAGGGTCCTGGGGATGAGCATGGCACAGAGGTGCTGAGGGAGGAAACACAGGCCTAAGATTTGCAGCAGGGAGGACTGGCTGGGCCCAGATGGGGTCCGCTGGTGAGAACTGGAGTGGGAGGGAGGAAGCTTACCCCACATTGCCTCCTTCCCATTTCTAGCCTGGAGTGAATTTCACCTTCTCCCTGGCTCCCTTTGTTTCCTGCTCTACGGGCTCACTATGGGAACTGGAATGGATGTGTTCACGGCTGGAGTTAGCTATTTCATAATGCTGTCCCAGCACCCGATCCTCCAGTAACCCTACGGATAACTTTTCTGGGGTTCTTTCTACATGGCTAACCTGTACTAGTCCAGTGTGTTTCTGACGTCAGGGTACAGGTAAAGACCTGAGGATTTTATTCAGATTCCAAGGCAAGGCCAGAGACTCGCCACAGGTAGAAGGTATGTAGAAGGTGCTCTCTAAGGTTGGAACCTTCACACTTTAACTGCTCTTTCTGCACCTGAAGCAAATGCAGTTAGCCACATCCATGGATGTACCGCTGTGGATTGCAAACACAAAGAATATACCTGTGCTAAATACATACAACCTTCTTCTTGCCAGTATTTCACACACAGAGCAGTCTAACAACTGCTCCCATAGCATCAGCATTGCATTAGGTATCACAAGTAATCTAAGGATGACTTATAAGAATCACCTGGCAGACCGCACGTAGCTTACATGCAAAATACAAATGCTCCCGCATTTCAGGAAAGGCCTTGGGTACCCACAGATCTCGGTTTCTGCAGGGGGATCCCAAGGGACAGCTGTGCTGGCCTCACGTGAGAAGACAACTTGCCGCTGAGGAAAACTTGCTAAGGCTGGGGCACTGATGAATCCCCTAGCTCCTCGCAAGTGGATGCCAAGCGGAGAAACACACGCACACACACACAGACGCAGAGGACGGTCTCTCACACACTTCCTGAGGCCAGTCGTTCTCACTCAGGCTTGACTGTGTGTGATAATCCCCTGGAAAGCTTGGACATGCACAGAGGTCAGTGAGACCTTCCAGGCCTGCTGAGGTCCTGGCTACACCTTCAGGTGGGCGGCACCAGCACTGCCACCCATTTCCTAACTGATTAAGAGACCACCAATGGGAAACATCTTACCTGTAGGTTCCCCACGCAAAACAAGCAGGGGTCAGGGAATGCTTAAAATCCCAAGACCCTTCCTCAAACCTTCGGTGTCTCTCCCTCCCCTTTCGAGGCACCCCACTTCCCAGCTTTCTCTTGGGAGGTGTTTCCCTTCCCTCTCCCTTCCTGCTCACCTGGTCCCTTCACAAATAAACTTTTCTGTCTGCAACAGATTCCTGGCTTCTTACTTCTCTACTAAGTTGAGGAAAGAATCCACCGGGCACTTCTAGTAAGAGTCGGGGGCGGAGCTGGGGATGTGCACTTCTCGCAAGTGTTCAGCTGTAGCTGCCTTGAGGCGCTGCTGCGTTGGCTGGTGCAGGCCCAGCTTTGTAAACAACTGGACGGAACGGGTGCTTCTTCCACTGAGTGCACATCTGTTCCACGGGGCATGGCCAGCCTCTGCAGCCAAGTGCATTATATTTGTAGCCTTCTGGCCTCTGTACAGCCTCACCAGGACGCCTGTGTTGAAGCAATTAATGATTCCCTTGCTCCAACACGCTCTATTGCCTAGCGACATCCAGCATGAGTACCATTAGCAACATGCACCAGGGAATGCCATCGGGATTCGGGAGCTCCCTGTGGAGACGTACTCCTCCCGTGGGCGGAGGCTGGAGCTTTTAAACATTATGAACCAGAAGCACAGAACCTACTTGCTCAAGAAAAAGGGTACAAGTTTTCTTTCAAATAAAAAAGCAAAGATAAAATGAATATTCTGATGGTGATTGTTCATTATCTTCTCAATTGAGCGCAAACACGGATTTCCTACAAGATGAAAACAGGAAAAGCGCTCTGTAAGAAATTTTACGTTTCTGCATGTCAAGAGCACAAACACTTGTAGCATGCAGACTATTTCAAATTTTGTTGTCCTGTTAGATTCCCTGGCAACTGCTTTTTCATTATCAGTGGAAAGCAAACAGCTTTGTGTTTTCCCACTGTATCACTGAATGGATGTTAAGCCTGCACACCTTATTCTCATTTTGTATCTCTGTTATTTTCCATTTCAGACACACTTAACATTTTGAAAAGGTCACAATAAATCAACAACTACAGGTTTCCTGGAATGCTACTACAACTTACCTTTGCCTCCTTGCACCTGCCTACTAAGCAAGGTGTCACGTCGGGCTGACGGGTCCTGCTGGGGCCTTCGGCTGTAAACTCGCTCGGGACCAATCAGTACTCAACAGACAGCTGGCCTCAGTACCTAAGGCTCAAGGTGTCAGGGCCCAGGGGCCTGTTCGTGCCTGTGTTACTTGAGAATTGGCTGGGACGCCAGTCCAGCAGAGATGTTCATCTCCAGTCAGTCTGACGCTGAGGATGGTTTCACTCAGTGTCAACTGCAACCTCCTCCTTGAGCTGCAGGGAAGCAGTACAGAGGCAGGTGGGCAGAAACGCTGCTGCGCACAGCCTGAAGGCTCCAACATCCTGAGGCTCAAGTTCGGGAGCCACGTGCAATGGGACTTTGCTGAAAGGGGAGGGAGCCCAAGGCGTCGTCCATAAAGACAACGTTTCAGCATTAAATCCTTGAAACACACTTGCAAACTAAATGGGTTTTCTTCCCCCAAAGCAAGACTATCCAAAAACAAACTTTGGGCTTCTCCTGAGCGCCATCTAGCTCTCTGCCCACAGAGACAGCTTTCGAACACAGGACGGCGTTATGTGCCAGCTCTGTTTTCAATGGCGCCATTGTGGAAGGTTGTAAGTCCAGTAGGGCCATTTAGCATCAGAGCTGAACACAACAGTCGGGACAGAGCAGTCCCAACAACTGCCTCAGCCCACCTCATGCTCAGGCCAGGCTTAGGACCTGGAAGAGCTGACACAGGCACGCGACCAAGAGGCAGGCTAGATGACAGAGAAGGGACTTGCGAGTTGAGAAGCCCCAAGTTAACCTGTGCAAGCTGCTAAAATGCTTTGAGCCCCAGTTTCCCCTTCCGAAAAAAGGGACCATAACACCTCATGGGTTGTGTCAATGATTAAATAGGATACTATATGGGATTGCTTGGCAAAGTGCCTGGCACAGAGGGGCAGCTCATCAAACAGTAGCTGTGATGACTACTAAAAGGTGTGTGTGTGTGTGTGTGTGTGTGTGTGTGTGTGTGTAGGGTGGTGCTAAAGATAGAGAAAAGGATGAAATATGAGCTAAAAATGCCTGGAACAGGCAACTCTATAATGACAGTGAATAAATTACTGGTCATCAGAAGTTAAGAGGCATAAGGTCTGGGAGTGACTGCTCATTAGCAAATGGGGCACGACTTTCTGGAATTCAATGACAGTTCATACAACTTCATGGAAATACTATAAAAACCATCAGAGTACGATTTAAATGACAGTTCTTATGTATTTGACTTGAAGGAAAAAGGCAGCGATATACACAAAAGTGACAATGAGCTGGGAACTTAAGGAAGGGGTATGAGGACAGGAGAGGGGTAACCTGATTTCCCAAAGGGAGGGCATGCGTGTGTGTGTGCCTGTGGGTGTGCAAATGAGCCCAGAATACACAGCACTGTGCTGGAGCACCCGGGGACCCACAATGACCCCCATGGTCCCTGACTGTGTCCTCATGGTTGCCCACAGGGTGACGAAACCTGAAGCAGAAGACAGGAGACTGCCTGCCCGCTATGGCCTCTGAGCCTCCGAGCACCCCCAGACCAATGCCCGCTACGGAAAGCAGAGCTGCTCCTGCCCCCTCCCCGGGTGGCGGAGGCCCAGGCTCTGAGCCCCACGTGGCTTCCCAGCACACTGGGCCTCACAGACAGGAGCACGGCAGGGTGGCAGGGTTAATGGGGGCTGACGGCTGCTGTTCCTCAGCAGTCCTGCGGGGCGGGCAGAGCGCCTGTGTGGAGTGGCAGCTGGCATTCTGCACTCCTGTTTATTGCAGTTTATCTCAAGCAGCCACTCCCATTCACCTTTTAAAAAAACATGAGGCGCAGCTGCGGCTTCACTTTAAATATTGTTCCTTGCAGCCTTTTCAATTTCTCACAGGGTCCTCCCTAATCTTTCACCATAATTGGACGCACACCACCAGAGACAGAACCTTGGAGGAACAAAGTGGCGCCCAGGCTTGCTGGGTCCCTGGGCCTCACCTCCAAACGGCCCGCAGCTCCCTGGAAACCCAAGCAAAAGCAGCTTCCCTGCACTTCCTCTGCTCTAGCACATTTGTTTGCCAGGTTCTGCATTACATTTTCTTGCTTTCTTCTTTATAGCTCTATTAGCAAATTCTAGAGGTCCATGTGAACTGTTTGAACTTTCTTGTAGGAGGTACCCCTTCTGCACAGCCTGCAGGTTGTGGCACCTCCTCGCGTGGCCTGCGGTCCCCTGGAGGGGAAGCTCAGTGCCCTTTCGGGTCCTGGGCTGTGCATTTGGTCAGGAGCAGGTGCTGCTCTTGGGGAAGGGAGAGCGGAGATGATCCGGAGGTGAACTCTCATGCTGCTGCCCATGGCCGTGGTCCTGGAGACGGTGTGGAGTGTGGGTGTTTGTCGGCGGGTCGGAAACGCCTTGTAGAAGGGGGACAGTGGCTTGAACACACACCTCGGATGTTTCCCACACCCCGGGCTTGTTTTTGGTTGAGCAGTTTCCCCAATATTATTGAATAAGCCAGAGGTCCTTAATGAAAGCTCTGCCTCACAACTCGAAACTTCCCGGAGGACAAGGAGCACATGCATCGTCTTCCCCTGCCTCTGCCTTGGTGGAATCTAATTTTAGTCCTCGGAAAGTGACCTTTCCCCTGAAGGCTGTTTGTCTGACTTCAAAACAACCCTGCAAAATAATCCCAGTACGGATGTGGTATTTATTAGTGCGACTAGCTGAGGGAATTCCACGGCACCTAGGCAAGGGCATGCCACATTTCCAGTTGTTTCTGACAAGGGAGCTCAAAGTGGGATGAGTCTGGCACAGAATATGAAAGAGGAGATTATCAGAACTTTCTGTTGTTATTTATATCTAAATATCTCATCCTTAAAAGTCTTTGTGTTTGTTTCATACATACATAACACCATTTCACAGGGGTAAATGAGTATTGTTCCTGGATAAAACTCAAGTCTGTTCAACAGGCCCGTGTTTCTAAGTTAAATACGTGTACATTCCACTGCTGGACCTGGGGTCAGACTCAGCTGGACCTGGGGTCAGACTCAGCAGCAGACGCTGCTCCACATCTCCTTTCAATTTTTAGCTGATCAAGACAGGAAAACCATTAGACAAAAATTTAGAAAAGGAAGATTATAATTAGAGAAAGATTAGGAGTCTAATTAGGAAGATACTAATTAGTGATTTTCATGTTTTCTCATACTTAATAAAAAAACACATACTGTCTTGTTTCATTAGAAGCTGTTTATGAAATTAAATTGTGGGCTGTGGGGTTTTTTTTTTTTTTGGTAAGCACATGAAGCCTTCCTGGCGAGCATAACATGTACATTTGAAAGCATTTCGCCTGGCAAAGGTGGTTTCCAGGCTGAGAAGGCAGGGGAGCAGCCCTCGGCTCAGGCCCAGAACAGGGCTGCTTTCTCTGGGCACTCCACACGGCAGGAATGTTGATCCTGGTTTTGTTTTCTCCCTACAAACCTATCAGAGGTTAGTTCTCCTGAAACCACATCCTCAGATAATGGGCTGCACAATGCAACTCTGTTTTGTTGTTGATGTTTCAAAGCCCCTGAAGCTCTGCAGCCCTACAGCCTCGGTCAGCCCTTCTCAGGTTGCAGGGTATCATCTCTCACTTATTCCAAGCATCTGGCTTCTCCCAGTTTCTAAGCAGGAGAAAACTACAGTGCTCACCACTGAAAAGCATTCTCACTGGTGTGTCATTCATTTTGTCCTCAATGCCAACAACCTTCACTTTTCTACCCAAGACATGGCCTGACAAAACCGTGCTGGGTTCTTTGGCACTGGAAACAGGAATTGAGAGGCCTGCACATTTGTCCTGCAGGGTTGGGTAACTGATATGGCTCGGATGGTACAGCACCCAAGTGATTTGTTGCACACCTGCTTTTTGCAAGAGGGGCCAACGGAAAGGTAATTATCCGGGTTTCACAACTCCACCAACTTATCACCTTGAGTACTCTTCCCCTTCTTAGGGACCACAAGGGCTGACATGACAGGCCACTGAAACCTCCTTTATGTATTTAAGTCTCAGTTTCTGGGAAAAGAATTTAAACCATGGTGACCGACTGTAACAAACAAACGACAGAGGCTGTCATGGTGTAGCGTGTAAAGGTGCCTCCTTCGAAGCTGGCAGACCGTATGGGTGCTAGTTTGAGTCCTGGCTGCTTGCCTTTCAATCCAGCTCCCTCTTAATGGCTTGGCAAAAGCATCAGAAGATGCCCCTGCTACCCATGTGGACCAAGATAACGCTCCTGACTCCTGGCTTCGGCCTGACCTGTAATGATTGCTGTGGCCACCTGGGGAGTGAACCAGTGGATGGAAGCTCTCTCGCTCTGTTACTTCCAAGTAAATAAACAAATACACCTTCCTCCTCCCCCAAAGACTTAATATTATACAAAAAAGGATTAATTATATAATCAAAAAGCCCCCCCAGTATACGATGAGATATAAGAAAGAAACTGCCATATTTAACATTATTATTCTTAAAGATCTATCATGATAGGTTATTTCTGCATCTCACATTGGGAAAAATATTAATGATATATTTGACCATACCAAGATTCAGCAGCAAGTATACTGCTTTAGCAGATAATCTTTTAACTAATATTTGCCTCTAAGGGGAAGAAGTCTTCCTTTCCAGGTCTGTGTACTGTGAACTACACTTGACTTCTGGCGAATAATATGGGGGCAAGGACACAGGGTGTGTTTAGCTTTCTGTGGACAGACAAGCATGCACTTGTACTTTGATGTCATGACCTCACCCATGGAACTAACGCTATTTTTAGCTAGGCCTGTTATTACCAATTACCATATAAAACATGCCCAAAATATATTTATCAACTGTAAAAGACAAGCAAAGAACTAAAGCCGCAATACTGATTTTAAAAACTCAACAAATTGTTTTCAGTAGAACTTGATACTTCTCATTATTTAGAGAATCAAACTTGCAAAGCCACGTTCAACATTCTGCTCATGATTTATGACAGGGGAACTGTCCAGACACACCAACAGTGTAAAAACTTCCTTATATAGAGACTGCCTAGCACGGTGTTGCACAGCACCGATGTTCAACTGCACAATAACAACATGCGTTTTTTGTTCCTGTTCTAATATATTAATGAATATAAGCAAGGAAAAACAGCAAGAACAGCTCTCCTAGCTCAATGCATTTGGTTCTGTGCACTTAGTTTTCCTGGCTGTTGTATGGCAATAGCCACAGAGCATGGAATTTGGCTGCTCCTCAAGAGGGATCTCTCTCCCAGTTAGAAAAATGGTCCAATTGTTGCTAAACAAAAGAGCTCCCCCCTTACCTTTTTATAATTCCCCTCCATATCCAAGGGGGATTCTTGACCGATGATGTCATCCATTCCATCACTGTCCAGATTCATGCTTCAACTCTTTAGAATTTCACTGAAATAGCCTCCCTTGAATTCTGAAGGGTTGATGTGCCAACTGCCCAGGACCCTGGGGACTGCTCATACTTACATCCGTGTCCGGCTGGGAATGTCCTTGCCCCCTGTCCTGTCCGGCCTGCCTGCTCTGGCCCTGGCACTGGCACTGAGCAGCTGTGTTCTCAGAGGCTCATTCCCCTTGCTCCTGACAGTGGCACAGAGGCTCGGCCACCATCTGCCGTCACCTTCGCCTGAATGACCCTGCCTAGTTTGCTCCCCACAGCACCTTTCTTGTTCCCAATAAAGGAAAAGGGAGGCACTGGGTTTCATCCAGATCAGCCAACTCCCCGGCTGAAAGCTGAGTGTGGACTGGAGCTCTGTGAGGACAACCAGCAATCTTGTTTGGATCCAGGGCTGGACTGTGTGGGATAAAAATAGACGCAAAAGCTCCCAACCTCGCAGCCTTCTCTAGCGAGCTAAAGGCCGGGTAGCCCACAGCAAACGGAGACAGCAGACAGGCTGACCTGAAGCTAGACGGGTCATTTCTTTCTTCTTTTCTCCATAACTGATCACTTCTTTTAAAGTCAGATTTTTTAAAGCCCATGTTCCTGTAAGGTAAGATCCCAGCACAAGACTGGAATTGATTTCCAGCCCAGAGCAGGACCCCATGGCCCCAGTAGTAACACTTTGCTCTACAAATACAGACAAGAGAAGCAGATCCATTGACTTTTCTTTAAAATGCAGCCAGTGGCAGACTTGCTCACAGGAGCAGACATTCTGGGCCGCAGCTCTCTGTGCCGTTCCCCAGGGCTGCTGCCTTTGCCTCCAGCCTCTACATACAGCGAGGGAACAGACCACGGCTGCAGGATGGTTTAGTAAAAGAAGCAAACAAGCGCATGCCCAAACACGCACTGGTCAGCACCGAGGGCCTGCTGCCACAAACCGCAAAACCGGCTCGCTCTGCTACTGTCCACAGGAGACACGGCTGAGGAAACGGAGGCCAGGCCTCGTGGGCCCTGGCCTGTTAGGCGGAGAGCAGGAAGCGAAGCAGCCAACACGTTTTCCCATGTGCATCCCTGAGCCACTGCCACAGTGCTCAGAACACAGTTCAAGGGGCTCCTGGGCCTCCCAAGGGCCGCTCTCCTGCAGTCACCTCCTTGGTTCACTTCTGATTTCTGTTGTAAATGTTCAGTTGGTAGCAGACTAGGTGGCATGCAAGTGTTGGTTGCTGCCAGCAGCCTCGCTTCCTTTTTAAAGCGTGGGGCTTCCTCAGCACACCCAGAGTCTCGGCTCGGGGTCCCAGGTTCACGAACAGCGGGTCTGTCAGGGCCTGGAGAGCCACTCTTGCATCCGGGCAGGCTTCTCCCTTCCCTTCCTCTCGAGCACACCCCGTGACCCTCTCTCTAGGCAGGGGCTCCTGTTGTGGAAGCACAGAACACTTCCCATTTTCAAAATAGCAAAATGTTCAAAAATGTTAACTCCACGCATGCTCGTGGATTCCTTCTTTATACTTTCTGTATAATTTGAAGAACTTTAAAATGAAAAGTTAAAAAGAAAATCTCACAGGAAGCAATAAAAGAGAATAAGCTTTAAGGGCTTCAAAAGCTTGTAAAATATGGATCTAAAGGCTATTTCTTTTTGGTTCAAAATTTGGTGAAATCCACGCACATGAGGGGTCTTCCAAAAGTCCGTAGAATGGGGGGATTATAAAATAAGATGATGCTTCGCTGCAGCGGTGTTTCCACCACGATGAACCATTCCATTTCTGCGCAGTATCTGATATATGCTTGTAGGTTCTACTTCGAAGGCCCACGTGTGTCCTGAAGCCAGCTGCAGGAGGTCAGTTAACGCCTAGGAGGGACTCATCTGCTGACAGGACATCTACCAGCATGGTCGTCAGAGCTCCTCTTTGCTGAGGGGTGGGGTGTGCCAGGCACTTCTGCCCAGGAAGCCCTGGGAATAAACAGCAGATGCCTTTCGGAGCGGAGAGAGGTCAAGTGTGGCAGTCAGTAGGAGCCTGGGCCCTCTGCCTCAGGGCTCAGCCTCTGAAGGGATGTGCCAAACCACTCTCAACTGACTGTATTTGGAAGAAACAAGGGCCCACAATAGAATAATCTGGTAAAGCTTTCTGAAATTAAAGTTCAATACACAGCTATCCAGCAGCGTTCCTGCCTAGGAATACCACACGCTGTACTGCTCTCTAACCCTTCTCTTGGGAACACCCAGCTCCTCAGGTCACACACACCCCGCTGCTGATGCCTCAGGCAGCCTCCCGGACCACCGACAGGGGTCTGGCTCACGGCACGGTGGTTGTCCTTTCCAGTCTACCATGGTGTTGGCAATGCCATCGTGGCTTCTTCCCAACAGCCATTTTTATTTAAGGCTTTTTTCTAAGGGGACAGGGACTTGTGTTTACCCATCTTGCTTACCCCAAAGCATTCTAGGACACTGTCTTGCCCATGATAAGTAGACAAATAAGAGCGATTGAAAACCATGAGAATGAAGGAGAAATCTACATGCTAGGCAGAATGCTTCTGCAAAATGCTGGAAAGACATTAACAGCTTACAGCCATGCCTTTCAACCACAATCTTCTATGGAATGCACATATGTTAAGAAGGCCAACACGGTTTGCTCTGGCAGAAGGGATGGGTACCGAGCTTCACCTGGATGCCCCCCTCATCTGCCCCAAGGCCAGCCCCCTGAGGACAGCCCTGCAGAGCTCCGTAGGCATGAAAAATGGTTTGTCCACACCGGCAGCGAAGCAGTAGTCCGCTCCTGGCACCTTGGCTGCACTGATGGAACTCAATCCACTCCATCTAGGGTTCAACAACAATACGACCAGTAAGAGACATAATACATAAGCCTATTACTACCATTCTTTAACTCTGAGCAGGCTTCAATATGCAGCTGTGTGTATTATATATGTAAATTTACATATATATTCACTAATATTTTCGCTAGATATAGGCATGCATGTGTCTACATAAATGCATTACTGACACATTATCTTTCAGCCAACACACCTCAAAATCTAGCAAGAACATTTTATAATCAGAGAGTGACAAGAATTAGGATTACAGGCTCATTCCCATCCTCCTTCTTTGTCATAAAGGAGTCTCTCCTGGAGACAGGCAACAGAACATCTCCTGAACCACGGTGCAGGAGTTTGCAGGGAGGTGTTCAGTGCTGGTAAATGGCTTCTGGTGCCATCCAGAGAGGGGCTCCGCACAGCCAGCTGCCTGTCCTGACAGAGCTGTAGCACCGCTGGGGGCTGGCCAGGCCAACCGGAAAGTGCTCATGGGTTCCTATCTGTGACATTGGGCTGATATAGGAGATTCCACAGAGTAAGGGCAGCACCTAGAACTGTCTAGAAATGCAAGTTCTTAGGAGGTCCCATTCCATACCTACCAAGAAGCTGTATTTTAAAAAGATTAAGCTTCTTTATTTGAAAGGGAGAGTTACAGAGTAAGATGTCTTCCACTCACTGTTTCAAAATGTCCTCAGTGGCTGGACCTGGGTCAAGCGGACGCTGGGGGCTTCTTCTGGGTCAGCCGTAAGGATGCAGGGGCCCATGGACTCAGGTCACCTTCTACTGCTTTCCCAGGCACATTAGCAGGGAGCTGAATTACAAGTGGATCAGCCAGGACTGGGACTGACACGCATAAAGGATGTTCACACTATAAGGCAGCAGCTTAAGTCACTACAGTGCTGGTCCAAGAAACTGCATTTTTAAGAGTTCTAGGATTTCTGAATAAATCTTAAATTTTGGAAGCACTGCTGCGGAACTGAAAAAAAATTTTTTTTTTAAAGATCATTGTAAGCCGCTGTCCTATTTGAAACCGTCTTTCCAGGCAGCCTGGCAAGGCTCTGACTTTAGATGCTTGGGACCAACGCTGTAATTAATTGCACTGCTAAGAGGTCCAAATGAAAGCAAGGATGGAAAAAGAAAAGCCCAACACCCCCTCGGCAGACTCGGGTTGAATGTGAGTTCTAGTGGTTTTGCAGCAGCTCTGCAAACAAGATCTTACAGCCACCCATGTCCCTCCTGCAGGAATTTTCTCCAATTCCTCCTCTGCTGTTGCCTTCTCTGAGAGGAAGTGTCCAGGAATTTAAGAGTCCAGATGCTCATGCTCTCCCTTAGAAAATGAACTCACAACCACTCAGAATGACCTCAGCTGAAAGGTCCTCTTCCATCCCCCAGCTCTGAAATTCAAGGACTGGACCACAGCTACGGTTCCGGTCAAGCCACAATACAAGGCACCCTGCTCCTGTGAGCTAATGCTTTTAAATGATCATTATCGGCCACTGGTGGAAATGACGGACTCTGAGAACACTGACCACACTGATGGGAAATCACTTATGCACTGTCAAAGGATTTTCTATTCAGGATGGAAACTATTTTGTCCTGATTAACCCTTCACTTCCCCACTCCCGCCTCTCAGCCTGGATAGCCATATTCCATGAGTTTGAATTGTTGTCACTCTTTTCATGATTTTTATTGTTAAAAAGATCTGTTTCTGGTAATGGCACTGTAGAGTAATGGACTAGGCACCCACCTGTGTTGCCAACATCTGTCCTGGGCTCCAGTTCAAGTCCTGGCCGTTCCACTTCCTATCCGGCTCTCTGCTAATGCAGCACAAGAGGGCCCAAGTGCTTGGGTCCCCACCGCCACGCGGGAGACTCGGATGCAGCTCCTGATTCCTGACTCCAGCCTGGCCCAGCTCTCACTGTTGTAGCCATCTGGGGAATAAACCATCCAGCGGAAGATTCTCTCTCTCTCATTCTGCCTCTCAAACAAGCAAGAGCGTGGCAAAGACAATTAGCAGGGAGCAGGGTCCCAAGTGGAGAAGCTAGGACCTGTTCTGGGGTCTGTATGGGATGCTGCTGTTGCAGACAGCTTTATCTGCCATGCCGTCCTGCTGTGCCCCAACTCTTTTTCACGTATTTTTTCTTTGATGCAAAGTTCATCTAAACTTGATTTGCTTTTCAATTCAGATATATTACCAGCTAGAAAAGCCATAAAGATATGGGAATAACCTTCTTTGAGCAAAGCATTTTACTAATTTTATTTGCAAGGTAGGGAGAGAGCATTTCCATCTGCTAGTTCACTTGGCAAATGACCACAATATTTAAGGGCAGAAACTGGAAGCTGCAAGCTCTATCCAGGTCACTGAGTGGCAGAGGGCCCGTTACCCACTTTTCTTCCAGCTTCTGCATTAGCAGGAAGCTGGAGTCAGGAGCCAAAAGTCAACTATAGAAACCAGCTCTCTCAAATGCTGGGCATCTTAACCGACAGGCCCAACATCTGCCCCCTATAGGTGAGTTTTCAATGGATTTTTCAGTGTGAATTCAAAGAAATCAAAATAGTGGTATTTGGTCTCCATGGTGGGGGAGATGGTAATGCTGAGAGCTTGGCAGAATTTCAAATGTTTTTCAGAAGATTGGGTCCCACGGTTATGACTCTCCATCCAGCTAAAATCCTGAGTACAACAAGCCCAGCCGCGCCCACTGTGATGGCCCAGGTGCTGCTTCCAAGAGGGACCCATGTTAACATCTTTACTATGTTTCTCTGTGGGTTCCGTTCTCACTCATGGCTCTCTAATATCGCCTATCACCAGGCTTCTCTAATGTTGCTTTCGTTTGAATTCAAATGGGTTTTGTTTCTGTCAAGCTATTTTTCTATTTCAGGAAGCTTAGTGGTTTCCGATGCTTCTTTTCAATGTACATGAGAACATCAAGATTTCAAATTGTCCCTAGGTCTATACGGAAGATAAATAAAGAATGGGCTATGGTTGTATTCTGTGTGTGAAACTGTGATTAGCCAGCTAGGCTATCCATATGGGTGTGTTGACACAAACATCAACAGGTGTGGGGTTTCCGGTTTCCAGAAGAACCAGACAGCGACGTGCGCCGCAGAGAAGTCCCTAGGTCCTTGCCAGCCCTCACCAGTCCTTCCACAGGGAAGACACAAGACCTGTGCCTTCAAATGTAAGCTACCTGCTTATTACAATCATTTGAAGTCTGAATCACTAAGTGCGAGGTCTCATGCAGCATTTTAACTAGCAATGACGCGCTTGGACTAAATTTGTCACATCAGACCCTGGATGAAATGTCAGGAATTTTGCTTTTCTCCATTTAGAACACTTAGCACTGTGCTCCTCTTGTGAAAAATCTATTTTCAGATATCTTGGCTAAAAACAAATACATTTAAATTTACATTCAGACTTCATTAATTTTTAGGGTTACCACCTCTTCATCAAACGCATCTCCACAGGGCAGAACACAACTATATTTTACTCCAGCAAAACAATAAAGGCAAAGTATTCCTCAGAATCATAAGGTAAGGAAAAAAAATATTGTCTCAATACCCAAAAAAACACTATAAAGCAACACAAAAAACTGTTTCACTGAACGCAATATTTAAAAATCTGTATCAAATACCACAACATAATGCTTTGAAATTCTCTTCTCTTTTCAGTACATTTTTCCCTGCTGTTGATGAGACCAGGCTTAAATGGGATGGAATCTTAAACGAACTCAAATTTGATACCTTGTTTTCTCATTCACAGGAAGAAGGGCTTGGGAAATGAGGCCTCCCCTGGCCTGGTGTCAACAGGGATAGCTCCTTTCCTTTGTTAACCATTAAATGAGCCTCTCCAATCTGGGCAGGAAGAGTTGTTTACCACTTTTCCCAGCAAGAATTTTTTAAATATCATGATGTGCTACTTAGATGGACCAGCTTTACCGTTTGAGATGAATGTGGGATGCCTTTCATTGCACGTGCTGGGTGTGTGACACTTCAATTCGCGTGGAATACTTAATCCCAGAAAAGTCTGGTGCTCCACAAGGCAGAGACTCGATCCCTCTCTATGGCAAAACGATGAAATGGCAAAATGGAGTACAGGGTTTCTGTGTAAGTGCCTGTGGTGGACTTGAGGTTGGCCTGGGGTAAGTTCTGGGCGAGAAAGGAGGCATGGAGTCCTCAGGGGTCAGCTGGGGCCGGTGCAGCCAGATCTCATTCCATGCAGCCCATCCCGGCACTCGGGGTGTGGGAGGTAATAGCCCCTGGCCAAGACACTCAGACAACTGGGAGCAGTATTACCAGCGGGCCTAACGGGCAAGCTGATGCGGGAGACTCAGACCCACAGCAACAGGGGGAATTCAGCAATTGAACCCTGCCCACATGAACAGGCCACAGACTCCGGATGTGCAGTAGGTGCAGGCTGCAGGCATTCATGTAAGTTCCGAGGCCGGCCGTTTTCTCCCATGGGAGGCAGACCGCCATACAGACAGCAGTAAATGGATTCTGGAAAAAACACAAGGTGCATAGAGAAGCACGGAGCCTGAGTGGTGGGAGAGAGGGGGAAAGCTTCCTGAAGGTGGTGTCACTTGAGCCTGGGAAGCTGCACTGGCCACGGCAGGTGACAGCAGGTAACAGCGTGGGTGGGAGGCAGCCCAGCAAAGGACAGCGCCAGGACAGGAGTGCTGGGCCTGCAGGGAGCAGCACTGTGGCTCAGGGATCAGGTTTCTGTGGTCTTAAATGCTGTGCACAGGGGTCTGCAATTTAGTCTCGGGAACACAACGCCGCTTCTGAGAAAGATGGCCAACACCAGGTGTGTTTTTTTCAAAAGGGCTTCTCGGTCCCTCCCAAGGGAGGGACAAGATAAGTCATTCACTCACTGGATGGCTTTCTCCCTTGTCAAACCTGCATTCCCACAGCAGCCAAGAATCTGCAGATGACATTTGTGACTGAGGCAGTCCCACGCTTAGGGAAGGGCCGGCCAGAGGGGATGAAAGCGAGCATTCTGTTGTTTATAAAATGCACACTGTCCCAAAACCCAGCTGCCAGAAAAGGGGGAAATCTCTGGGAGCTTTGAAGCAAACCAGACCCCTTTGACCTAAAGTTGTGCTCACAAGTTAACAGTTCTTCTAAGCTGCCTGTCAGAGACCATTTGCAAGACTCTGGCCTTTTGCAGGATGCCAGGCCTGAAGCTGTGGGCAGGGTTCTCTCCTCGAGAGGCTGGCTTCCTCCCAAGATGGAAGACGGACGCCCATGGGCTGTTGAGAGCCCAACAACCCGGGCCTTGGGCACGTCGGCACCGATGTGAATCCAGGGAAGGAAAGAGGACATGTGGCCCACAGAAGGTCCTGAGAAACAAAACCACCACACAAAAAAAAACTCTGCAAGAGAACTCGCCTCTGTTCACTCTTCAGCCTGTGCTGTTCAAAGCACAGGGCACCGACACACTTGCTCCAACAGGACCATCCATCCTCCTGGGAGCTGCCAAACTCAGCAACAATCCTCTTTTTGACAACGCGAAATACAAGAATCAATTGTGCTTCTATGTGGTAGCAACAAACAGCTGGGGATGAACACTCTTCACTGATGTCCTGATGTGCTAAGGGGAGCAGGGGACAGGAGGCAGGTGCCTCTCAAAGCCTGGTAGCTGATTGGCGGCCTATGCAAGCAGATCTGCCCAACTCTCAGGTTAGGTGTCCATTGGGAAAACCCTCCCTCCTCAGAGATGAGAAAAGAAACAAGGGGATGATGTGAGCTCCAGACAATGCAAGCAGTCATGCAGGTTGACAGTCAGAGGAAGGCAAGGGTGGGGCCTAAGGCCCTACTGCTGCAACATGTGATTGGTGCCCTGTTTCTCAGCCATTTTATACATGGTAGCTTGCCAACCCATCTACAGAACAAAGATAAAAATCCCTCCTGCCTCGGTGCTTATTCAGAGTGAGGGAGCTGGAAAAAGACACAAAATAAACTGTGGGCTATGACAGATAGGGAGATGCCTGGTAATTACAAAGAGATATTAGGAAGATGGGTATTTAGCCTAACAGTACAGGGCCAATTGAGATGCCTCCATGCCACATGGAAATTCCTGGGTCCGATACCCCAACCCTGCTCTGGGAGGCAGCCAGTGATTGCCCAAGAGGTGGGGTCTCCAACATCCATGGGAGACCTGAACTGAGTTCTTGGCTCCTGACTTTGCCTAGCTCTAGATGCTCCAGGATTTGGGGGAGTGAACCAGTGGATGGGAGCTCTGCCTGCCTGTCTCTCCTTGGTTTTCAAATAGAACATTAGGAAAGCATAACAGGAACATTGGGATAGAAAGAACTGGGGGTTAGATGGTCACAGAGTAGATCAGAGAAGGCCTCCTCAAGATTGTGGCATCTGAGCAAGATGTGAGCAAAGCAGAGCGAGAAGTGGGGGTAGCGGGTTCCAGGTAAAACACAGGGTGCCCCAGTGAATGTGACTTTCAAAATTAAAGCCAAGAACAATTTTTTGAAACAGCACAAGTATATCCCAGATGCTGAAATCTATTTGCTAACTCTGCCAACCAAATGCAGGTGGGGATGGTGTGGGGAACACATGCCAGGCAGAAGGATGGTCCAGCATGGTGGCAGGGGCGAGCTGACCGTGAGGAAGCAGGAACCAGCGGCCTAGGTCCCGTGGTCCTGGGTGGATTCAGGTCACTTTAAAAAAAAAATCGCACATGTGGGCCCCGTTTGACTCGGGTTTTAAAAGCTCATTCTGGATGCTGTTTTGAAAACAGACTATGGGTATGGCAAGAGCAAGGGCAGGTGGGTTGGCTAGAATACTACTGCTGCTACAGTGATGATGAAGATGATAATCGAATCATCACCTTCCACAAGCACGCACTAGAATGTGCCTATGGTTTTGGAGGCAATGGCCTCTAACACCTGTCATGGACTCCCCGTTATAAATCCTTAGTATGTATCATTTATGTGGGGGAGGTTGGGTAGGGTAAGGAATCAGCAGCCCAAATATAGCCTATGAATTCACTAAAAACACTAACTTAGGGAATTTGCTGTAACCATGGCATTAGCTTGCTTAAAATAATAATAATACTAAGGTCTCATCAAAAGTTGGGGGTGGGGTCAGGGAGAACTGTGTAAAGCATCCACATGTGGCTGTCACCAAAGGCCAGGCCAGCCTCAAGCTGAGGCCCGAGAGGGGCCACCCTCTCCCAGTCCAGCCGCACACTGTGCCTGCTGGACTCTACAACCAAGACTCCTATGGCGGATTAAGATCTGACAGCAAGGTTGACATGTTTGCTCTCGTTGGGTTGTATATCCAAGTGGAGCATTAAAAAAACACATACGCATATGAAGGTAATTTTACTACAAAGTCCTATGGAGACCCAGAATCTATGAACAATTATTAGCCACTGGATACATTTAATTTTATTGTGGAAACAGGTAATAAATACTTCAAAACAAATAAGCATACAAGGCACTGTTATATACTGCAGCTCATATAAGCCAGAATCAATTTGTCACCCTTTGCAAGAAGCCGTAGGCTAACATAACCCCTCCTCGCCAGAAGGAACTGCTGCTATTTGACCAATTCTTCAACCTACAAAAACAGTAATTTTGTGTTCCACGTAATGTTAAATGCTACAGGGTATGATCTCACGGCATCTCAGCCTTCCCAGAATACACTCTACAGCTTCTCTAGAAACATGGGAAATCATTCTTCTGACAGCGATGCGATCACCTGGAACCACGCCACCGGTGGACGAGGCCCTCCAGAGATGCCTGACACTCCCCGCCCTGAGCTCTCTATTCCATGGAAGCGATGCCTCGCTCATTTCCTCAGCTGTTCTGACCCCTTTCTCATGGCAGCAGTCCCTGCACACAGCCCGTCTCAGGATCTGGGACTGATGGACCTAAATGCACGAGAAGATGAAAAGGCTGTCAGACGACTCTGCAGCAGAAACGCGGCCACACATATTTTCATGGGCACTTTCACTTAGCTGAGAAACAACAGCCTCCACTGTAGTGGAAGGCACTGCTCTGCCCCATGCATCCACCACCGGAAAACCTGACCTTCCGAGAAACACCTGATTGTTTCAGGTAACCGACCTCACACGAGGAAAATGTATTATTAATTCAGACAACCGCAGAGCTCCTAGATTTGGTCAGTTGAGTTCTATCCCAATATTAGGTAGTTAGGACGGCGATCGGCCATGCCTGCAGCACCAGTCAGGGCTCCCTCGCTCTCTGTTTACATCCAGGCTGTTTTCACTGGGGCCTCAGCAATTCAAATCCTAGAATGGAGTTCCTCAACACTCTAGAACTGATCACCAACGCTACGTGTTTAGTGCACCAACTCCAGGTAGGAAATTAGATACGCATGAGTACATTTGCTAAAATGTTTCCTAGTTGGAATCTCAAACGCACGTTGGTACTTCAATTTTTATTCATTCACCATGGAAAAGAACACAGTAATCAGATTAAGTTCAGAAAGACAAGTATAACTTTAAATGTCGAGTACACTGGTTGATTTTCGAAAATTTCTAGGATCATCAATTACGACTTCCAACTTACACATCGTTCTTAGATAATCTTGACAACTGGATGTGAGACAACTCACTTCCTGCGCAATGATTAAAAAAAAACCACATTCAATATCAGAAATGTGAAACTCCCATCAGATCGTCCTCCGAATCCCTTTAATAAATTCAATTACAGTAGAAAGCAGTTCCTCTTATTTGCACCAACACACAAAATGTGCAAAGCACAGTTCACCAGCCAGGATCTCAAAATGCTTTCCAGGCCAAGGAAGCGCTGTTTTCTGGCCCATTACTCCCCAGAAAACCTAATTACGATTCAGATACTGTATGTGAAGGCCGGAGCTGCATGCAGGATAGCAAAATCCCTTGCAAATCCGGGCAGAGGCAACCTGCTGCGTTGGAAAAGGAAGGCCTGCTCTCCCGCAGGATGCCAGGTCTCCAAATCGGGCGTTCAATCCTACCTGATACGAGCAGTTCTCCTGATGTACCATCTCAGTGCATCCTAGGCGGCAGACCCCAACGCACGACTGTTCAGCGAGGCTGCAGACGACGGAAAGCGCCGAGCATCCACGCGCAAGCGGCGGCAGCGAGAACGCCCTGGATAGGCAGGGGCTCCCCGCAGATTAAAATGGATGCTGTTTCGCTATCAACCTGCGCAGTGGCACTGCCTGTGCCGGGAGGCGCGCAGTGAGCTCGCTCGCCAGCCAGCCGCGCCGCTCCCCTCCTCGCCAGGCAGCGAGCGCCGGCGTCGGGGACAGGAGCGCGGCCGGCGGGGGAGGGGGCGCATCGCCCGCACAATCAGCCAATTATATTAGGGGCACAAAGAGAAGGATCAGTCTGGGGCTGGTGTGACCTTCTGGTGCTTTATGAAGGCAGTTAACTGATGTAGAAACATTCTAGTCCTCATTAAAGAGAAAACAGCCAGCGAGGGAGAGGGACAGACACAAATCAATGTTGGAGCCCAACATCCCTAACCTCGGCCATCATCTTCCTGCCCACAGAGGCTGCTTGGTTGGTGCTTATTAAAAAAAAAAAAAAAAAAAAAAAAAAAAGAGCGTTTCAGAACTTTGAAGGTACTGAAGGGAGAGCTGACGTTGGGAGGATACGTTCTGGGCTGCATTTCTCAAGGGGTTGTCAACTTTGAGACTTAAAGGAGGGTCTTCTCTCTAAAAACAGTCTATTCGGCAATTCTTTAATTCTGCACTTTTTAAGTCAGACAAAGATAAAATAAAGATTCCTTTAATTTATTTAGGGAGAGACAATATATTACAAATTTTAGTATACTATATTCACTTCATGAAGACTAAAGTCTCACAAGTTTCTTTTTCCAAGTCTGGCTTTGTGTTACCCATGCTGAGAGGTCAGCACACTCCCCCTGGCCCACACAGTAGCCATAACCCTGCAACAGTCCCACGCAGCAGCCAGTAATGCAAAGGGCCTTGCAGATAATAAATGCCAACCCAGCTGACCATCTATAATTCTGGGCAGACACCAGGGCCAATCTCTACTGACTTCAGGGTCTCCTAAAGATTTGAGGATATGTAAAAAGCACAAGCAGGCCTACAAATTCTTCTTGCCAACTTAATGAGAAAATTAAAGGGGTGGCTTAACAAAATAAAATTTAATCGATTTTCCACACTCATCACAGGCAATGCATTGTCTTTTTCTTAATAAAATGATCCCAATACATACATGGCATTTCATAAAAACTTGACCAAATCTAGAGAGGCTGGCATAGTGGTGTAGCAAATTATTTCTCTACCTTTGCTGCCAGCATCCCATATGGGAGCCAGTTTGTGTCTTGGATGCTCCACTTCCTGTCCAGCTCCCGGCTGTGGTCTGGGAAAGCAGCAGAGGATGGCTCAAGTAGTTGGGACCCTGCACCTGTACAGGAGACCCAGAAAAAGCTCCTGGCTTCAGCTCAGCTCAGGCCATTGTGGCCATTTGAGGAATGAAACAGTGGATGCAAGATCTGTCTCTCCTTCTCTCCGTAAATCCGCCTTTCCAGTGAAAATAAATAAATCTTCAAAAGAAAAAAGCAAGAGGAATATGATTTTACTGTGCCCTTAACTACCTTCTCAAAACTTCCTCTCACCAGTAACCTCAGAGTCTTCAAATGCTACTGATTTGTCTGGCAACATTCATCAGGCATTCTCTTAAGAAATGGAGAGAATTCGTGTTTAGAATGCTTGGTAATGTATTAAATTTTAAAAAAATGTACTTGCAAAGGAGAGAGAGAAAATCAGAAAGTGTGTGCTCCTGTTGAGCAATAAGTTTGCATGGGGCCGAGAGCTGCCGTGAACAGCATCCTGGCCTCCCACGTGAGCAGTGGGAACCCGATCACTCAAGCCATCCAGTGCCTCCCTGGGTGTGCACCAGCAGGTGAGTCAGGAGCCGGAGCCAGGGCTCAGTGCAGCAGGCCAGCAGTGGACTTCAGCAGCCTAGAGGCCCACATCGCTGCACGTGCTTTAAATTCTATACCAACTTTGCTGATTCTCGTAGAGAGAAAAGTCTATATTTATACTTCAGTTATTTGAGATTCAATCGGGAGAAATATCTGCTGTCTTCATTCAGCTCCACTGACATACTCAGAGGCACACTGGTTTGAGCCTTCCCACAGGCTCCCCTTTCAGCACTAGCTTCATAGAAGAACTCAAGGAGAGGTGGACCAGGTAACCTGGGCAGGACTGAAGGATGCCACATGCATCTCGGGTGGACAACGAGTCTTCCTTGATACAGGCTGAAAGCAGGGAGACAGCAGCTTTCCAGGGAAAGGCAGTGATAAACACCCTGATTCCACCCACATTCCTTCTCTCTACGGGGAAATGCACACCTTACAGACATGGAGCCCTCTCTTTAAACTATCTTGTTATCCAATCACCAAAGGAAGGTTCCAGAATCCTAAGTATCAGCAAGAGAAGGTGGGCCAAAGGAAAAGTTCCTTTTGCAAGGCAGCAGATAAGATGAACTGACAATCTTAGGTTGAATACAGAAGGCATAATCCAGGTTTCCCATGACAGAATGGCTCTCACTTCGAAGGCTGTGCGAGTTTACTCGAGTTACTGTGGCTGACACCATCTATGACCTTCGCGACGCAGGCACAGGTGTCCAAGTTGCACAAAGTTTAAAAAGCTGCTTTTTGGACTGTGGGATATATTACATAAGCTCCTAAAGACATTTATCAAGTGTTGTTTAAAAAAAAAAAATCTGTCTAAACAGGATTCTACTCTTCACAGTTGTGGTTCCATAAATAGTGGAAGTGACTCAGAGGTGGCTCTGGGGAGAGAACAATCCTGACAATTGCATCCCCAATCCTGTCAAAAAACCCTCCCAAGTGCCTTAAACAGGAGCAAAAAGGGAATATATCAAGCAGGCTTCTCTTTATAGCCATTCATTGGAGAGGACTTCGTGTTATCATCTGAATTATGATTTGCCAGTTCAAAAAACTTTCAACAGCAAACAGCTGTTCCAAAAACATTTATGCTAGAATAATTTACCCAACAGCAGTAACATTTGTTACTTCTGACTGAGAGATGTTGATGAACTTGTTATTTTGAAACAGCCTATGTAGCACACATTCCTTTTACTTCTTCAATCCTCAGAGATTTCCTTCTCATTAAAAGCACTGAGTTTCAGAGTTGGATGGGATGTCAAGAGATCAATTAATCCAACATCGCTACATTCCAGACTGAAGCCCAAGAAGGTGAGGATATGCCCATTCACAAGCCAAAGACCTCAAAGTCTCAACAAAGAAACAAACTATAACTGTCTGGCTTGACCCCAAGTGAGAACCTACCATCTAAAACAATGCTGTGACGGCCTAGCTGTTGGCCTCTCCTCCAAGGTCACCAGCTGAAGGACTGTTGGGAGGCAGGACCTGCCATAGAGACAGAGCTCGGATAAGGCTCATGCCCCCACCACACCGAGCCGACGGCTGCCTTGCGACTTCCACCTGGATAGGATGCAGTGACTTGCTGCCATCCACCAAGCAGGAACAGACACTGCCTCTGATGGGGCCTCCGTCCTCCTTACACGTCCTGTCCTTCAGAAGTGTGCCAAATGCTTTGGTTATCCACAGGTGACCCAGGCGATGATATTTGTTTCGTTAAAGAACTGCCTAAAACAAATGCTAAATGAAGGCCCACCAGACACAGAGAAATAAACTCCCTTTGTTTCAGCTGAAGTAGTTCGGCCTTGAAATAAAAATCCATCAAAAAGTAATAACAGTGAGGCTGTGGTGCAGTTCTATCTTAATCCAGACCCAACGTAAATTTAAAGAAAAAATCAAAATACACGAAAAAACAAGTATTTCCTGATTAAAATATGGTTGCTGTTTTGTCATCGTACAAACCACCGCATGTATAAATACAGATTTAGATGACACCTTAAGGGATCATTTAATCTAGTAGTGTCAGTTTCCAGATACAGAAACTGTATCCACAGGAAGTTGTGGAATGCCCAATAACAAACAAAAAAATGTCGGAGCAAGAAAAAGTTGTGCAGTCAGCAGGCACAGAATAAAGAGTTTGGGATAAATCAAGCATGGTGGTAAAAAGCAGCATCCACGGCTTACCGGAGTATTGTTTCCAAAGTGAATCATCGGGATAATTAATTACTTATCATTAAGGACAAGCTGAAAAGGGCAAAGGAAGTTTTCTGGCATTGACTGTGTAAACTGAATAAGTCACTGAATAAGACAATCAATGTGTGCAATTCACTATCTGCTATAAAATTGCTATAGAATTAAAACATGTATGAAGACTAAATTTTTTGAAGACTAAAACTGATATTAAATTATGGTTGCAGAATAACAAAAGAGCTGCTAACAAACCTTAAACTCTATGATATGCAGATTCAAGTACTTAAGGGGATAATTACTGATTATTGCAACTTTCATTGAAATGTATCAAATACATGACAAGAGCTGATAGGTGGGGAGAGGGCCAGACCAAGGGACAGCCTGGACAAAGACAATTAAGAAAAACAGCAGTTGTAGGTGTGTATCGATGGGCATCCACAAAGGAATTCCTATCTGAAAATGTTCACAGTAAAACATTGGGAAAGCTGAAGTACTGGGGATGGGAGGCCGAGCAGGGAAGTGGCCGTCTTGAGCGGAAACTTTGAAGCTTTGCCTTGGGAAACATGACAGGTATTTTACACAGTTTCAAACTGTGCAAAGCAACAGGAATAAAGGAATTGTGGGGAAGATGAATGTCACACCCAAAGAATTGCTGACGCTCTTGTTGCCACCAACACAATCAGCACCATCCATGACAACAACTCTTTGAAAATGCTTCACAGTTTACAAAGCGCTTAGCCCAACATCTCCTTTCATTCTTTTTTTAATGTTTTAAAAATGTTTATATTTGATGATCTTTACATAGTTGTTTAGGGCACAAAGGGTCAAGCGCTAGAGGAAAGTGGGTAAGACTATTATTTCCACTTTCTCTTTTTTCATTCCTGTATCTGGGGGAAGATGAAAGATAAAGGGAAAACCCACACTCAACCTCCCAACCATCCCAGTGTGGGGCATGCTCTGAGGGTACTGTTCATGAGGTTTTGATAGTTCAACAGTTCTGAATTGCAGCTGATCTTGCCACTCCAAGCACAATGAAATCTCTTCAGAATCCACTGGCTGACATAGGCCACCTTAAGTCTCCGTTTGCCTAGACCCACTTGGCTGGGGCAGCTGATCCATTTGTTCCGTCCTCTGTTCTATGTTAGGGTACCAGGTGTCCTCTGCAAGTTCTAATCTACCGTCATGTCCTCCATGTGCAACTGGTCATGCTGTCCACCGTCATCTAAGCCACTGAGGAAGCCCAGCTTGGACACGCATACTTCATGGTTAGACCATGGAGCCTGCAATTTTCTCCATGGTTGGAATTCTGAGTCCAGGGTTCAGTGGGGGGAATCCTCAAAGAAACCTCATCTGAGGTGATTCCAGACCTGATTCTTGCGTGTGCTTACCAACACAGGGTCCAGCACAGTCTGTCGCCCCAATCAGCTTACATGCACACTGGTGGTTGCAATTGCTGGGTCAGTTCTGTCTCCAACCCTGTTCTCTACTCAAACCAATGGGTGTTGCAGTCCAGAATTCTTATAAACTTGTAGTTGAGATGAATTCCTACCTGTGCCACGTGAATTGTTTCTGTACTCGAGGCGTACAGTAAGAGAACTTGGTGATTCACAAATAACAGTGTATGATAAAGAATGACTTAAGAAATGTACTAGGAATTGAAGAGAGGAAGAGAACTTCTCAGCTAGGGAAAACCAATAATCTCGTCCATCAGTCTATTCACTCCTTTACCGTCTCTTCCCCAGGTCTGGGTTAATCTAGGCTTGCTCAGCTTGGGTCCTGGTTGATTGCCACAGAACAGGCTTATTGCAGAGACATGTTTTGAATGCATGTTATATGTGGGGTGGTGCTCAGTACTTTCAAATGAATAACTGAATACTTCTTCAGAGAGTTAGCACACTTGTCTTCCACTTCGTTTTCTCATCTCTAACGATGTTTATTCCTTGCTCACTGGGTTGATGAAATGAGGAAATGACAGTAACAGAAATAACTGGCAGGGACTCAAGCAACGAGCAGAATGAAAGGCAACAACATTCTTCCAAGGAATGGAGGCCAGGTGCTCAGGGAACAGACAGGGAGAGGCAGATGGATGCATTCCAGAGGCCAAGAGAAAAGGCAGTCCTCCAGCACCAGGGACCCAACAACAAAGAACTGTGGAGTGTGGAGACCATCACCGGAGTGAAAGTGGTGCTGTGGAAACAGACAAGATAGGGGAATTGATTCCCAGGATGTGAGGCACAGAAAATAGGATTTACTTTCCTTTTTTCACCACAGAGTTAGCTTAAGGTACAAGAGTCAGTCAAGGCTCAACAGTGAAGTCAGGTCATCAAAACTGGATGGGCTTTTATGTGAAGTCAGCTGATGCTACAGAAATGAATTCCATTACTGTGGAAGCACAGTTGCCTTTAAAATAGAGAGGAATCTTAACTACCTTGGAATTATCCTAACCAAAGATGTGGAAGACCATTATGATGACAACATTAAGACATTAAAAAGAGAAATAGAAGAAGACATTTAAAGACCAGAAACCTACCATGTTCCTGGATCGTCAGGATCAACATCATTAAACTGTCCATAACATCAAAAGGAATATACAGATTCAATGCAATCCCAGTCAAAATCCCAACAACATTCTTCCCAGAAATAGAAAAGTTGACACAAAAATTCATCTGGAAATACAAGAAACCACAAATAGCCAAAGCTATCCTGAAGAGTAAAAATTAAGCTGGAGAAATCACAATTCCAGACCTAAAGATATACTACAGGGCAGTGGTCATCAAAACAGTCTGGTACTGGTACAAAAACAGAGAAGAAGATGCATGGAACAGAACAGAATCCCCAGAAGGGAGCCCACATATGTACAACCAATTAATCTTCGACAAGAAAACTGAAAATAATCCAGGGGAAAAGTCTGGTCTGTTAACAAATGCTGTTGGGACAACTGGATAGCAGCCTGCAGAGGTAAGAAGACAGACCCCATCTGTCATATTATACAAAAATCAGCTCTGACTGGATCGAGGACCTAAATCTGTAGCCAGAAGTCACCAAACTGTTAGAGCAAAACACAGGCAGCACTCATTAAGATAAAGGAATGGGGGAAGACTTCTTAGAAAGGTCACCAAAAGCACAGGCAGTAGAAGCCAAAGCAAACAAAATGGAATACATCAAACTAAAAACCTTCTGTACAGCAAAGGAGATGATCAACAAACCGAAGAAGCAACCAACAGAACAGGAGAAAATCTTCGCACACTACACAACTCATGGGGGACTAATATCCAGGATTCACCAAAAACTTCAGAAAAACTGACAGCAGAACAACCCTGTGAAGAAATGAGTAAAGGAAATGAACAGACATTTTTCAAAAAACAGATAAAATGGCTATTAGACATATGAAAAAATGCTCAGACCCCTAGCCATCAGGAAAATCCAATGAAAACCACATTGAGATATCACCTAACACCAGTGAAATTGGCCTACATGCAGAACTCTAACAGTAACTGCTGATGTGGATGTGCAGAGAAAGGTACCCTCCTTCACTACCGGTGCCAGTGTAAGCTAGTACAACCACTTATGGAAGGCAGTATGGAGACTGGCAAGAGAACTGAAAATTGACCTGCTGTATGGCCCTGCTCTCCCACTCCTGGGAATATATCCAAAGGAAATGAAATCTGTACATGAGAAAGGGACCTGTAATTCTATACAGCAGCACAATCTACAATAGCAAGGACATGGAAACAACCCAGACACCTGTCAAAAGAGGAATGGATAAAGAAACAGTGGTGCATCTACTCTGTGGAATACCACTCAGCCATTAAAAAGAACGAAATTCTACCATTAGCAATAAAACGGTTTCAACTAGAAACCATTATGCTGAGTGAAATAAGCCAATCTCAAAAGGACAAATATGATACATTCTCTCCGATATCAGGCAACCTTCATGAAAAAATAAAATATCAATAGATGTACAGGTGAATGTGCCCATATATATCGCCATCTAGAGTAACTACATAACAGAGATTATCATATTGACATGTAAAGATATAATGCAGCATGCATCTCTACTTCCAAATCAAAGATGGACTCCCAATAAAACTGTTAAATACATCTTGATAACAGGAGGCTGGACTCTCTGCCATTGTCCATTCCTACAATGTTAAGATACACTTAAGTAGGGCCTGGCAGCGTGGCCTAGCAGCTAAAGTCCTCGCCTTGAACGCACCGGGATCCCATATGGGCGCCGGTTCTAATCCCGGCAGCTCCACTTCCCATCCAGCTCCCTGCTTGTGGCCTGGGAAGGCAGTCGAGGACGGCCCAAAGCTTTGGGACCCTGCACCCGTGTGGGAGACCCGGAAGAGGTTCCTGGTTCCCGGCTTCGGATCGGCGCAGCACCGGCCATTGCAGCTCACTTGGGGAGTGAATCATCGGACAGAAGATCTTCCTCTCTGTCTCTCCTCCTCACTGTATATCTGACTTTGTAATAAAAATAAATAAATCTATAAAAAAAAGATACACTTAAGTAGCAGAATGATGAGCTTATGACTGTTTTTGAAGGACTGAACTATTATAAGGAAAATCAGTGAGGGGAGGGATTTGGGGGAACAGATGGGAAATCCCAGAGCGTATGGAAGATATCATAAAATTTTTAAAAATTTAAAAAAGAAATGAATTTGATTAAGGGAGATACTGTAAGAGAAGCAGAGATAGCACTGTGATAGACATGGTCCTAATCCCATGTCAAGCGGCATTAAGACTATTGCTGATTTCAGATAGCAAAAGCAATTAGCTTTATCTAAATGAACCCAATACCATCAGCATAGGACCTTTTCTAGATAAAAAAGGGAGACGCAGAGTAGAACCGTAGAGAAGGTAGTAGGAGATTTGGTCCAATACTGTTGGCTTTAAAGATGGACGAAAAGTCTACCTGCTGAGGAAGTGGGCAAGGCAAGGAAATGGATTTTCTCAAAGGACACAAAAAACTCAGTCCAACGGACATCCTGACTTCAGAATATTCAGAATATTCCAGATCTCTGAACTCTGGAATTTTGATATAATAAATGTGTGACTTAAGCCACTAAATTTGTGAAAATAGAAAATTAATACATAAAGGACATCCCACCTTTAGAGGGCACGAGGATACAGTGCAAGTATGACCAGCAAGGTTAGAGGAAGATAAAAACTAACACAGTGCAGGATCAGGGAGCTAGAGGTCAGGCAGACCCAGCTCAAAGTCTTCAAATACTATAGGGAAGGGGTGGGGAGAAAACAGGATACAACAATCAGAAGCCATTCGCTTTGACTAACAGTAAGTCATGACTCACTCAGAGGGAATCATTTCAGTAGGGCATGTGTATTTGGGGAATTAAAGCTGGGGGTTGTGGTTAAGAAGCTGAGGGGACCAAGGAAGCAATTAGTAAAGAAGTTTGTTACTCAGAGTATTAGGGTGGTAGAGTGAGTGTGTACCAGAAGCAGAGAGGTTACTGACGTGATTGTTAATACAGGGGAGACCTGACTAGCTAAGCGGGAAGCAGGGAAGCAGCCAGGCCAAGGCAGAAAGTGAAGACACTGGAAGAGGCAGATGCTGGAAGAGCTGGGTCAGGGACATGGGGCGGTTCTCCTCTTGGTCTCAGAACTGGAGATGTGGTGGATCAGATAATGCTGGAATGATGAGTTAGGGGACAGCTGTGGTGGTCCAAAGAGCCAGACACAGGAGCTAAGAGGAGTGGGCAGCCTTGAGTCAGTCTGCGAAGGAACAGCCATAGCTTTCTCACTGAATGTGGTGGGATGTGTGTGACTACACTAGGGAAGCTTTCCAAGGAGATTTTGTAAGGGCTTTATTATATAACTTCAGAAATATAACTTTATTATATAACTGAAGGCAAAAGTGAAATGGTTAAGATATGCTAGATTTAGAGAATGAGTAAGTGGATATAGTTAAAATTCTTATGTTAACATCAATAAATAAGTTAGTAGCCTAGATGTGTTAGTGCTAGATCGTGTGTGTGTGTGTGTGTGTGTGTGTGTGTTAAATACAGAAAAGGATAAAAAAAGAATGAAGCATCTAACAGTCACGACACATCAAATAAGCACAGGCACACAGCGCCCTCACCGCTCATTTGATTGAACAAGATGACCCACTGGTGACAATCAACCTGGCCACGTGCGTTTCTGCCCAGGAAATGCAAATACAACCTCCTACTTCAGATCAGGCCAGGCACGAGGGCAGTCAACAGGGTTTGGCCCTGCGTCTCCGATAAAGGTACTGTCCACACGGAACAAGCTTATGGCAGAGAAGCTGGCCCCTGAAACGACACATAAGCCAAGGTGCAGGTGATACCACTCTCCCGGACTCCTGCTCCACACTGCAGCTCTGCCAGCTATCCCCCCGCGTTCCCTTGCTTCCTGCACTGCATTTTAAATATTGAATGAGCTGTGTGATCTGAGCACCTGAAGTGGTTTGTGACTGCTGAGCTAGCGAGCCTGGTAACGGACGTGCAGACCACAGATTCATCGGGGCCATTTCTCACACTTACACATAATAGCTGAAGCCCCCAGCAATATTTCCACGTATTTCCAGCAATAATCTTAGGCCTGATGAAGATATTATAAGATAAGGATATAAAATAAAGCAGTTTATAATCTTTTGTTCTTATAAGTAAGGAACTCCTCTGAGCAACCGTCTTTGAAATGGCGTAAACTAATTTACTCAAAGACTTTAGACTATTCTGCTTCTTGCAACATTGCTGCAGCTTATTGTTAAAAAACAGTTGCCTGTGTTAATTTTTAGTCTGAATCCAATGGTTGTCACCTTAATGAAAACCACTATGAAAAAATGTTTACCAGGGCAACAATCAGCTCAAATACTTACCTATCATGTCCTTTAATGAGAATACAAAGCTCTTTGTCACACATACAAAAAAAATACAGAATTTATGGATGTCGGAGTCTCCTTCCAAATCCACTTTTCATCATTTTTGTACTTCAGTTTTGCCACATCGAAAGAATCCGGTTTCACACAGACAAATAGTTGTAAAAAGTAACAGTTCTCTTTAATAGCTTATGCTATAACCTCTGGATATTCCGTATTTTTTTAAAAAAAAATATATATATATATATTTATTTATTTGGAGGGCAGAGTTACAAACTGAGAAGGAGGGATGGAGAGAAGAGAGAGCTTCCATCTGCTGGTTCACTCCCCAAACGGCTGCAAAGCTGGTGCTGGGCTAGGCTGAAGCCAGGAGCCAGGACTTCCTCAGGTGTCCTGCGTGTGTGCAGGCGCCCAGTTGTCCATCCTCCACTGCTTCCCCAGGCACATTAGTAGGCAGCTGCATGGGAAGTGGATCAGCCAGGACTTGAATCAGCCCACAAGGCATCCTGGCACTACCGGAGGCAGCTTAACCTAACATGCTACAAGGCTGGTCCCTCTTCAGCTATTCTTCATCAAACATACCCAGAAGTTTGAAGGCAAAGTACTAAGAAAGTTGTTCACAACTTATTTACTAACAATATACAATGGTTCCTCACATTCCTTATAAACAAAAGAGCACCTAAACTTACAATAGATCATCAAAGTCAAGATCTTCTCATTTGATACTTCGCCTATTTGCTCATTAGGCACAGCACATTATTGATGAGACTGTGCCTAACAGACATGCCTGACCCCAATCTGGCACTGACCCCTTGGGCCTCTAGGGAAACACTGACCATTTCTCTTATTAGGTCACATACAGGCATGACGTTTTGCTACAGGACACTACAGAGCTAACACCTCCACAGCACTTGCACATTTATAAATCCAACTATTCTGAAGACTGTAAAGGACTACTTTACCTGGCAGGATAAACACAGCCTTCCAAAGCCAAAAATGAGAACGGGAAGAACCACACTTGGCGCGGCTCATGAGGGGATGGATCATAAGCGCCGTCCAAAGTGCCACAGATCACTTCACTGGTGGATCTAGTCTGGGTGATTCCTGTACTTCAGAACTCATTTCCAATTCGGTTTTGAGATATAGGGTTTAGCAGATCACACAATGTGTGCAAATTGGCCTCTCCAATACCTCCTGCAGGCCTGGGGCTCTGCAGTCAGTCGGGGAGCAGAACAATGAGCTTGGTTCAGCTCCGTAGAATCTCCCTGAGTGTTTGATCCCTGGACACAGTCCTCCTCCTCTCCCCACGGTATTTTCAGACACACACACACACACACACACACATACACGCACAGTGATGAGAGACATTCACATGCTGTGGAGAAACAGCAGCAGATGCACAGGTTAATTTGGACAAAGTCAACATGCCTCAGCCCAAGATGTATGTCAGCTCTTGAGAATTGCGCCCTTTAGTGCCCATTTCCCAGCCTGTGGAGAACACAGAGGCAGAAAATGCAAGGTATGATAACCTGCCAGGGCTAACCCAAGGCTTTCGAAATAAAAGTCAGTTGGTGTACCAAATGCTGTCAAACACTGTGTGTGTGCGCATGTGTGTGTGTGTGTGTGGGGGGTGTTTAAAGCACACAATCCCCTCTAGCCACCCTCCAGGTCTTTCAGGAGCCCAGAAACCCCTGGTTACCAGTGTTAAACGTGTTTAGCTGTAGCAGTGCATGGAACTCCTGATCACAACAAATGCTGCTCTCTATGATGGTAGCTGAAGAAAAGCAGGTTAACAGGACACAGGTTCATGCTGAAGAAAGCTGCCCTCTAGTGGATGACTGAATTTTTTCAACCAGTTCAAACTAGGGAAAGACTAGAAAATCTAAGATCCATTGTCTTACTGGCATCTCGATATTGTTAATAGCAATTGTAACATAAATGCATAAGCCCTTCAACTTACATTAGTAAAAAGTGGGTAAATTGCACTACACTAATACACCCAAACTTACAATCCAGGCCATTGCTCATGGCTTGGGTTGACACAGTCCCAGGCGAGGAATCAAAGGCCTGGTTCTGAGTTTGACTATACTTTTTATTAAGTGTGTTCTCTTTAGCAACAGTTTCTAAGAACCTCCATTTTCATCTATATTATGGGTTGAATCACAAATTGAGATCCCTACCATTGTCCTATCACTGCCATTCGCAGGCAGGCTGATGGCAACTTTTTTTTTAAGGTTCATTTTTATTGTAAAGGCAAATACACAGAGAAAAGGGTACACAGATAGGAACATCTTCCATCCATTGTTTCATCCCCTTAGTGGCAGCACTGGCTGGAGCTGAGCCGATCCAAAGCAAGGAGCCAGGAACCTCTTCCAGGTCTTACATGTGGATGCAGGGTCCCAAGCCTCTAGGCCATTCTCAGCTACTATCCCAGGCCATAAATAGGGAGCTGAAAGGGAAGTGGAGCAGCTAGAACATGAACCAGTGCCCATATGGGATCCCTGCACATGCAACATGATAATTTAGCCTCTAGGCCATTGCACCAGACCCTGACAACAGTCTTTATAACTTATGTTCATTTTAAATCATTAGGTGTCTAAGTCAGCTATAAAAAATTAACACAACAGGGCCTAACACGGTGGCCTAGAGGCTAAAGTCCTTGCTTTGCGTGCACCAGAATCCCATATGGGCAATGGTTCTAATCCCAGCGACCTTGCTTCCCATCCAGCTCCCTGCTTGTGGCCTGGGAAAGCAATCAAGGGAGACCCAAAGCCTTGGGACCCTGCACCCATGTGGGAGACCCGGAAGAGCTCCTGGCCCCTGGCTCCAGATTAGCACAGCTGTGGCCGTTGTGGGTGCTTGGGGGAGTGAATTAATGGACGGACTAACTCTTTTCCTCTCCGTATATCTAACTTTCCAATAAAAATAAAATAAAGTTTATACAACAGTAAATAGCATTGAGCAATCATTTTTTAAAGAAGTAAATTTCAGGCCTGGCACTGTGACATAGAAGGGAAATCCACCTGCTGTGATGCCAGCTACTTCACCTCTGATCCCACTCCCTGCGAATGGTCGAGGGAATGCAGCCCAACCATGGGCCCCTGCACCCACGTGGGAGACACAAGGAATCCTCCTGGCTTCCTGCTGGCCCAGCCCAAGCCCTTCCGGCCATCTGGGGAGCAAACCATTGGGGGAAAATTTTCTTTCTCTTTCTCTCTCTCCCTCGGTCTCTAAGTAACTCTTTCAAATAAATAATTAAAAAAAAAAAAAAAACCAGCAGGTTTCAATTCAGGGTTTTCCTTTTATGAATGTAATGAATACAAAAGTAGTAACTTTTTCTTTTCTTCTTACACTAATCAGCTAAATCATTTCAGAAATTAAACATCTTAGATTCCTAGTTTATTGTGAAAATCAGAATGACTCTTTTTAAAAGATTTGTTTCCACAACCTAAAGTAAAATGATGATGAGAAGGGAACCAACAGTTCATGCAGCATGTCTTCCTGCATGCTACCGCTGGGCCATTTCCCTAGCATGCTACACGCAGGACAGAAACATCAGGCTAGGATTAAGCTAATCGTGTTAACAATACTCCCTCTAAGGAATTACTAAAACTCACCGGTGCCCTTTAAATCTTTTTTACTAAAAATACACGGGTAGTGCTGCCAAGCCCTTAGAATGGGAAGCAGTCCGCAGGGTTTCCAGGTATATTACCTAGCCAGTGTTTCCAGGGCGAAAGAAGTGACAAGAGGCGCAGTTTCTACAATCCCACTCCCTTATCTCTCCAGGAGACGTTCAAATGCCTGTAGTTGCTGAAAGATAGGAGAACAAACACCCATCTAAGAACTCTGAAAAAGATTGAATGGCTTCATGAACTTGCCACTGAATTAAAGCCTTTTTAGAAGCAGGTTCTTTGGGCACAGAAAGGTACTAGCCAGGCAGCTATGCTGCTCCCTGCAAGTGGGCAGTGAGCAAGCTCATTCTCGGAGAGGAGTGTTAGCATCAGCCACAAGCCGTTCCTCAGCAGGAAAGCACACCCGCACACTTATCCCAGCTCCTCCAGAACACTCCAGCGCAAACCCACTTCCAAGTGCATGGCAAGAACAGCATCTTGGAGACCTCACGTGGACCCAGAAGATGTTCACGGGCGCTTTATTTACTAAGAAAAATGAGACAGAAATCGGCGGTCCTTTGGAATAGGGTGCCTTGTAGAAACACCTGTCGGCCTCACTCTGTCTCCTCTCATCAAAAAGGATGCTAGGGCCTGGTGTGGCAGCCTAGAAGCTGAAGTCCTCGCCTTGAACGTGCCAGGATCCCATATGGGCGCTGGTTCTAATCCTGGCAGCCCCACCTCTCATCCAGCTCCCCGGTTGTGGCCTGGGAAAGCAGTCAAGGACGGCCCAAAGCCTTGGGACCCTGCACCCACATGGGAGACCCAGAAGAGGCTCCTGGCTTTGGATCAGTGCAGCTCTGGCTGTTGTGGCTGCTTGGGGAATGAATCAACAGACAGAAAATCTTCCTCTCTGTCTCTCCTCCTCTTTATGTACCTGACTTTCCAATAAAAATAAGAAGTAAATCTTAAAAAAAAATGATGCTCGGGACTATCAGGTTGGTTTGTTCTCACTCTTGAGACTCATTAAAGAGAAAATCACTGGGAAATGAATGTCATCATGATGCCCAACACCTGCGCTTGCTTTCTCTCTTTCTCTCTGCACATCTGACACCCGGACCAGGTATGAGGACGTGGAACCAGCGCAACAGGGGCACCTGTGCCTTGCAGACAGCAGTGGGCACCTGCACAGAGAGCTTATGCGACCTGTCCTTCCTCGTGAGGTTTGAAAAACCCACTTCATCTTCCAAAGAACACAGGTGATTTCTTTGGCAGAGGCGTCACCACAGCGAAGAAACCAGATCCTTGCCCCTAAGCTCAGATGGCCGAAGGTGATACGATATCATATGAAATACATTCAGCATCCCTCACTCCCTGCCTGGGCTGCCCTGGATTTGACCATTGTCATGGCTCCAGGCTCCTTGATTTAGTTCCCAGAGTGTTACAAAACACTAGGAGCTTGCAGTCTTCCCTTTCTGAATGAAAAATACTTGGAAAAACATAATCAGACTGTGTCTATCTTGGTTGAATCACTCCTCTGTGGATTCTCACAACTTGAAGCTGAAATCTTAAATCCCTAACACAGCTGTGGGTCTCCAGACCCCCCGACTCCAGTAGAATCTTTTGAAATCACACGAAGTTCTAGGCACACTGGCAAAGCCAAACTCTGCTCTGCCCCAGGACCTTTGCACCCAACCTGGTCATCCGACCTTCTTCACCCTTCCCTAGGTTTGGCTGGAGGTCTTTCCTGAGGCCCCCGTGGAAAGCAGGCCCCACTTGAGGTTCACTTGGCACCCTCTGTCTCTCTCTCCACATCTATTACAACTGGTATCATGAATCACTCTGGAGAGAGGGTCCTGGACAGAAGCAGCTGCCTGAGCGAGTGCTCTTGGTGGATTTGCCCCACAGGGCTGAGACTCGACCAGAGCCAGGGCCCTCTCTATCATGTCTGGCATGACACGTTCAGCATTTCACACCGTGCTAGGCATACACTGGGTGTGAAGCAGCGGAAGGAGTGAATGAAATTCCACAGAGTGCTGGGAGTGGCTGTCTTCATTCAGCCGAGTCCCCTCTCAAGCTGGACTCAGGGGGCGAAGTGGCTGGGGGCCAGCCTGCCAGCTGGGCCTGGGGAGGCCTCTGGGGCACCACATTCCCTCCTCCTCACGGTGGCTTTGGCAGCCCAGCGGGGCTCCCTCACTTTGCAGATCCACCTCATGGATGGATTCTGGATGTGCCAGCTGGATCCCAGGGCAAAACAGTCATTTACAGCTCCCCTGTGGGGCTGACAGTGCTGAGCTGCGGTGAGAGGGTCACCCCAGCTTTATCTGAAATCACTGAGGAAAGAAACAAAGACCTGGTGGGCTTTTGTTCTCATTTCAGTTTGTCGTCTTAGGTGAAGACATTTCATACTTTCAAGGAATTGCCTGGCAAAACAGGCAAAGGATTTCATACTGCCAACTTGGACACATCCCCAAAGAGCCTAATGATACAAATAGTCAGAATTCTTACGTTTAAGGAACGATGTGCTGTCCCAAATGGCTTTCTAGTCAAATGAACAAGATGCTAAATGGCAAGGAACAAGACCAGCTGGATTTATTAAAGATGGAACATTTTAGGTTGGCCGGCCTTTGCAAGGGTCTGAGATAGAGGGAATGGAAATTTAACAAAAAAAAAAAAAAAAAAAAAAAAAAAAAAAGAAGAGGAAGAAATGCAATTGCTTTCTCAGACAGAGGGAAACAAAAAGACAGCTAAAACAACAAGTATTTCGGCTTTGGCTTTCCAAACGGAAGCTAACGTCTGAAGAAATGCACACATCTAAGTCGCTAATGCCAACACGTGCCCCGTGTAGGAAATGCTTCCTAGGTTCTGCTTTACAGGCTTATCCCCACCTGCGACTTCCATGTTAAAGGACCACCAAAGCTTAAATATTCCAGGCACTGCCTGCCTTGTCTTGGTGATAAATTAATCCTGACTCCAGGTCAGTACAGGTCTGGCACTGCCAAAACAAGAGGGCCCGGGCGGAGTCTTTACCGAGTGTTAGTTCCCCTAAGCTGTGTTGACGGCTACAGGATAAGTGCAGGGACCTAACTGTTCCAAGGCGCTGAGCAGAATAAGGCCAGCAGCTCATCTGCTGGGATAAATGACGACCCAGTCCGGCACAGGTGCCTGGGTGGCCTTCCCAAGGGTTCTCCTTCCTCACCCCAAGGCGACAGCTCTTCCACCCTTGAGCAAATCAATGTCTCCTGTAAAAACAAGAGGTCCAACCCCCAGTTATAGCCCTCCCAGTGATAGTCACCAATTCCTCCTCTGGCCTCTGCCACATGACTTAAAGAGGTATTTTCCAAGGTCAGTGCTCTTCAGAGTCCAGAGGAAATCAGGATATCAGCTAGAGAATCTCTCCAGGTTGTGTCTGCAAATTCCTCTGCTTATGCTCATCCACACAGTCAACTGTCAACCTTCCCACCACGACCAACTTCATGTCTTCATTTCATTGTTAAGTTTCCCATTCTGCAACAATCTCACACTGTTATCCCAGCTTACTCCAAGTACCCCCGTTACAATTCTTTAACTACACCTCTTTACAGTCTGTCTTTCTATCACTATCCCTCCGTTACGTCCTCCCTTCTCTCCAAAAACCTTAGATCCCGTGATCCATCACAAAACTATTCACTCTCTGACTTCGCGCTTTCTTGGTTAAAATCCACTTGTGAATCCCAGCGCAACAGCTTAACTAGCTAATCCTTCCCCTTTGAGCACCGGGACCCCACATGGACGCCGGTTTGTGTCCTGGCAGCCCTGCTTCCCATCCAGCTGGCTGCTTGTGGCCTGGGCAAGCAGTAGAGGACGGCTCAAAGCCTTGGGACCCTGCACCCCACATGGGAGATCTAGAAGAAGCTCCTGGCTCCTGGCTTTGGATCAGCTCAGCGCCACCTGAGGAGTGAGCCCGTGGATACAAGATCTTTCTCTCCATGTCTCCTTCTCTCTGTAAAATCTGCCTTTTCAATAAAAACAAATCTTTTAAAAAATCCAACTGTGAGTAAATTCAGCTCTTTGCTACTCTGTACCTTCCTGGCTGATACATATGGCTGGGGGAAATAACAACCATACTAACTGATCTCATTTTAAATTCCTGACCATGAGCCCGAGGAGTGCCCTTGGTGCTGCCAGGCCTCCTCTACATTTCACCAGTCAATTCACTGCCATGCTTTCCAGGACAACCACAAGACTGCCTGAAAGAGTTATTCAGACTCCACTTTGTCTCTCCCCTTTCTTCTCCTTTTGAACATTCTCTGATAAAGCTTTCGTCTTCACTATGTCACTGACACCGCTACACCTTCTTAATCCCCAGGATCAAGTCAAGTCTCAACCTTCCTCCCAGCGCATTTCAACTTCTGAGACAACCTTGTCCTCTTGTTCTTTCCCTGGAGCACAGGGCTCCCTCTGCTGGCCCATCCTCATTTCTCCTGCGCTTACCCACTGGAGCTGTGCGGACCAATATGGTAGCCACGAGCCACATGTGACTTTAAATTTAAAATCTAGTTCTTTCCTTGCACTTATTAACTGCTTGATAGCCACATGAACTGGACAGAGCAGAAAGAGATGTCTACCATCAGCCAAGCCAGTTTTATTGGGTAGCCCTGGATGAAATTTCCTTCAAGATCCACACTCTCCTGAAGATGCCACACATCCCCTCATTGCTGTCAGCTCAAAGGTGACACTCCCTCAGGAATGCCCAGGGCTGTCTTAGAAGTTATTCCCTACTGAAATTCCCTCTCTTGGAAAGGTCATCCAGTCTCTTGGTTGGTGACCACAGATATTTTTTATCTCCAGTCTGGATCTTTCTTTAAACTCAACTTCTTCACCCAAGTGTGCACTCACCATTTCCACCTGCACATTGAACATCTGTCACAGCTCAGAAAACTGGATCTTGTATAACTTTCACCTCCCTCCAGCTCATCCCCCTAGTGCTCCCCACTTCAGCAAATGGCAGCTTCGTGTTTCAGGTTGTTCTGTCCTAAAACATAAGGGTTGGCTTTGACTGACCCATGGCTCTCAGGTCTTACAACCCAACAGCAAATGTTTCTTGGCTGAGCTTTCATGTATATCCAGAATTTCCTCATTTCATCTCACCTCCACGTGTTACTACTCCGCTCTGAACAATGCTCTGAGCGTTCACTGCGTCCTGCAGAGGTCTTCCACCCAGAGAGCCTGCTTCTGCCCTTTCAACTGCCTCACCTTGCTCTAGCTAACAAAAGAGCCAGAGTGCTGCATCTAAAAGACAGGGATTCCAACACTTCCCTCTCCGTGCCACTCAAAATCCTCTAGTCTGAGTAGAAGCCACGGTCCTGCCAAGAGCCCACAGAGACTTCTGTCACCTGCCCTGCAGCACCAACACGACCTGCTCTTCTCCCCAGTCAGCCCTTGCTACAAAACCCTCTGAATTCATGCTTGGTCCAGGTGAGCTGCTACTTCAGGGGTTCGGCACCAACCAGTCGCTGCTGCTCAGAACTCTTGCCCAGTCATCTCTGTGACTGCTCCTAGACCTGCTTCCCATCTCCATGCTGCTCTGCTGGGGAGCCCTCCTTGGCCACGCGGTGGCACACTATATTTCCTCCACCATGCCCCACTCTGCCCTTACACCGCCCATCCCAGACACAGTCTGATTTTTCCCATAGCACTTGCCACATATAAAAATACAACCAAGGTATTGTTTGCTGCTGGTTGAACTTCCAGGTCCGTGTCACCACAGTGTGAGTGGAGGAGGACCATGTGTTACTTTAAATTTGGATTCATGGACAGTAGACACTGTCCAGATGTAAGACAGAAAAGCAAAACAACATATGTACTGGCAATGGTATGTCACCAGCTATTCAAAACCAAGACTTAGAACCCGTGGCTGGGGATGGCACTGTGGCACATCAGATGTCTTCTTGTGCTGTCAGCAGTCCATATGGGTTGTGGTTCAAGTCCCAGCTCCTCTCTTCCTAACCAGCTCCATGCTGATGCTTCTGGAAGGCAGAGGTGAGGCTTCCAACGCTCAGGCCACAGCCACCCACATGGAAGATGCAGAGTGGTTTCTGGGTCCCGTCTGTTGTAACTATCTAGGGAGCAAACCAGTGTGTGTGTGTGTGTGTGTGTGTGTGTGTGTGTGTGTTCCAACCTCTCTATCTTTCATTCAAACAAGTGAAAATCTTTAAAACAAAAACATGAACCCATGCCTGGGAGGAACACAGTGACAAAGCACTACACGGGGCTTCACCAGGAAGGGACCAGCTCCTCCTCTCCTGCCACAGGGAGGCTTTCAGGGAGAAGCAGCTAGCTGGGTCGTTCATTCAGCACGGGGTCATGTGGTTTAACCTCAATCTGATCAAACCGCTAGTAAGAACATGTTCCTTTTTTTTTTTTTTAAGCAACCCAGGAGGGAAACCAAACCGAATGGCAGGCATTCAGAGTCATCTTCAGAGGCATAGCTAGAGCCTGACACGTGGAAAGGCCACACTAAAGTGAGACAATCACGTTAAGCCCAGCTAAGCACTTCTCAAAGTGAGTTTTCTTTCACTAGAAACCAGATAAGGGCTCAGCGTCCACACAGAGGCTATTACGCCCTGCTCAGCGCTGTTCCTGCGGACGCTGCTTGCTCTTCACTCTCCCTCCCTTCAGACCGCGCCAGCCAAGCACGCTGCTCATGCTTCTTTTGGGAAGAGAACTCTGTGCCTGATGCTGACAGGCTACTGGGAGCTAAGTTGCCTTCAGCATGGATACTTAATTCCCTTCCAGACTTGTTGAGTGCCTCAGATAAAGCAGTATGTCAACAGGTGCAAGGAATACAGCAGTGGAACATGACATAGTCCTCCTTGAAGGCATACACACTACGGCTCACAAACATATTTATTTATAACATTTAAAAAACACATATCTATATAATTGGTTAGAGTGTCTAGTTGAGCTTAGGTAAGGAGGAATCAGGATAGACTTTCTGGAGCAAGGGATGGTGGAGCCCAGCTTCAGACATGAGCAAGGACTTATCTAGGCAGGTAAAGGATGGGGTGGAGAGGAAACCGCAGGCAGAAGGGAGCTGGGAACAGGAAGAACGAGCAGTCCAGGAGGCTGGCTCTGTTAGAGCACAGGCAGTGGGGGAAAGATGAGAGGCAAGCAGGTGCACACGGGGAGGCCTCTGCGGCCAACTCCGGGAGCTTGGGCTTTCCTCTAAGCAGTCTGGGGATGCTGGATGGCGTGGACAGGCAGGTGGACTGCGAGAGGGAGTGAAAGGCCGCGGGACCGGAGGCAGCAGCTGAAGTGAGAGGTGCCTGTGTCAGAACTGGGACATTCTCTGCCATGGGGAGGGGCACATTTCAAGACACATTTAGAAGGTAAAGTTCTCAAGACCTGGTGACTGGTTCTGGGGAATGAAGAGCAGGCAGGGGTTACACCTGCATGCCTGGAGGCGGCCATCACTGTCACAGGTGGAGGTGCTGGCACACACAGGGCCGACCGACCGAGGGCGTCCCCATATGGCGCCCTGGAGACACCTGAGATAAACTTACTTGTTCCCCAACTGTCTTCCAAAGTGAAGGGAGCAGCTAAGTGACACTGCACCCTGGTCTCCAGCGACGATCGCAATGCTGACCTCACGGAGCCATGACAATGGCGGTGCTCCTGTTCTCACACCTGCAGCATCCCCGGATGTTTCTGCAGGATGCGACGACGGGCTCTGCTAGCGCCATGGAAAACACTGTCAACCCAAGCTGCCCCCAGATCTCGGGCTTGACACAGCACCACTCTTAGCTCCAGGAAGTGGAGGTACCCTGGAGGTGAATTCTTCCTTACAAAGTTTAAATAAGTAAAACCACGGCAATCTGGAGCTCCTGAGCCAGCAGGAAGTCCTAGCACCTTGGCGAAGGCAGTGTTAAGACGCAACAATACTGGAGACCAACTTGACATCTACCGACTGCCTACTACAGGACAGGATAGGCCTTCTGAATCCGACTGCAGCAGGACACGGGCCTGTCACATGATCCTTGGCAGGAGCTAGGAGGGCAGAAGTCGCCCAGGAGGATTAAGGTGAGACCCTCTGGATCACTCACTGCCCCCTCATGGAGATTCACAAATCACAGAGCAGCGTGTTGAAGTTATTCAGTTAGCTTAATGTAGCTCCTTGTCACCCATGGTCACTTAGCCACAGAAGCCTCCTGTCAAAAACTTCAGGGAGCAGCCCTTGAAATTAGGATTCCTTCAGGCTTCAAAACATACTCATTTTCCAAATGAGAAACAGAAGTCCTGAAATTACACCGCCACACAGTTGGAAATGTAAGATCAGATCTTCCTTTTCCAGTTTCAGGGCCTGACTCACAGGATCAGCAAGGCAGGCAGCAATACACACCAACAGGCGACATACTGGCGAAGCGGACACCAGGGCCACCTCCAGCGTTTCAGCCACATGGACAGAATGGGGCTGGAGCTGCTTCCCATCCAGCTAGCATCTCATCGTGTCTTTCAAAACCATCCCAGCACCCCCCTATTTCTACTTTGTTTCCTCTCTGCTAGACGGCCCCAGAGGAGCTCTGGCCTCCAGGCCTTGGTTCCTGCTATTTCTGCTGCCTAGAGAAACCTTTTAAACCACAGGCAGGTGTTTACTGAGGAACTCTTGGGGAATTGACCCCTGTGGGGGAATGCAGGAAGCAGATGGCACTCAAGTCTGCTGCAGGTGCAAAGCAAGGATTGTGGGTCTGGCAGGCAGTGGGGCTGCTCTTAGTTATCCATCCAAGAAGGAAAAACAGGGCTAGCATCAACCAGGCATTGGATAGGGCTGCACCTGACACAGAGGCGCGACCTTGGGCAGGACAGCTTTTGTCAGACACGGGCATTTCCACAGGGGGGTGCATTTGGGCCGGTGTGTCTATGTTCTGTGTGCTATGGAACTGTTTTTCTTTACTTCCGCTTTTACAATGCAGCCTTTGCTCTCTACATAAAACTATTCACGTACATCAAGCCCTCTTCCATTCCTTTGTGTTTTGTGTAAAATTTCCCAGGGTATGTGTCAGAATTTGGCAATTTCAGAAGGTCCACAGAATAATGACAAATCCAAGACAAAACACTGTTGACAATTTGCCCAAAGTTTTAAGATGCAGTATTACTAAGATGGGCATGCTCCTGAAATTCTTCTACAGATTCAGCACAATTCCTTGAGAAATTCCAGCAGGGCTGGGTGTTTGAGCTTGGAGTTAAGCCACCGTCTGTGATGCTCACAGCCTCTGCCGTAGCGCCTGGGTTCAAGTCCTACCTTTGTGCCTAGTTCTGACTTTCTGCCACTGTGCACTCTGGGAACCAGCAGGTAATGGCTCCAGCAGCCTGGTCCCTGTCATCCACAGGAGAGACCCAGACTGAATCCCTGGCTCCTGGTGTCCCTTTGATCCAGGGCTGGCTGTTGCAGGCTTCTGGAAAGCAAACCAAGGAGTGACAGCTCTCTCTCTTTTCACTCTGCCTTCCCAATAAACACAATAAAAAACAAACATCAAAAAAATCAACCATATTGTTGGGCAGAAATTGACAAACTGATCCTAAATGTACATGGAGAAGCAAGGGGCTCAGAAAACTGAAAACAATCATGACAAATGATAACGTTGGAAAACTTACCACTTTCCAATTTCAAGACTTACTACAAGATTACATTAATTAAAATAGTGTGATGCTAGCATAGGGTAGACATAAAGATCAATGGAACTGACATTCCAGAAATAAACTTACATTTCTAGCCCATTGATTTTTGACAAAGGTGTCAAGGTAATTCAACAGGCAGAGTATAGTCTTCTAAACAGATGGTGCAGGGCCACCTGGATGTCTGCACGCACAGAAAAGAATTTCAATTTCTCATACCAAGAACAAAGAAATGAACTCAAAACGAATCACACACCTAAGGTAAGGGCTAACACCACGAAACTTACAGAACACAAATCTTTGTGACCTTGCGCTAGACAGAGTTCTTAGCAACAACAGCAGGAGTCATAAAAGAAAAAAAAAAACGAAAAACTGTACTTCACCAAAATTTAAAACTTTCATGCTTAAAAAGTATTAATGAGAAAGTGAAAAGTAAACCTACATGTATATTTTCCAGCAGAAAATAAACATAACTATTGTTCCTGGAAAAATATTTGTGTCCAGAACATATGTATGTAAGATCTCTTCTAAGCCAACAATAAAACAGAGAACCCAATTAAATATGGACAAAAGTTGAATAGACATTTTAACAAAGAAACCTGCGGAGCACATGGAAGAATGTTCAGGGGCTGGCACTGTGGGCCAGTTACCTCACTCTCTGGGACAGGGGACCCCACGTGATCCAGTTCCCCACTAATTGCCTGAAGACAGCTGAATTGCTATGGCCTGTCCTTCACATCACAGCTGAATGAAGACCTTGGCTGGTGGCTGCTGTGGCCAGTTGAGGAGAGAAACAGTGAATGGAACATTCTCTCTCTCTCTCTCTCTCTCTCTCTCTCTCTCTGTCTCTTTCCTCCTCCTCCTTCTCCTCCTCCTCCTTCTCCTCCTCCTCCCCTTCTTTCCGTCCATTCCTTTCAAGCAACAAAATGAATCCTTCAAAAAACAAACAAAAAAAGATATTCCATTGTTCAACATCAGAAAGCAAATGAAAATTAAAGCACTTCTCCCATGTCCCTGTTTCTATCCAAGAGAAGTGCAAACACTGGCCTGTGCAGACACGAACGCCTTAGTTACAGAATCCACAAAATACACTCAACCCACACACTCACCAACTGCCACGTGAATAAACCAAGTGTGGGTCAGCCATGCAACGGAAAGTACGCACAAACAACTCAAGTTCACTGCAGCACGAATGGAGGACAAAAACGAGATGCCAGACGCCAACACTCACACCCCTTCTGCTTCCGCTTACAGGCTGAGCAGCCAGTACCTTGCACCCAAACTGCTTGGGACTATAAGTGCTTCTAATTTCTGAATTTGGGGGGAGGGATCTTGGGACACTGGCACTCGCTAAACTGTATACTTCATCCAAATGGAATTTTTGGTATGCAAATAGAATCTTGCAAAGATGCTAAGAAATTAGAAACTCTGGGGTAGGCATTTGGCTGAGCAGGTAGGGCATACTCAGGACATCCATGTCCCATATCAGAGTGCCCATGTTCGAGACCCATCTCTGCACCTGCTTCCAGCTTACTGCAGTGCACGCTCGTGGGCAGCTGGTGGCAACCCAAGCAGGTAGGTCCCTGCTACCCACAAGCAGACCTGCACTGCATTCCCAGCCCCACCCGTTGCAGGCGTTTGGAGAATAAACCAGCAGATGGCAAGATGGCAAGATTCTCCTTCTCTCTCTCATCTTTCTCCAACCACCTCCCCTCCCTCTTTTGCTTTCTCTATTTGCTCAAAAGGAAAATAATCAGCTTAAAGTCTTCAAGGGAGTTTGGAGAAACGCAGGAATATTGCTGCCTGCAGTCAAACCAGGATTCCTTTAGAGTGGCTGAAGGGAAGCATGGGTATTGGGGAGAAGAACTTGCAATCTCTGAGTTTGAGAAATAATTCAGTTATCAGGCAAACACAAATAAAACAGCATTCCTTAGATCACAGAACAGCACTTTGGTACAAGGCAACAAACCAGAATCTGCAAGATGAAAACCAAAATAATTAAATTCTTAGGGAAGACAATAGCATTCTAGACAAGTGGTCCTGTTAGCCTGTTAAGAAACACTGAGGTGAACAAATAGTCTTCGATTGCATTTTAATTTCTAAGATAAAAACTTCAAGGATGGGATATTTGTTGAAGAAGACGGCTCAAGTTCGAGTTGTCTGGAGTCACCAGGGCCACGTCTTTTAGTAATAATGCCTTGAGCACATTCCATCATTTCACTAAGCTGCAACTTCCCCACCGGTACACAGGGAACAGTGCTTCTCTGGCGGGCTAACGCGGAGTTCACAAGAGGGCTGCCAGCTCTCCTCCGTCAGCACGCTGCCGGGCAGCACTGCGTTTTAGTTCGTTTTTGAGAGCTTTATTATTATTATTATTATTATTTTGCGAAAATTCAACAGCTACCCAGCCAAGGGTTCCTTTATACTTCCCAGGCTGAGAGTTCTTCCCAACAAGATTCCTAGAGACCATGTTTCCTTCTCTCTCTCTCTCTCCCTCCCTCTCTCTTTTACACACACACACAATATGAACAAAGAGAGAAAAAGAAAAACATTGGATGAAAAAGTTCTTATATGGAGAATAAAAATATTCAAAAATACTTCTTTTTTTTTAAAGACTCATTTATTTTTATTGGAAAGGCAGATGTACAGAGAGGAGGAGAGACAGAGAGGAAGATCTTCCATCCAGTGGTTCACTCCCCAAGCGACCGCAATGGCCAGTACTGTGCTGATCCGAAGCCAGGAGCCAAGGAGCTGCTTTCCGGGTCTCCCATGCGGGTGCAGGGTCCCAAGGCTCTGGGCCGTCCTCGACTACTTTCCCAGGCCACAAGCAGGGAGCTGGATGGGAAGTGGGGCCGCTGGGATTAGAACCTGCGCCTATATGGGATCCCAGCACGCTCAAGGCGAGGACCTTAACCGCTACGCTATCGCGCCGGGCCCAATACTTCTATTTTTGTATTCAAAGTCCATTCTTTTGCAAAATTAGAGACCATATGTAACAAAATCATTGAACCAAGGCAATTTAAGTACTCAGTACATTAAAAAAGGCGGAACCTGCGTCCACTGCTTCTGAAAGCAGGCCTGCAGGTGGGCAGGCAGCAGGAGCACCAGGATTTGATTTTGGGGACCCCACCCTAACAAGCCAAGCTGATCAATCACTTCTCAAAGGCCCCTAGCATAATCAGGTTTCATTTCTACCCTCTTGGTACCATTAGCATATGACTCTAGGGACCAAATTCCTGCATGAGTTTTGCGGCAGAGGAAAATGCACAGGCCACACCTCTCCTCCCCTGATTTTCCATCCAGTGGCCACCTGACCACTGCAGTGCTTACTTGCCTTTTTGAAGGGGAGGAGAAAGGTCTGGCCGGGGCCTCCTCTCCCAGGACTGCTTCCCAGCTCTGCCTGCCAAAGCGCAGCAGCTGTCAGCACGGCCACAGCTGGGGCTGCTGCAGCTTACCAGAACTCCCCTCCGACCCGGCCTGGGAAATCCTATCTGTCCTTGCACAGCTAATGCAGCTCCTGTCCACTCCTGAGCTCAATCCCACGTCCCCTGCAGGCCTGAGAGCTGCCACACTTCACGCTTGAGTCAGAAGTCAACTGAAAGCCAAACAAAACAAAACTTTATTGTCTTTTCTTTTGAGAATCATTCTATAGTGTCATGACGATGCTCCCACCTCTTCTCTCTCCCCTCACCCAAGTCTCGAAACACAGGAAAAGCCCTGTTTGTAACTCCAATGGCGCCGATCAGAGAAGGGCCCTTCTGGCTTAACTCCAAGTAGCAATGTGTGACAATCTTGTTATACCAGAAAGCACTACACAACGAGCGAGTGTTCTCTCTGCCACACCACCCGACTGTATGGTGGCCCTTGTTGACCTGTGCGCTTCCGGCGGTTGGACCAGTTTCCTATCTGTATGACACACACTTTCAAAACAATTGATTTGCTGAGTTTTCTAATTGCAAGTACAATCAGGCTTTGACCTGGTCACAAGCAGGGAGCTGCTTGTGACCTTGGTGACAGTTACTGGAATGCCCACCTGAGTGGAGTTAAACCCAAGCCTCCTGACTGTAGATCTAATGCTTTCCTCAGACACTAGGGGTCAGCAGCCTTCCAAGAGTGGTGAGGGTGGCAGCTGTAAAATGAAGCTAGCTGCAAACATGGAGCAGAGAGGTCCAAACACACAGCAGTTGTAGGGCACTTGGTGGTGCAGTCTTTCTTTACCAAGAAAATAAACACATGGTCATGCCTTTCCTAGTCAGACCTTCCTGCTGTGTAAGCTGGCTGCCCGCGACTTGCTCAGATGGGCTATCCTAAGTGACACAGGCTGCGGCCAAGGTTGGCACCTGCAAGTAAGCTCTGGAAAACGTAGATGCAAGTGACTCCCTCGGCTTCCCCTGGGGGGCCCGCTGCCAGCTCAATGTGCAGCCCCCCAGCTCTCCAGCAAATCAACAGGAGGCCCAGCAGCCAACATCAGCCTGGGGAAGAGGGCAGTGACTCCTGCAGGCCTCCCATGCCCAGCTATTGGGGAGCCCTTTCCCCAAACTGGTTCCGTTTCTTTGCCACACCCTCATTCATAGAGTGATTTAGCTTGGAAAAGGCATGGGTCCTCTCGATGGTGCACACCAGGAGGCCGCCCGCCACAGGCCTTTGACAGCAATGACTACAGCAGCAGAACAGGCGTCCGGCTCTTCACCATCCTACCAGCTTCCATGTCCTCATTGGTCCAAAGGCAGTGGGATTTCCTAGAGCTCACAGTAACAGAGCTGTCCCAATTACCCAGGAAAAAAATCAGTGAGAACATCATGGAAGCCCTAACGGAGCCAGCCCTCTATAAATGGGGTTCAAGCACCTGCAGATCAAATACTCAGAAACATAACCGCATCCGTACTGAACATGTGCAGGCCTTTTTCTGACACAGCACTTACTTGAATTAGATATTATAAGTAATATAGAGATTGTTTAAAGGATGTGGGGGAGGGCCCAGTGCGGTAGCCTAGTGGCTGAAGTCCTCACTTTGCATGCACCAAGATCCTATATGGGCACCAGTTTGTGTCCCAGTGGCCCTGCTTTCCATCCAGCTCCCTGCTTGTGGCCTGGGAAAGCAGTTGATGGAGGCCCCAAGCCTTGGGAGCCTGCACACAAGTGGGAGACCTGGAAGAAGCACCTGGTTCCTGGCTTCGGACAGGTGCAGCTTAGGCAATTGCTGCCACGTGGGGAGTGAATCATCGGACAGAAGATCTTCCTCTCTGTTTCTTCTCTTCTCTGTATATCTAACTTTCAAATTAAAAAAAAAATCTTAAAAAAAAATAAAGTATGTGGGGAAGGACCCAGCACGATAGCCTAGTGGCTAAATTCTTGCCTTGCATCTGCTGTGCTCCTATATGGGCACTGGAGTGTCCTGGCTGCTCCACTTCCCATCCAGCTCCCTGCCTGTGGCCTGGGAAAGCAGTCGAGGACGGCCCACAAAGCCTTGGGACCCTGCACCCGCGTGGGAGACCTGGAAGAAGCTCCTGGCTCCTGGCTTCGGATCAGCTCAGCTTTGGCCGTTGTGGCCACCTGGGGAGTGAACCACCAGATGGAGGATCTTTTTGCTCTGTATCCCCATCTTTCCAATAAAAAGTTTTAAAAAAATAAATCTTTAAAAAAAAAAAAGTATGTGCATCCAGCTCCCTGCTTGTGGCCTGGGAAAGCAGTCGAGGACAGCCCAAAGCCTTGGGACCCTGCACCCATGTGGGAGACCTGGAAGAGACTCCTGGTTCCTGGCTTTGGATCAGCGCAGCACTGGCCATTGCAGTCACTTGGGGAGTGAGTGATCAGACAGAAGATGTTTCTGTGTCTCCTCCTCTCTGTATATCTGACTTAGAAATAAAAATAAATCTTTTTTAAAAAGTCTGTGGGGGAATTATACAGGTTATGTGCACGCGCTATGCTATCTTACGTAGCAGACTTGAGGACTAAGGCATTCTGACACCCAAGATGGGGGAGGGGGTGGGAGGTCCTGGGCCAAACCCGCCATACACACACACAAAGGAAGGCTGGACTGAACACCCCTAAAGAGTCAACTTCGTCTCTCCACTGTTTTGTTTTTGTGGTTTTTTTTGCTTTTTAAAAAAGACTTATTTTTATTTGAAAGACACAGTCACAGATACGGAAGGGAAAAACAGAGCTCTTCCATCTGCTGGTGAGCATTCCCCAAAGAGCTACCACAGCCAGCACTGGGATGGTCTGAGTCCAGGAGCCCAGAGCCTCCTCCAGGTCCCCCACACAGGTGCAGGGGCTGAAGGAATCGGACAATCTTCTGTTGCTTTCTCGGGCCATTAGCTGGGAGCTGGATCAGAAGTGGAGCAGCCAGGACTCAAACTGGTACTCACACGGGCTGCTGGCGTCACAGGCAAAGGTCCAACCCGCTATGCTGCAGCATTGGTGTCCCACATTTTTTGTTTGTTTGTTTGTTTGTTTGTTTAGTTTTGTTAAGATGAGAGGCTACGCGATCAACAGCATAGATGTTGGAGTCAAAATCTTGGCAAAGTAGTGTGAATTTGTTCCTAGCTTCGACATGTATAAAATGGGAATGGACGAAGCCACCATTCCAGTTACGCTGAAACTGAAGCATCAAAACACACATAATGGGTATGGCGCTCAAAGAAGCAGTTGCTAGGATCATTATTCCAGCACTGCTTTGGAGGACAGCGTGAGGAGCTGACAGCAGAGGAAGCACCAGTTCCTTACACATCTGCCGTGTACGTAAACTTTGCGGCCGTTCCCGGGAGATGCTGATGAGAGCAGGTGGCAGGGATGCTGAAATCCGTGTCTGTTCCTCAGCCTGTGTGTGTGGCAGAGCTCAAACCTCTGAACGCAAGCCCTACGTCTCTGACAGCAACTGCAGCTCTGCCAGGACTGCTGAGTGACGGAATTCCTTAACGCAGGTCTTACGTTCGACAGCAAAGGTGCAAGGGGGCCAGTCAGAAGGCCCTGGTTTTCTTTCCAAACCTGAGAGCTCCAATGGGCTTTTATCCTTCACTCAAGATCAGGTGCTCAGGGTAAAGGCACCTGCAGCTACGCATGTGCTCCAGGAGCCCCGTCCTAGTGAAGGACACACTGCATCCTTCCGAAGAAAGACCATCTCGCTGGGCTGCATGGTAACTCTTTCCCTTTCTGTCTGCAACAATCTTTCCCCCATGTTTCTTCTTCTCTCTTCTTCCTTATCGCCAGTATTCATTTTCTTCTCCCCTGGGGACATACACACACACACACTTCAGCTGGGCATCAGAATACTAGGATAATATATTTTCAGCTAGTCTTTTTCTTTAAGATTTAGTTATTTTTATTGCAAAGTCAGATCTACAGAGAGGAAGATAGACAGAGAGGAAGATCTTCTGCAAGTGACCACAACAGCTGGTGCTGTGCCGATCCGAAGCCAGGAACCAGGAACTTCCTCCAGGTCTCCCATGCAGATGCAGGGTCCCAAGGCTTGGGGCTGTCCTTGACTGCCTTCCCAGGCCACAAGCAGGGAGCTAGATGGGAAGTGGAGTCGCCAGGATTAGAACCGGTGCCCATATGGGATCCCAGGCACGTTCAAGGTGAGGACTTTAGCCGCTAGGCCATGGTGCTGGGCCCTAGCTTCTCTTACAATCAAGTGAGTACCTAATTTCCTTTCCTTTTTCAAAAAATTATTTTTTATTAATTTTTATTGGAAAGGCAGATTTACAGGGGAGATACAGAGAGAAATATCTTCCATCCATTGGTTTGCTCCCCAAATGGCCACAACTGCTGGAGCTGAGCTAATCCAAAGCCAGGAGCCATCAGCTTCTTCTGCTTTTCCTACATGGGTGTAGGACCCCAAGGACATGGACCATCCTCTGCTACTTTCCCAGGTCATAAGCAGGGAACTAGATTGGAAGTGGAGCAGATGGGACCAGAGCCAGCACCCATATAGAATGGTAGCACTTAACAGTGGAAGACTAGCCTGTTGAGCCGCAATGCCTGCCCCAAGTGATGAACCTCTGAGCTAAGGCGTCTAAACAGAGTAGTTACAGGTGACTTACAAGGGCGTGTTTAGGTTAGAGAGGATGCGCCCTTCCCTGCCTCATCTCCTTCCCACAGACTGAGGTGTAACTGAAGCAGGTGTCTAAGCAGCCAGCTAAGGCCAGGAGGCAGAAAGCCAGGAATGAAGGATAAAAACCAAGAGCTTAGACCATCTTGCACCTGCCCTCAGGTGCCTGCCCTCAGGCTTCTGCCCTCAGGTCCCTGCCCTCTGGTGCCTGCCCTCAGGTCCCTGCCCCCAGGTCCCTGCCCTCAGGTCCCTGCCCTCTGGTGCCTAACCTCTGGTGCCTGCCCTCAGGTCCCTGCCCCCAGGTGTCTGCCCTCAGGTCCCTGCCCTCAGGTCCCTGCCCTCTGGTGCTTAACCTCTGGTGCCTGCCCTCTCGATTTCTCCTACATGCATGACAAGTCAAACGGTCCCCTTGGCAGCACTGGCCTTTGGTTTTTCCGTCCTTCACAGCTCCTGATAGCCCCATCACTTATGCTTTGCCCATTTGTCTGTGATGTCAGAACTGCACTGTCTGGAACATGACAAGCCACTTACAAAAGGGGCATGGATTCATCACTCATTCCCAGCATAGTCCCCAAATCCCACTCACATCCCACAGAACAAATTCCACGCGCAACACCAGAGAGGTCACCTTTCAGACAGCAAAAGGAAGAGTTTTTGTTTCTTTGTTTTTCTTTTTGTTAACTAGGCACAAAATGCCTTTATTTTTCTGAAAACCCCATCAATTCAAGAAGACTGTTTTCTTGAAGACTGATTCCTTAGCTGGAACGAAGAATGTTTTCTCTAGCTGCAAGTGACACAAATCTTTCTACCTGCCAACTCTTACTTAAAAATATGACACTTGTAATTTTCACACATCAGTGAGACAGAATGCTTTCTAAAGGGAAGTCAGAAAGAGAGAGACCTTCCACATGCTGGTTCTCTCCCCAGGTGGACATGATGGTGAACACTCGCCCAGGCTAAAGTCAGGAGCCAGGTGGCAGGAGTCCAAGCTCTAGGACCACCTTTGGCTGCTTCCCCAGGCCACAGTCACACAGGGCTGCAGGGCAACAATGCCAGTCCAGTTAGCACTCCTGACACCCACTAGTCTCCCTTCACAGGTCACCTTGCGGTGCCCGATGCCATCTGCGTAACAGGAAGCTGATAACGACAATGCTGCACCTATGGGCGTCTGAGTTTGGGACCCTGGCTTAGGATAGCTTTGAACCGGGCTCTTTCCTGCGTCTGTCAGTGGGGACTCCAGATCAAAGACTGTGCCACTGCGCTTTGAGGCAGCAAGCATGCTTGTACCACATAAAAGATATTTCACGGTGTGCCAGGTTCAGTGCCACGTCCTTTGTGGTCCTCCATTTGTGGAGTTCACAGATGAGGAGCCGAGGCTCACCAAGCTGACGCAATCTGCTCAGGGTTTATGGTTCTGAATTCAAGTCTGTGAGGCCCAAGGTCGGCTTTATTTCTACTGCATCACACGACGGAATGCCACCTTCCTGCTCCATGCGAGCGGCCAAGGCTGCACACATGTGTCCAAGTGCCCGTGAGAGGCGCGAGGCTGCTACTGCAGGAAGGAAGAAGGCAGAGGTGGAATTGTAGTCGGTGTTCGCCCCCCAGCCTGACACAGGGACAGGAGGCGGCCAGCCTCTGGAGCACCGGCCTCAAGGACCTGCTTTGCCCGAGTCTCCCTCCAAGGCCCATCGCTTCTCGCTGCTCAGTGAGGGCACACGGGAAGATGAGTGGGAGCAAAACTCCAGGGAGTCTGCCATTGGCTTTCAGAAGAGAGGCTCAAGGAATCAAGGAAACAACTCCAAAACCACTTTCTCTATTTTAGCGTATAATCATTCTAATTCTAAAATTCAGATTTGTTAATTTGTTGAGAGCCATCTAGGTCTAGAAAACAAACTACCATGGGCTTTGGGAAAAAAAAAAAGCTTTTTGTGGCTGTTACAAAAAGGGAGCAAGTCATGATGATGACGATGACAACCAAGGGTCAAAATAACGAATATTAATCATGAGGCAGTTCTAGACATTCCCATTGAATCTCCCGGGTAGGTACTAGTTACAGAGAAATCGAGGCACACAGGGCCAAGTCATTCGCTCACGGTCACACAGCTAGAACCAGAACCCATCCCAGCGGGGTCTGAAACCTGTTCTTCCCACTTCGCATGTAAAATCATGTAAGTAGATTCATATTTTTTTTTAAAAGAATTTGTCTCAAAATGTAACACAGGTTGTCTAGTGACATTTCAATACTAATTTTTGTCACGTAGATGCATTATTTACAATAATATACTTCATAAATTGATATTATGTTTAATTCCTTTTAAAAAATAACAATGGGAACCATCTAATCCTCCCCTTGCAAGCCAGTATCCTATATAGGTTCCAGTTCCTGTCCTAGCAGCTCCACTTCTCAACCAGCTCCCTGCTTGTGGCTTGGGAAGGCCATGGAGGATGGCCCAGAGCCTTGGGAACCTGCACCTGCATGGGAGACTGGGAAGAGGCTCCTGGCTTCTGGCTACGGGTGGGCTCAGCTCCAGCTGTTGCAGCCATTTGAGAAGTAAAACAGCAGACAGAAGATTTTAAAAAAATAAAAAGAAAAAACACCTAAAGGTAAGACTTGGGAAATTACAAATGACTGCATATTCTAACCTACAATAAACCAAAAGGCAGTTAATAAAACAAAGTTTTGCAAAGAACTACTGGGTATAGCTAGCAACAGAGTCAAAATAAACATTAAATTTCAATAGCATGCAGTGACCTCAAGCAAGTCATAAACTCCAGGCTACAGAAATGAATGGTATCACTGCCTCTCACTAACTTAGAGGAACTAGGAAAAAATCCCTTCTTGTTAAGAAGAGTTTTGAGGCTGAATAAGGACATGTGCATCTCTTATGCAACAGAGAGCTCAAGCACAAGGGTAACAGGACAAGTCAGCTGGTCATGGAAAAACGGAACAGTCCACTAGCTGGTCATTTAGGTCCTTGTTCTAACAAGATGACATCATCTAAGAGACACTGCGGTGCTTGTCCAGCAAGTGTCAGTCTCCCGCCCTGCCACGGAGCATGGGTGGTTTTCATCTGTATCTTCCTTCTATGGTCTCTGACCTTGGTACTGCTATGACTGAGTATTACATCACTTCTCCACGGTCAATGTCAGCTGTCTTAGTCATTACAGTATCTACTAAGTCAGCACTTTGTTTTAGTACAATGGCTCTAAGCTCTGGGCTCTGCAACCTACGTCCTAAACCAAAACTCTGAATTTCCTTTTTGATTGCTAGCAATACTTAGCAAGTACCACAGAAGGGGAGAGAGGGCATGGCGCTATGCTGATGGCTCTCTCCCGTTCCCCACAGAGGTCCCCGTCATGGACAGCCCATGCCTTTACCTTTGCTGTGTTCTGTTGATGTGTCTGCTTTCCCCTGGGGAGCCCTGGACAATAGGTGTGCAGCTACTCTTCTTGGCAGATCTCCTCTATTAGGAATGTACAACAGAGCCTTCCTGAATCGCAGCTGGCTACTGCATGCCAACCAGCAACCAGCCTCCCCTCTGATCTCCCCCTAGATGCTCTCTTTATACCACCAGAGCCCGCCGCCCTCGCCTGCTCCTTTCACTCCATCTTGTACACTGTGTCCACACGGATCATTCCAAAGCCCTAAATGTGGCCTGTGGAGCTGGGCCGGAGTCCAGGGACCTCAGCAGGACACACCAGGCCCCCGAGACACATTTGTTGCTTGCATCCTTGTCTGTGGCTCAGACTTAGTATTCCTACACTCTAATGGTTTGCTTCATTTAAGATTCAAATTGCCAGGCAATAACTTCACATATATTTTTGAAAATTTTGTGTTTTTTAAAAAGATTTATTTATTTTTTATTGGAAAAGCAGATATAGAGAGGAGGAGAGACAGAGAGGAAGATCTTCGTCCAATGATTCACTTCCCAACCGGCCACAATGGCTGGAGCTCAGCTGATCCGAAGCTAGAATCCAGGACCTTCTTCTGGGTCTCCCATGCGGGTTCAGGGTGCCAAGGCTTTGGGCCGTCCTCAACTGCTTTCCCAGGCCACAAGCAGGGAGCTGGATGGGAAGCGGGACAACCGGGATTAAAACCGGTGCCCATATGGGATCCTGGGCGCATTCAAGGAGAGGACTTTAACCACTACACTATTGCGCCGGGCTCGAAAAATTTGCTTTTTTAAAAATTTATTTGAAAGGTAAAGACAGCAGGCAGAGAGATTTTTTCCATCCACTGGTTCTTTCCCAAGCACTAATAACAATCAGGGCTGTGTTAATCGCAAACCAGGAACTAGAAACACAATCCAGGTCTCCTTCATGGGCAGCAGGGACCCATGCACTTGTGACATCACTTGCTGCCTCCCAAGGGTGTGTCAGCAGGGAGCTGGAATTAGAAGTGGAGAAGGCACTTGAACCAGACACTCTGATGAGGGACAGTGGTGTCTCAAGTGGTATATTACCCGGCCTAACCTCAGTGATCCTATCGTTAGGCCTGGAAGGAGGCCTGGAATCTGCACATCAAATGTGTCCAGTGCACACTGGTTGCAGCAAACCGCTGCACAGCAGGACTCCACAGCCACTCTATCTCACCACTGGCTTTGCTCAACACAATCTCAACTTTCCCAGGGCACCCAGTGCATCCTGCCCTCGTGGATGTACATGGGCTCTCTCCTTGCCTGAAACACCTGCTTCCACAGCCTCAAGTATTTTCTGAGTCCCAGCTTAAGATGCTCCTCTGACCTAGAAGACAGAAGTGAATCCATCACTTCGTTTGCCTCTATGTCTACTGCATATTTCTATGTTCCATTCCTAATTATTTGGTCCCCAAGCACCCCATCTGGAGATCAGAAATGAGAGTTCCCAAGGCAAGTTCGGCCCCCTTAACCATGGGACATCTTGGGCACACAGCTCAGCATCTGCAAATTGACAAAGTCAGCTGTTGCTAACATCCTAGGAAGTTCTACCCGTGTGGAAACAAAACAGAAGCAGAGAGATGAACTATATTTTCAAAGATTGCGTGGTGCTGGAGCTGGCATCTGCTCCCAAGCAGGCTGGCTCTTACCCACATTTAGCAAATGTAGTTCTATCTTCCTTACTAGGAAATGAGCTGGCTGAGGAAGGAGCAGAAGTTGGTGGAGCTGCCAAGTGGCCAAGTTTGGTTCTATTCTGCTCAAAGGCCACAGCCTTCGTCTAAGTGCAGAAGAATGTGGCAGAGGGAGGGTGCGCCAAGGCACTTCCTGGCCCCGCTGATTCGATCACATCTCCTCCACCGGGTCCTTGACCTCTGCCACCCTTTCTTATGTCTATTCAATCTCCTTCACGTCTACAAGACTCAACTCAGCATCACTTCTGCCGTGACAGATGTCAATCCCTTCCTTGCTCCTGACCAGAATCTTTGGGGGACACGTCCGAGGCACTGGTCCCCTTAAGAGGCTGTCATCCCACAACAACCCATCATCATCCCAATAAGCTGGTGGAGTAGAAAAACCACTGCCAGGAGCTGTCCCCTCCCTTCGCAGCTTCCCGAACTCCTAAGCACTGCGTTGGTCTTTGATTTCACTATAATCCCATCTGTTGGTCTCTCACAGAAGTTTGGAATTGTTCTTGTGCCATGAATGACCCCTTATCTGGATGATGCTTTCGCAAACATACAAAAAAAAAAAAAAGAATTACAAAGAGAATTAATTTTACTAGGACACAACTGTATTGCGCTTCTGGGGGTAAGCTCTTTAACCCCAAGCTCCAGATCAGGAATCTAGCCTTTCTGAGTCCAGGGACCCAACACATACTTAGTATTTACTGGAGGAGCAAAGTCAAGTAGCCATACTTCAACTCCCTGTTGAGAATCAATTGTTTAACAGCAAAAATTGTCCTACCCTAGGAAAAGTTAACAGGGCACCAATTGCACAGCTGATGAGATATCAACACTATGAAATCTCTCTCTCTCTCTCTCTCCCTCTAACCCTTCCTATATTCCTTTCCTTTCCTTCCTTCTGAAAGGTACAGTAGCCAAGAAACAGAAGTTCCCTTCACTGGTCCACTCCGGGACAGACCCAAGCCAGGAATGCAGAACTCAATCTGGGTCTTCCACATGAGCAGCAGAGACCCATGCCCTTGAGCCCTGCTTTCCAGGGTGTGTATTAAGGTGGAAGATGGAATCAAAAGCAGGACGGTGACTTAAATCCAGATACTCGGATGCCGAATACGGGTGTCCCAAACAGCATCTTAACCATCGTGCCAAGGGCCTACCTCGAAGCAATCGGCTTCTGAAACAAGTCCCTAAGGCACATAAAAGCTTAAATTGGGGGCTGTTTTGTAAAGAATCTGTTCAATTAAAACTCCGAACTTGGATTATAACCTCCAGGCTTTGCATACCGATTCCCTCTCGCCTATCAGAAATGGTAGAGAAATGAATCTGCGGCTCACCCAAGAGCTTTCTGTGAAAAACGCAAAAGGGGAGGGAATGGGAATTTTTCTCTGCGTGACAAAGTAATGTTCCCCTATCCAGGTCTATGACCTTATACCTTTGTCTAAATTACATTATATGGGGCCCAGCGCCTTGGCCTAGTGGCTGAAGTCCTCACCTTGCACATGCCAGCATCCCATATGGGCACCGATGCATGTCCTGACCGCCCTGCTTCCCATCCAGCTCCCTGCCTGTGGCCTGGGAAAGCAGTCAAGAACGGTCTAAAGCCTTGGGACCCTGCATCTGTGTGGGAGACCGGGAAGAGGTTCCTGGCTCCTGGCTTTGGATCAGCTCAACTCAGGCCATTGTGGCCACTTGGGGAGCAAATTGATGGATGGAGGATTTTCCTCTCTGTCTCTCCTCCTCTGTGTATATCTGATTTTCCAATTAAAATAAAAAATAAAATAAAATAAACTACATTAGATGGAAAAACAGGACTTTGTGGGTTAGATCAAAGGAAAGTATCCTGGATTACAAATTTAACTTCAGTGTAATCCCAATGTGTCCCTATAAGTGGTGCAGCAAGTGTTCAGTCCACGCTCTTTATAAGTCCTACCAAATCCTTTGGTCTGGTCCAGCCCAGGCAATTGCAGGCAGGATTCAAAACACAATAAATTCATATAGTGGGCTAATGTTTTGAAGTCGCTAATTTTGTGTGGCTCACGAATGATGTTCTACTATCCAACTGGCCCTTGGCAGATAACAAGATGCCCCGCCCTGGTAGCAAAAGACAAGCAGAGAGGAGACAGAACACAGCAACGTATTGGTGTGATGTGGGCCACGGTGTGGGGAAGTGTGTCTCCCAGTTCCATGTGTGGGAACTTGGTCCCAATGCAGCAATGCGCAGCTGTGGGTTACCACAGGGATGGCTGTGTAACAAAAGTAAGTTTCTTTGGCTCACTGGTTCCATCTGGCTGTGTGACACCATCCACCACTTATGATGTACCAAGAAGCCCTCCCCAGATGCCACCCCATCCAGAACCACAAGCTAAATGAACTCCTATAAATGATCCAGCTCTAGGTATTTTGATGTAACAACAGAAACTAGAATAAGACGGATTATGACCTGAGGGATGCAGCCTCTCTATGTGGACAAGTTCAGGGAGCATTTCTCCTTCAGGGTCCCCGAAAGGAACGAACCCTCACAACAACTTGGCTTTGGCCTTGGAAGGTCATTGAAGATGTCTGCCCTCCAGAACTTGAGAAACATGGGTTGTTCTAAGCCACCAAGCTTGTAGCAGATTTTTACAATGGCCTTTGGAAATTAATGAAATGACCAGGAGACCCGATAGGACAAACAAGGACACAGGTTGGCTTTATCTTCATGCCGAAGCTTCTGAACAGATTCTTGTTGGAATCACCTAGGGAGTTCGATGATGGATGGATGGATGGATGGATGGATGGATGGATAAGACAGAGAAATAGGCAGGCACACCACACATACACTACTGCAGGGTCCAAAATGAATCTTAGGGCAAAGGAGATGCCTTGGGTCCAAATATGCTAAAGGCTCTCAAAGACTATGATATATGGGCAGGTTCAAGAACTGACTCCGTACAAACGTACAAATGAGTGTAGGGTAAGTTAGACACATTATCTCTAGGCCTTCACAATAATTCTTACAAAAACATTGTAAATTGAGGAGATGGCAACACAGAAAGTCAACAAGCAGATGAAATAAAACAGTTTGCCTATGGTTAGGGTCAAACTTTTGTTTGGTTAAAAATAAGATCCTATTTCCTTTTAAAATTTCAGTTCAGCACCATAGGCACTAGAACAGATCCGTCTTCCCATCCAACTGCACACAAAATTTTCATTATGATGAACAACCTATCAACCTGAAAGTAAATATGAAAACCAAAGGCATGAAAAATGCTTAAAGCATCCGAGTTATTTTTTAAATTATGTTATTAAGACTTTATAAATGTCAAGCCAGTCACCTCAAATCCTGCTGAGAGCAATAAATTATATAAATCTTAAATTAATCATTCTAAAATCAATAACCTTTTGTAGGCCAATAATTAAAAACCAATAAATTAAAATGCTGACTAACTGCAGGGTAAAAAAAAAAATCTAAGCAAATTTTAAACTGTGGGGCTGGTGCGTAGCAGGTGAAGCTGCAGCCTACAGTGCTGGCATGCCATATGGCATCAGTTTGAGCCCTGGCTATTCCACTTCCCATGCAGCTCCCTGCTAACACTGCTAGCAAGGTGCTGGCCGATGGTCCAGGTGCTTGGGCCCACAACTCTCATGCGAGGCCTCGGAGAAGGCCCTGGGGTTCCTCGAGTTGGTCTGGACCACCCTGGCTGCTGTGCACTTCAGCCATTTGGGGAGTGAAACAACAGATGGAAGATCTTTTTCTCTCTGTCTCTCCCTCTTCCTGCAACTAAGCCTTTCAGATAAATGCATCTTTTTTTTAAGTCTCTCTCTATAAAAAAAAGGATTGTTCGTTTTAATGGAGCTAAAATGTTAACTAAAACCATGAATGTTTACTAAAATAACATGACACAATTTATGATGTCAACTGCTTTACTATTCATGAGCACTTAAAAAAGTTCACAGAAGATAGGATTAAAAGCCAATTTTATTTTGGTGCCGTATTTGCAATTTACCACATCACTCGTATTGCAAAAACCCCTACAATACTAGTGTTGAGACGTACGATCTAGAAGACGACACTGAGCTCAACAGGGTAAGTAGTTTCAGAACTTGAAGCTAAGTCAGTCATAGGCCAAAGTCAAGCTCTCCCCAACCACCCAGATCCCTCTGCCTCCATGCCTTTGAGACAGAGCCTGGCCCTGGGCAGGCCTGAATTTAAAGGCTTACTGAGCAGTGCTGAACACACTACGAGGAGAGTGCAATCGGCACCAACTCCATCGTCTCTAGAACAATTCTTCTCTAAAGGAATTTCAGCAAACAGGGATGCCCTAGAATTTTAATTTTTAGTAGAAAATCAAGTCATTTTTTAAGATACAGGATTGACATACAGATAAGAATGGCTATTAGCAGGATGCAGGTTCGCTCTCAAACATGAACATGAGTTTGTTAAAAAGAAATTCAAAAGTAGAACAAATATTACACAGCATTCCATTCTCTGGGAATTGTAATATTAGATAGCGATCTATCCTCTGGGATTTAAAAAAGTCAGCTGAAGTTTTTCTTTTCCTCATTAATCTAAAAGTACCTCCTCGTAATGACTAGGGAAGACTCTGTAGGGTAACTGAGATTAATAGGTTCCCTCCCTCCCCTCTGTGAGCAAGGGCCCTCCGTCACTCACACCTGCCCCTGAGAATGGTCTATGGAGACAGGAACTAAAACAGAAAATAAAGACCAAGGCAGGATGGCAGGAAGGCAGGGGCGGCAGAAGAGCCACAAGCCTCTGTCCTCTGCTGCTGAGCCTAAGTGACCTGCCTCCTAGCAGGAGACTGCCCTACCGGAGGACAGCAAGGATGCGCTCGGTGAGGTCCAGCCCCAGCGGGACACTCCAGAAGCTGCAGGGAGAAGATGTGAAGGGCGATCCTGTGGTAGGGATAAGGCTTCGGGCTGTCCCAAGGCCAGCTCTCTGTCCATCGCCCTCCTTGATGGGAAGCCTTGAGCTCCCTGAGGCGCCTCTCGGGGAGGAGCTGGTATTATCACCTCTCCCCTTCGGCTCCCTCAGCCCTAGCAGTGTAGCTGCCTTTTGCAGGGCCTAGTCTTAGGGTGAGTTCTGTGTCCACGTCTTGCTTTTTCAATCTTCCTTCCCCGTGCAGCCAAGTCTTTACATTAAATCTGCTCGCTAGATTCTTAGGCTGGCTTGGTGGCTGCCTGGACCTTGGACTGTCAAAAGACTGAGACTGGAAAGCTGATGTGAGAATGTGCCTGCCTCCCTTAGACCACACAGCTGAGTTGCACTGGGTCCCTCATCTTCCCCTTAAGGACAAGAAAGCAATGGCAGTTCCAGGGTCACAGCGGGCTAAGCCCTCGCTTATGAACTGGCACTCCATACTGAAGAGCCGGTTCAAGTCCCAGCTACTCTGCTTCCAATACAGCGTCCTGATCATGTCATGGAAAGGCAGCTGTGGGTGGCCCAAGCACTTGGGTCCCTGTCACCCATGTGGGAGACCTGGATGGAGTTCCTGGCTCCTGGCTTCTGCTCGGCCCATCCCTAACCACTGTTGCCATTTGGGGCAGCAAACCAACAAATGGAAGGTTCTCTGTCTACCCTACCCTCTCTTCCTCTCTCTGCCTTTCAGATAAACAGAATGAATCTTTCTTAGTTGTTGTTAAAGCCAAAGTTTCCATGTTGGGGTACATGACTACAAGATTCTAGAAAATGAACAGCAAAACCAATAATATAAAGACAATATTTTTGTAACACAATTTGCTCCATTAATTTTTATTAAGAAATTTCACTCTTATAAAAAATATATTTATTTTTATTGGGAAGGCAGATTTACAGAGAGAAGGACATACAGAGAGAAAGATCTTCCAACCACTGGTTCATTCCCCAAATGGCCACAATGGCAGGAGCTGAAATGGTCCAAAGCCAGAAGCCAGGAGCTTCTGGGTCTCCCACATGGGTGCAGGGTCCCTCAATTGCTTTTCCAGACCACAAGCAGGGAGCTGGATGGGAAGTACAGCAGCCGGGGCACAAACTGGCAGGTGTATAGGATCCAAGTGCTTGGAAGGGGAGGATTAACTAATTCAGCCATAGCACCGGGCCCAGGAAATTTTATTCTTAATAGAAAACCATAATATAGCACAACACAGTCAAAGTTTAGAGGAAAAGAAGCCTCCTAAATAAACATGAAGAAACTTTAAAATATATATATAAATTTTTTCCCCAAAAATGAAGTACCCTGACTGTGTAAAGATGGAAATAATGTCTTAAGGGGCAGGCTGTTTGAGAGACGCAACCCAACCCGGAAAGAACCTGTTCACTAACCCCACTGCTGGCCCTGCTCCCCTTTCATGCCGGGTATTTTATACCTAATAAAAAGTCTCTATAAAAATTCAACTTTTCCTGATGCACTAAAAGCAGTGCCAGTCCCGGCGGACTTTGAGCCCCTATCTTGGCGAAGTCTGCAGAGCACAGGGGAGCATTCTTTCAGAGCAGTAAAAGCTGACGCTTTCCACTTCAAACATCCATTCCCCACGCAATGCCCTGGTCCTAACCCAGGGAGGATGGACCTCGGGGTGCACCTGGGCTTGGACCACTCTCCACGCAATGCCCTGGTCCTAACCCAGGGAGGACAGACCTCGGAGTGCACCGGGGCTTGGACCACTCTCCACGCAATGCCCTGGTCCTAACCCAGGGAGGATGGACCTCGGGTGCACTGGGCTTGGACTCTCCTGCTGTGACAGCGACTGCAGACACCAACTCCTTGGGGTGGCAGCCCCCCAGCAAGCTGGCCCAGGGTGCACTTACCTCCCCTCACCCCTGGTTTTTAGTTACTTTTTTATAAATCAGTAAGCTGCCACTGACAGTTTACACAGCTGTGTAATCTTGGCTGGCCTGGGTCACCCCTAGGAAATAAAACTATCCTTCCGATCACCAGGGGGCCCGGCAGGCGTGGTCTAGTGGCTAAAATCTCGCCTTGAACATTCCGGGATCCCATATGGGCGCTGGTTCTAATCCCAGCAGCTCCATTTCCCATCCAGCTCCCTGCTTGTGGCCTGGGAAGGCAGTCGAGGACGGCCCAAAGCTTTGGGACCCTGCACCTATGTGGGAGACCCAGAGAGGTTCCTGGTACCCGGCTTCGGATCGGCGCAGCACCGGTCATTGTGCTCAGTTGGGGAGTGAATCATCAGACGGAAGATCTTCCTCTCTGTCTCTCCTCCTCACTGTATATCTGACTTTGTAATAAAATATAAATAAATCTTTAAAAATTAAAAAAAAATAAAACTATCCTTATGATCACCAGATAGGTTTCTGAGTCACGAAGCTGAGGGGCAGAGCAGAGGTTCTCCAAGTGTGGTCTCCGCACCGACTGTATCCACATCGTCTAGGACATGTCAGGAATGTCACACCCCAGGCCTCATGAAGCACTGGCCGGGGAGCTGGTGGGCAGCAACAATCTGCGTTTAGCAAATGTTCCAGGAGATTCTGACACATGCTCCAATTTGAGAGCCCTGAAATCCTGAAATGACACAGCGGTTTGCAGATGGGGGCGGGGAACGCAGGGGATGGTTAACTTTGTAAGTTAACTCAGTTAGGCCACAGTGACCAGCTGTTGTTCAAACGGCAGGCTCGATGTGGCAGCGATGATGGTATTTTCCTGATGTGATTAACATTCACATCTGTTGGCTTTGAGAAAAGCAGATTACTCTCCAGAAAGTGGGTCAGTCTCATCCTAGTGGTTGAAACCTTCAGAAAAAAGACAGAGACCCTGCAGAGCAGTGAGGTCTGTCTCCGCACAGCCTCGGATCTCAAGACAGCAACATCAATCTCTGTTGGAATTTCCAGGTCTGTTCCCGCACAAATGCAGGAAGCTCACACACACACACACACACACACACACACACACACACACACTCCATCCTATCGGTGCTCATTGCGCAGAGGCACCCCGACTCCTATGGGATGAGGAGGGGGTCACAGGCTCACATATGTGTCTCACACTAAGATGATGATTTTATATACGGGGTGTTGGCTTTTCTGCACTGTGCTCAATGCTTAGTATAATAGTAGATAAGCACTCCATAAAGTCCTGATGAATGAGTCAACTATGCTAAACTCAGTGAGAAAGGGAAGTAGACAGCTTGGCCCTGAGCGAGGACAATGGAAACTGGTTCACCTGAGGGTACCTCCACTAAATTCCTGTGCGCAATGATCTCTCTTGAATGGCAGCCAGCGATGAATCAGAAGGAAGCCAGTCAGGACCCAGGAGGACTCTTGAGTGTAATTTCCTACAAGAGAAGCCTCTGAGCATTGAGCAATCCATCCTGGAGCTGTTGGTCCAGCCCGAGGACCCACTGGTGGCGGTGCCACAGTGCAATGACAGCCTCTTGTCCTTCCCAGCATGCCTCGTTTGCTTATGGAATGAGCTTTTAGACCAGGTTCTGACCACCATGCTGTTTTTTCCAGAAGCAGTAAAATGGAAACTTTAATGTCAAATACTGTCTATTTTAGCCTGCCCCAATGTACTAAGGTATGTGCAGTCTTGTGATGGGAGCAGAATTCACAGACATCCCCACTGCACACCTAACAGGGGCCAGATGACAGAAACAAAGACAGCGCCGTCTCCAGCCTTGGGCACCGTCCTAGCACTGCTGTAAGCAGGCCTAACATCATCTCGACTGGGTGATTTTGAAGTCTCTAGGATAATTCCACCTGTCAGGTGCAATCGGAAAATGTAAATGGCTAGCTTTGGTCATTCCTTCGACCTAAGCCTTAATCCCATTTCTTTGAGATCATGCCAGATACTCAGTGCTGGCTAGCCAGACTCAGTCTCCAATGAGAGCAGCTGGCACAAATACAGGAGGTAGGCAGAGGTGGTCAAAGGGGGATTCCACATATGCCCCCTCCTCTTGGCAGTTGGACCTTAGGCTGAATCTCAAAAGCACTGTTAAAAGCCATAGAGTTCTCCTAGACGGGGCAAAAGCTAACAATCAGGTTGTTGGATTTGTTCTCCAATCATACAGACACCCAGCATGTGCAGAAGGATTCATTATTTCATTAGCAATCCACTCAGCTCACCGAGTGCATTCCAGGAGCAGGCTGTGGGGCAGAGCCCCGGGGAGGCTAACTATCACTTGTCACCCAGTACAGGCGCAGAAGGGCCTGAGCAAGCATGAGTGGTACAGGCAGCGTAAACAGTGATTGAAAGAGTGGAGGAAAACCGCTCAGCAGCTACTAGCGCCCACCAAGACAAAACCAAACAAAGAGGGTAACAGGCCAGGTGAGGCTCTCGTCTCCCATTCAAGCTGCACGGGAGCTCTGTTGAAACAGATCTTCAACTACGGCCCTGAACATCTGGGATTCTAACTGAACCACTTACGAGCTATGTGTAAGAGATACTGCAACATCCCGGGGCTTGTCGCTCTCATCTTTTTTACTAAACAGTACTGGTACATGACTAAAATAAGCAGACCCAAGCCAAGTGTCCTGGCGTAGGACCAGTCCTAAAGTCAATGTTCAGCAACCTTCTCTATGGCAGCCGGTACCACAGCCCAACACCGCACATCTGTCCATGCTCCCTTCGCCAGCCAGGCCTTTCAGGGCACTCCTTCTCTTGAAAACTGACCCTAAGGGGCTGGAGTTGTGGTCTGGCGAACTAAGCCTCCACTTGGGAAGCCAGCATACTATATAAGTACTGATCTGAGCCCCAGCTGGCCCACTTCCTATCCTATTCTTATTAGCAACTTGGCAATGCATCTGGGAGGCCCACTTCCTATCCTAGACCCTATTCCTAACTTGCCAATGCACCTGGGAAAGCAGCAAAAGACGGTTTAAGTACTTGGGCCCCTGACATCCCGGCGAAGCAGCAGCTGGGACTTGAACTGGCATTTTTGTGGGATGCCAGTGTAATTCACATGGGTTTAACCCTCTGTGCCACTCAAATATATACATCTTAAAAAACAAAACAAACAATAGTTGATCTCAATGCTTAACAAGGCTGGAGGTACAGCTTACCCACTGAGGGTTCCATTTATGTTATTCCCCAACCATTCCAATACCCCCACACACGTGCACACATACACATATGAATATACAAACACACTTGCACTCAACAGTTTCTCGGAGTCAGGTCTGTGCTTGATTGAAAGTGAAGATCTAAAGCCTGATTTACGACCACTCCTTCTCATTCACATGTCAGCTATACCAAATGCATTTCTCAGTGCACTTCAAGGTTTAAGGGGAAAAAAATACAAATCTTTCACAGGCATGCACAGGCCTCCAGCAGGGATTCACAATAACTCAAACCCACACAGACTCACACTGGCTAAGCAGGAGACATCTGAGAAATGTCTTCTAATTGTACCTTGAAGAGGGATGATGGGGATGCTCAGAAGACTGTCCTAACAAGGGTATTTGAGACAATTTAGAGGTTAGGAACGTTCGTGAAATTTTGCTGGAATAAAAAACAGACTTATGAGATGACTGTGTGCTAAACAGGTGATCTGTGTTGAACTCCGTCTGACTTGGAGGGAATAAGCAGACTTCGCCTCACTGCCTCTATAAACAGAAAGAGACAGTTGCTGAGGGAGTCTTCCAGGGACTGGCTGAACGTCTTAGAATAACCAGATCTTACACTATGCCTTATTAGCAGCAAGGGTGAAACAAAGATGATTTCCTTCCAGAAAGGAAGCCAAATGTCTAACGTTCCCGTTCAGAGGGGCAGAAACACCAACGACCATACTGGAGCAAAAGAAACAAAACATGTGCTGACATTTCCCAATCAAATATTTGTGTCCCAGAAAGAAACCTGAGGATTTCAGCCCATTGGTTTCATGTGCACTAGGGTCCGGGGGAAAGCAGCACTGCCAGGCTGGCACACAGCTCTCTGGCTTCCACGAACAGCCACCTTCAGCCTGCACCTTTGGTTAGGGCTTCTGCCTAAGAGCCTCTTTATTATTCAGATGGATTAGGAAAACACATTTTTCTTTTGACTTCCAGGGGCTGCTTCTTACACCCTTCTGTTGCAGCACTTGAATTGGGTACGTCATGCATAACTCAACTTGGGACTCCTGGCTTCCCAAGAAGGCCAGGGCCCTGCAAGGCCGGCTCTGTGTTTACATTCAGGCTCACACAGCAGCACTGGCCAGGGCGAGGCCGCTGACTGTCATCTCCTGGCTCTTAGTCAATATTTCATCGCAGTGCAGTTATGGAGGGAGAAGGAAACAGTCCATCTCCCAATAACATGCCTTTAATATGAAAAAAGCTTTCATTACATTTATGGAAGCATGGTCATGTTTCTTCAAAAAGCTATAAAATTGAGAAGCTGTACAACTGTTCTGATGCGATGTTTTAAGTGCATTGTCATTGGGCAGTGTATACAAGGAAAACTATTCGCAATTTTTTCAACTATTACAGGACTTTGGGTTCACCTTCCAACATTTTTATTTCATTCCTTTGTTAATGGAGAAAGGTGTTTGGAGAAAAACCACAAAATTCTTTTTTAGTTCATGACAGTTAACATCAGTTCAGTTTCTTGGCTACGAAGCAAAGAAGCCACAGGCAGGAGCAAAGTCAGTTTTGCTACTTCTACTCAGAATCCAAGCTTTCACACGCGGTCGGCATTGTGCTAGCCAGGGTCAAGCCACAGCCTGTGAGGTGTGTATCCCAGAGGAGTCCCCTCTGCTCCACTTCCTGGCCAGCTCCCTGCTAGGATGCTTGGGAAAGTAATGCAAGATGGACCAAGGGATAAGGTCCCCACTACCCACATGGGAACCCGGCCCAGTCCTGGCCGTTGTGGTCATTTGGAGAAGGAAGCAGTGGGTGCAAGAATCTCTTTCTGTTCCCCAGTAACTCTTTCAGATAAACAAAATGTTTAACAAAAAGCATTCACAGAGATTTTGTGATAGAAATTTGTAAACACTTGACATTCTTGATAGAGATCTGCAAATGCTTCTTTCGCACTAGCCTGACGCTAAGAAGCCATCGTCATTTCCATGTGTTCCTGGAGCTAATCAGAAGCTCACGAGCCACAGGTTGGAGGAGGAGAGGAAAGGAAACTCCCGCGCTGTCTCAGGAAGTCCAGGGGCTCCCACCTGACAGAACATTCCATGCTGCTTCTGTAGCAAGCAGCTCTTCTAGCAAGCTGGTCAGCTGTGCTGGAGACCTCTTGCCATTTCAGCGCCACCTGCACAGTCCACAGGCAAAGCACGTGTGTTGCTTACGGCAGAGAAGGTCAATGCCGCACGGGGCACCTGGGAATAAGTACTACAGATGCCTTAGCTCAAAGGCACACAGTTTTTCTCTCATTCTTTCTACTAATCCATGACCAGAACAGGTGTGGACTTGCTCAACTGCCTGACATGTGGCAGGAAACATTTTCATTTCAAAGTTGCAAAGTGTATTTGATATTCAACAGCTTTTCATTGCGGGTGGGGAGAAGAGAAAATTAAGTTCATTACAATTCACTGGTCATGCTCTGCATAGTAATGTCAGTTGGCTCCTAACCAAGACGCCCCAATGCAACAACCACAAAACGACCGGATTGGGGAAAACAGGAGTGTCGCTAACCTCCCAGCAAAGCACTGAAGCCCCGGGTGGAATTCCCAGGCCAGAGGACACAGCTAAGTTGCTGGCATCAGAGCATCTGACATTCTGCCCACAACCCAGCCAGCACTTGGCATCCAGGCTTGGTGTGTACTGGGCCTCAGGCAGGTAGGCAGGAGCCACTGGAGAAAAGCCTGGAACTCCTGGATGAACAAAGCCTCAGCACAGGGCAGGCAGTCAACAGCCCTGATGGAACCAAAACCCTCAGTAAATTCCCAGAACCCCAATAGTTCAACACGGACTCACCACCAAATTCAGAGGACTACTTATCACTTAATTCCTTAAAAACCTCCATCCTCCGCACCACCCCCCCGACTCTAAGTCTGATAGAAGAAAATGGCATTTCGAGAACTGTGTCCTTTTACAAAATGTATGTATTTTTATTGGAAAGGAAGATTTACAGAGAGAAAGAGAGGCACAGAGAAAGGTCTTCCATCAGCTGATTCATTTCCCAAGTGGCCGCATGGCCCAGAGCTGAGCTGATCTGAAGCCAGGAGCTTCTTCCGGGTCTCCCATGTGGGTGCAGGGTCCCAAGGCTCTGGGCCATCCTTTACTGATTTCCCAGGCCACAAGCAGGGAGCTGGATGGGAAGTGGAGGAGTCAGGAAATAAATCAGCTCCCATATGAGATGTGGGCCATTGCAGGCAGAGAATTAGCCAGTTGAGCCATCACACTTCACCTATTCTTACGCTCCCTGCAATACTTTTTTAAAAAAAGAAAAAAGAAAATTTACAATAGGAAAATTGCAAGTTGGTTGTATTGCGTAGAAAAAGGCTGAGTAGTGGAAAGTTCCACCAACATGCAGATCGGAGGCCTGGGAGGCCTGTGTTAGCGAAGCGGGGGGTACTTTGGCTTTAGTCTCCTGGCACCCTCTCTGCCCCAGACCCCTCGTGTGGTACGCCTCTTGCGGTCCAGTCTTCAGATCCCCACACAGCTGTGTCTCCCCACACTCGCTTCTGCAGGTGGCCAGGTCGTCTCCAAAGCCGCTCTATCATACCACGTATGGAACACGTTAAATACTAACTGAGGGATCTGCTGGATGTCCATTTCCCTCACTAGAATAAATATGCCTGTTGGGCTGGGATCACCCCTTATTCGCCTCCTGAGAGTCATGCACAGTGTGACTCCTGAGAAAATAAATGACTGTTTCGTGAATAAGGAAACAAACGGACCAAGAAAAGAGACCACCCAAGGAAGGGAGTGGGTTCAGTTGTTGGCTCAGTCCCTCGGCTTCACCTCATCCAACTCTGCTGTTTTCCATGGTCCTCGGGGCGAGTGTCTCTGGGAGACCGCATGCCACGGCTGAAGCCACTGCTGAAGGCAGTCTCAGGACGCCTGGGAGGAGAGCACGAACCGCACGCTGGCCTAGGGCTCGCCGCACTGGGCCACGGCTGCCTGTCACCTGAAGGGCATCGATCCGCAAGGCTCAGCTAGCCTGAGACTGATGTCACGAGAGTGGATCTCCCGGGGCAGGCACTGGCCTGGGGTTCAGGGCCCCCACAGCTCCTCTACCTTTGATACTCACTGCTGGTTTCTGATTCATCTCCCGCTAATGCAGGTCCTAGGAAGCAGTACTGATGCTCCAGTAACGGGTTTCTGCCACCCCCATGGGAGGCCCGGGCCTGGCTGTAATCCAGCACGCCTGGACCACCGTGGCTCTACGGGGAGTGAAGCAGTGGAAGGCAACTTTCTCCTTTCTCTTTGTAACAAACAAAAGCTAACAGAGAAACAGAACAGGATTCAGACTTCTCTGAGGGCCTCAGGTGACTTCTCTGGGCTTCCCCTCAGCCTGAGGACTGTTATGGTGACCTCAAGCCAACATCTGGAGGGAGTGCTGGCCTGAGCTTGAAGGACTGGGCAGTTGGTATTTTACAGAAGCACCAAGATACAGAGGTGATAGTGCGGACTTCGACAGGGGGAAGAGCGAAACGCCACGCATGGGTGTTCAAATGAACTTCTCACTAAGGAGAAGACTCTGCTCACGAAAAATCCTCAAACAGAAACGCACAATCCTAAGAGGGTACTGTGCATCAAGAGTCTACATATTCAGATGTGGCGTAGCCTAAGAAAAACGACCAGTTACTGTGGGATGGAGGCCAGGATCCCTGGCACGGTAGTTTGCAACAAATAGTGCAACTGCTGGCATCATGTGGCAGCACGTGAAGCCACTGTGTGCAATACTGGCACTCCACAGCAGAACACTGGTCTGAGGTCTGGTTGTTCCACTTCCAGTCCAGCTCCCTGCACACGCACCTGGGAAGGCAGCAGATGGCGGACCAGTTGCTGGGGCCCTGCCACCCACACAGGAGACCTAAACGGAGTTCCTGGCATGGCCCAACCCTAGTTGTTGTGGCAATCTGGGAAATACACCAGCAAACATAAATAAGATTTCTACCTCTCTCTGTCATTCTGCTTGTCAAATAAATAAATAAATCTTAAAGGGGAATGGGAAGGTTCTGCAACTTCAAGTAGATAGCTCTACTTTCCTCATCTATGAAATGGGAGCATCCGCCTGCTCTCAGATCGGTGCAGTGCCTGACCGCAGCAGGCATTCAGTAAGCAACAACTATTTTCTTATTATTCAGTACCCCGGAGATGAACACTCACTGCTTTAGCATTCCTGCGCAGTCGCTAGTGGAGGACAGGCCTGGGCCACACACAGTCCTGTCCCAGGAAGTTACCCTCTGGTTGGCTTTCATGCTCATTGCCCCACTCCTCACGGCATCATCGCTCTTTCGGGCAGTGCCCACCACACCCGAGTGCTCCTGTGCCATCTGCCGGGTCCCCTGCGTGCTCCAGAAGGGCATGACACTCCGTGGTGGCACAGCTGCATGTTGGCTTGCCTTCCTCCTTACTCTCCACACCCCACACACAACAAGCATTCAGTATGCAGCTACTGCCTGACTCAAGATATAAAGATAATGTAAGGAAATCCTTGGCAGACGCCATTTTGCAAACTCTGCTTTGTTGAAAAAAACTTCACATACGCAATTTTAAAGTATTTGAGCTCCTGCTCCAAAATGGATTTAGAACGTTCATCCTGACAGAACTCAGGGACTCAACTACTTAGAACACACAAAAAGAAGTCACGATAGAAGGCGATTTTCATTTCACAAAACATACAAGATGGAGGAGGGGGTCTTCAGGCTAGAGATTAAGACACTGGGGACTGCATCCAAGTCACACAGCAGAGCTCCAGCTAGATCCCAGCATCTTAACAATGGAGTCCTAGCGGGCAGCGGCATCTGAAGACTCAAGTGGGTGGATTCCTGCCACCCACATGGGACAACTGTACTGCGTTCTCAGCTTCAGTCCCTGCCCTGCCCAGTCCTGACCGATGCAGCTATCTGGGGAGTGAAAGCGCAAATCAAAGTTCTCTCTTCCTCCCTCTCTCCTTCACCTTGTATCTCTGCTTCTCAAATAAATAGATTAAAGAATAACTTGAAATACAAGATTTACATCCTAATGCTAACTATTTTATGCCAATAAACATAAGAAGACTATTGTCTCCATTCTAGAACCTGCTGCTAACCACTTCGTTATACAAAGTCTCAGTTCATCAAGAACGTGTGTCTGGAACCAAATCAGTTGGGTACACCTGCGAGTCCAGGAGAAAGCAGCATTTCAGCTCCAACAGCACCCCAGTCAGACACGGAACCTACAAGTCAGTTAGACTTTGGTCCTTTCCAAGGTCACTGCTGCCTCGTTCAGTTCTGTTTACCACCCCATAAACGGGCATCATGTGTCTCAGGGACAGGGCACCTGGGGTAGATGAGCCCTGGTGTGACGGGGCCTATGACGTCATCTGGAGTATCTCTTTCATCTCTTTCACAGGTCTGAGCTTGGGTCTTAAACCAGAGGCCCTTGCTGTTGTTACCACTCTGGTCCCTGATCTGCAAGTGGCAAAATCAACTGCAGCTTCAACCCACAGAATCAACAGGACGTGGACAGCAGAACAGCTGCCTTGGAAGCAACAAGAAATCCAGGCTAAGTCAAGGGGCAGAAGTCAGGGCCACCCTTAGTGGATGCATTCAGCAGCCATCACTCAAGGGCCTGGCTGTCCCTCAGGACCGGGCAAGGAGGACCCTAGAACTTACAGTGCTGGGCAAGGAGCAGCTAGGGTGAGGCTCCCAGCCTACGATGAGCGCCCTAGCACCAAGAGCCCCTCACCCAGCAGGAAGGAGGCCCTGCAAGGACGCTGGGAGTGACTTCAGCAAAGGTAACTCACGCTGGCCATGCCCACCAGAGGAGGGAAAGCCTGCACATACTGCACATGCTGAGGCTGCGGAGCCAGCCTGTCCTGCCCTCGCTCACAGCACCCGAGCACCTGCAAGGGAGTGTCAGGCCTGAGGAGGCCCTGCAAAACTCTGCCCTAGAAAACACAGAGTTTGGGAGAAAGGAATGTTCAGTTAGCACTACCAGACTCGGCACAACCTTGAACATGTGATCAGGAAAAGAATGCCAAGAATCTTCAAGTGGAAATCCCGGATCCTGTTGGCCCAACCAGGACATGCAAAGGCAGAGATTGAAGAAGCAGAAACTCATCTATCGGAGAACTCACTGAGTCGGCGACTTTCTTCCGCAGGCAACAAAACTATGCCTCATGCCCACTGGTTCTGTTTAAAAAATCCTGACCATTCCCTCCATCAGCAAACATGGGGCATCCTGACGGGCTCAGTTTTTGGCCACAGTCTTCACCGTTCCAGCCCTGAGGCCCCTCAGCCACAGACTCCTTGACTTCCCCTTTGACCCCACATGGTACTCCTGCCACAGGCTGCTGTCTGAGAGCTGACTGTGCTCCAGGCAGTCTGCCCCAGCTTTCACTCACACTCACACAGCCTTCACTCTCCCACCTGACAACTCCCAAGACAGAAGCTGTTCCCTAGTGGAAAACCAGAGCATTGGATGCCAAGGCTCCAGGTTCCTGGCTTTGGATAGGCACGGCACCAGCCGTTGCAGTCACTTGAGGAGTGAATCATCAGACAGAAGATCTTCCTGTTTCTCCTCCTCTCTGTATATCTGGCTTTCCAATAAATAAATAAACAAAACTTTTAAAAAATAAAGTTAGTATGAAATAAGTTTCCTATTTTTCTAACTGGAAGTGAATAAATATCCCAAAGTTATAGTTTGCTTAAAATTTGTGTTAACAACCTCTTTTTTTTTTAATTTGTTTTTATTAGAACGGCAGATTTTCAGAGAGAGGGAGAAACAGAGCAAAAGATTTTCGGTCCTCTGGCTCACTCCCCAAGTGACTGCAATGGCAAGAGCTGAGCTAATCCGAAACCAGGAGGCAAGAGATTGTACCAAGTCTCCCACGTGGGTGCAGGGTCCCAAGGCTCTGGGCCATCCTTTGCTGCTTTCCCAGGCCACAAGCAGGGAGCTGAAAGGCAAGTGGAGCAGCTAGGACACAAATTGGCATCCATATGGGGTCCGGGTGCATGCAAGGCGAGGATTTATTCGCTAGGCCATTGTGCTGAGCTCCTTGAAATCTGTGATGACTTACAAACTTAAAGCCAGTAGATCCCAAAGAGGAAGAGTGCTAACCTGTACACTTCCAATGGGGCCTCCTTGATATTCTGCAGTAAGAGGCAATGACATAAAATCTTCCTAGAATCCAGTAATGAAGTTTTACTGGATTTCGCATAAAAGAAAGTTTGTCAAAACTCACCACCACCATGTCTTAGATGAGCTTGCAATAGACAAAAGAACTGGGGCCTCACATACCCTGCAATGACTATGACTATCTGCATTTACACTATGATAACCTGCTCTGAAAAAGTTCTTTACTACTCATTATTCATAAATTACGAAAAGTAAGTCATGACACTTCCCCGAATCCAAATGATAAGTGAGTTTTTTAACTGCTTTGAAGATGAAAGAAAAAATGTTAATGGGATGTATATAAAACAAGAAGTGAAATAGAGTGAGGAGCGCAGTACCTCTTGTATTTTTCCCTTCTAATTACTTTAACCTTTGATGGAAGGAGCAAATGCCACCCTGGGGTCAGCAAACAGAACAGCACTCCTCCCTGTGCCTTCCCCTCTCCCAGAATCTCCCGACCCTAGCTTGTGTCCCCATTCCCCACTTCAACATTGTCACTTCATCTCTTCGGGTCTGTTTTCTCATCTGTAAAATGAGAGGGGGCTGGGTGAGGCGTCAATGGGAAACCAGGACCCTACATCTGTCTTGTGAACCGCACTCCTGTCTGTTAGTTGCACCGATGTCTCTCTGTGTGTAAAGTTATTTGCTAATGTTTGACAGATAAAGTTATTTCTCATCCACCCCTGACTATCTGAATGCTGATACTGTGTCCTGGCACGGTGACAAAAGCCTGTGAGTTTGCCACCCTTGCCTGGGATATCTTCCAGCTCTAATACACTGACTCGCAGTGGGACTGTGCACCAATGAAACGGAGCTGCAGTGGAGCTTCCAGCACAGTGGAACTTCCATAAGGGCAATCGTACATTTACTCTGTTGAGAGTTTCTGTGTGAAATGCAAGAAAAAGGAAGCCAACATTTAAACCCCTGTATCATAGTAGAGCAGGGATTCCAAAGGCTTTTAAGTTGATGCTGTCTATAGATGTTCTTCTAGAATCCTTAGTTTAGGTGCTTTTTGGGTCAGACTGGGGCCACTGGAGGCCAGACGGGACTCAGATCACTAGTTATATAACTTAAGTGTTCAAAAATAAAATCGCAGTGTTCTATTCTCTTATTCCCTCCAGAACCGATCCTAAAGCAGAAACAGCCAAGGACAGAGCGTGTTCAGATGCGGCTGCTCATCAAGTGTCAGACCAGGTCAAAATGGACCAAACATTGTGTAAAGATGCACAAAGCAAAAACACCACCTGAAATGTTCATAAGTAGGATGGTTTGCAGCTACTGCTGCCCTGAAGAGAAACTCAGGGAGACTAAATTAGTTTTGAAACTATTTCAAAACATGTTATTTTTAGAAGAGTGCAGATTAAGCCTTTTGGTTCTTTTCTAAGAGGAAGCTGCACCAGTCTCCCGGAGGGTTACCCCTTCTTATTTTGGAAATAAATTTGACATTATTCTCCCCTTGGGTGAGTAAAAAGTGTGCAAGTTATGAAGCTCTGAGCTTCACATTAAGAATACCCCAGCATTTTATGACACAGCAAATTCTCTGTTTTTGCTGCTATTTTCTCTAGTTCTAATCCCACACCTAAATTTGCAACAGCACTGGAGATCTTAGGAATTTCGAGGAAATTGCTTCATTCCCTTTAAACTTTCCCAGAAAGTGAAGTTGTCTGCATATACAGCAAACCGAGAAGGAAACGGCCCGAGTGAGGCTAGTAGCTGCCAAGATCCACCTAGGGTCTTGCTCAGGGATGCATCAGGCTATCTGCAATTTAAGTGCACCCCAACCACCACTGGCTGCCCAGGGTGAGGGCCTTCCCTCCTCTCCCACCTGCAGAGCATGAAAGGCCCTGGCCACCAGAGGTGCCCAGTACCAGATGAGACATTTTCTCAGGGGCTTTGTGTTGGTCCCTGGCACGGAGGGTGAGCTACTCATGGGCGAAATCCCTGGGCTCCTGACCACGCCCGGGGAAGCTGGAAGCAATGGGTTTGCTCTGTAGAGAGGCAGGCGCTCTGCTCAGCAGGTGCTGCTCCAGGAGCGGGGCCAGAGACTGTGGGAATGGTGCTGAGCTCCAAGGCCTCTGAGTATCCAGGAATCCAGCGCCACGTGCCTGTCCCTCCAGCTGGAAAAGCAAAAGCAACCCACACACTTCTTTCACAGCATTTTGTAATATCTTGTTTTTAAAAATAAATCTTCGTAAATAGCGAAGACATTTAGATCTACAAGGAAAAGTTTGGAAACGATCAATCGGCTGTATTAGGTCACTGGCCATAAAACCTTCTTAACTGACAAATTTGCAAAAATCAGCTGCTAATATGCTGCTTCTTGTAATCCATAAAGATCGAAGCTTTTTTTCTTGTTTTGATGTGCTATGTTAATGTCCCAAGGAAGAAAACTTCAGTTACTGGCACTGGCATGAACCATAAATACTAGGGGGCTCTGGGAGCTGGTAGAAAGAAAAAGATGAACCTGATGCTACTGATGACGGATGTATCCAGATGGGCATCCCACTACAAACAGGAGGTGTTCAGGTGGAGATGCCGCGACACCGTGGAATGAGCAGATACGAGCCGCAGTCATCAGAAAAGCCAACAGACACAGAAGAAAACTGACGATTCTGCAGCTTCCAGGGAGTTTATAACCTACCAGTTAGATGTAACAACAAAATCCGGTAGGCAGGAATTTTAAAATTATAAACCTGGGGCTAACCCAACAGAGGTGGAGCTCATTCCTGGCTAGTCTGAATCTTCATCTCTTGAATTACTGTAATTTGATAAAGAAAGTATCACGAAAGTAGAAAAAAAACAGGAACAATCTATAATTACACAAATACTGAAAAACAGGTCAGGTGGAGAGACTAAAATTAGGTTAAGTGTATGCATGAAGCAGAACAGATCATGACAGGTGTCAAAGATTGGTGATAAAACACACCTGACATAATTATTTCACAAATACCTGCAGAAAACGGCAGCTGTCCATAAAAGGGAAGTCACAGCCAAAACCAAACGCAAAGAGAACAGACCAACCAACCAACCAGCCCCGCACACCTGAAAACAGTCCCAAAGGACAGTGCCCATGACAGCTATCCTGGATCAGGCTGCAAGACCAAAGAAGGGCTGAAACCCACAAATGTGACTGGGACCCCTGGAAATATCAGGGAGGAGAAACGCCCAGAGCAACTCCTAGTCCTGATGCTCCTTTTTCTATTCCTCACTTCCATCTATATTCTAATCCTGCTAGATGTGTCCTAATTCAGGCTCTTTTGTAACCCCCCACAAAGACCTTGCTTTCCACGCCTTCCTTGCCCTTGCTATTTGGGGTGGGGAGGGCAGTGGAGCTTACCACAACAGATCTAGTCAACCTCCACCATGGGACATACATGCAGTCCCCCCCTCCCCGCCGTCTCCGGGCTCTCTGCATCCAGGATCCCACAGGCCAGACATCAGTTTATACACAGAAGGGAAAGGCAGATAGGGTCAGCACAGTGGCTCAATAGGCTAATCCTCCTCCATGAAGTGCTGGGATCACATATGAGGGTCAGTTCCAGCACCAGCTGCTCCACTTTCAATCAAGTTCCCTGCTTATGACCTGGGAAAGTATCAAAGGATGGCCCTAGGCCTTGGGACCCTGCAACCATGTGGAAGACACGGAAGAAGCTCCCAGCTCCTGGCTTTGGATCAGCTCAGCTCCAGCCACTGTGGCCATTTGGGGAGTGAACCAGCGGTTGGAATATCTTTCTCTCTGTCTCGCCATCTCTCTGTAAATCTGCCTTTCCAATAAAAATATAACTAAGTCTCAAACAAAACAGTGATAGGCAGAAAAGTGACTCTTCTTCTGCCTCCTGGAACTCCTTGAAAAGTCCTCCAACCCCAGTGCCCTCTCACTCCCCCTCCCAGGTCCTGGGCCCAGGCGTGAGTTACCCAGTGCGAGAAAGGGGAGAGGACAGACCAGCCGAGGTGCTGACAGCTGGAAAGGAGCCTCCTGGATGGAGAAGGAATAAGGCCAGGGCAGCACTGCTTTGCTAGGAGGAATTTGCACCCTGAGGAGCTGAGGCCTTGTAGAAGAGTTAGCGGAAAGCCATTTTCTACCTGTCCTAACAGCATTCGTTTCCAACAAAGACAAAAGAAGAAAAAATGAAAAACGAACATTTTCCAATCAAGTGATGAAGATTAGAATCTACTTTCTGTTTTGGAAGTATTGTCCTCCAAACTCAGTTTTGGAAACACCTGTTATTAAAAAGAAAGAAGGTGGCACCCCCCTGAGGGCATCAATCACTAAAAGTGGGCACCGAGTGGGATTCTGGACCTGGCACTGGGCAGGCTGGGACTACGGAAGTGGTGAAGAAACGCCACCAACCCCGACCTTGGCCTCCTCTGTAGGACACAGAGAGGGTTTGATGGTGACCTCACACCTCACAGATGTTCTTGCTCTCCAAACCCCTACTGCTTTTCTTTAAAAACTGCTCAGCTTCACAGCTTAGCCCATGAATGTCTGAGGAAGTTAGGTGCTAAAGAGACTTCCGGGAAATGACAGCACAAAGTGTCACCTGTCCTCGCAGCTCCCAGAGCACAAAGCAGGGAAAAGGTATTTACAGAAGGCCATTTGGTTAACATACTCAGGTGCATAGCCCGGCAGCATAAACCTAATTCAGTTTCCCCATGTAAAATGCAATGTCCCTACGTTTAGATAAACCTTTATTATTTGACCAAAAAAAAAAAAGTTCACAGCTTTGATTACATTTTAAAAGAACTAAACCGAAAGGCTGGAGAGAATACACTAACCAATGTGACAAATGCGTGCATCAGGCATGTGTTCAAGGGACTGTGATATGCATGGGTGTGTTTTCCAGGTTCGAGAACTGCGCACAGCTACCTACAACAGACAACCCAGAGTCATGAATGCTTGTGATTCTCAGAGTCTGGAACCAGAGGCAGCCCTTGGCAGGTCTGGGTCCCTATTGAGCAGCAGACTGTTGGTAAGTTCCTGAGTCAAGTGGGGCTGTTTTCTCACTTTGAAAACAGTAATTAAGCAGTAACTGCCTTGTCCAATTTTCTGAAAGCCTTTTAGAATGCATGGAAAGCAAGTGTACACTTGTGGAATGAGAAGTTCAAAAGAGCAAGAACCTTCTCAAAGGTCAGTCTAGCAAAGCTCCACCAACAGGTAGATGGGTCTTGAGTCCCAAAGAGGTGGCTGAGCCGGGAGAAGCCACGCACCAGGCAGCGAGGTGGAGCTGCTACCAAGAGGTGGCTTCCTAAGAGTGAGAAACCAAGGAGCGCCAGCCAAGGGAACCAGGGCTGAAAACACCAGCAAAGCAGAAAAGGGACTGAAGACAAAAACCACGAAGTAGGGACGTGTTCAGAGAGCTCACCAAGTGTGTGATGACCACCTCTGCACCTGACGCTCAGATGGGCACACTAGGATGTTTTAAAGGTCCACACTTGGGGGGAACATTTGACATGGTTAACACACCCTTGGGATGTCTACTTCCCATACCACAGTGTTGGGTTCAAGCCCCGGCCCTGCTCCGATGTTTCCTGCTAATGTGCACCCTTGGTGACAGCAGATGGATATCTAGATGAAGTTATCAGCTCCTGGCTTCAATCTGGCGCAGCATCAGCCACTGGGGGCTTGTGGAGAGTGAACCAGAGGACGGGAGCTCCTCCTCCGTCTCTCTGCCTCTCAAATGAATTTTAAACAAAGGATAATAATGCGCATACCAGTTAACCCAACTACAACATTTCAAAAGGCAGTTCCACAGTAGGATGTACCATTCCATGGCAGCTTTAATGTACACACACACACACACACACACGCACACACACGCCCGGGACAAACAAGCTAATTTTTTAAAAACCCTGCCTTTTCTCCCCCCAGAAACCTTGAGTATATGCTAATGAAAACCAAAAAAAATCAGCCAACAATCAAAAACTATGCAAAGAATTCTTCCTTCTGGTAAAAGACACTTCAAGGGGAAAGGCTGAGGTACAGACCACGTTCAGCCTGGGTAACTCTTAGTGGCAGTAACCAGCATGTCATGTTGTTGCTCTCCTACAGGAATGAAGGATAGAGCGTGCCACACGGAATGTTCGCACTGTCCTGTCCTGGCTGCCAGATCACATAACCGTCTAAACTTGCCAACCTGATTGCATTTTGCAGGAAAACAAAAGACAACTTTATTATAGCTATAAAAATAGGAATTTCATGTAATTTAAGTAGAGCCCAAGTAACTACGGAAACAGACTACTCAGCCATTGAAGCTACTTTAGTAGTGTCAGTGATGGGGAAGGAGTAACCAGGCTGTGATTCTTACAGAATAATACACAGAAAATAGCCTGTAATTAGTACTACTCCAGGAAGAAATGTAGGCAATTTAAAGTTTGCTACTCGCTAATAGTATAAGCAAACAAAAATACAAATTATTTTCAACCACTTTGGAAATAACCAAGAAGATTTGCTTTCAATTAACATGTCAATTAAAATTATTCTTATCTTCTCATTCAATGAGGAAAATGCACCTGTCCATGGCACTAAAAAACAATAAAACTGCACTTACAATGTGTCAGGTTTATAAGCGGAACTCCTCTGTAATTTAAAAATGACTCCTTTCTGTTTTCAAACAACAGGCTTAATGACTTTGGTTGGGTGCAATGCCTGATTCTATTGCAATCATGCTGTTTTCTTGGAAGAAGGATGGGGGGACAGCCACCCTAGTCACCTGAAGTGCTGGAGTACCAAGGATGTAAACATAGCGTAGCAATGGGGATGGGGGTGGGAGGAGAAATAGGACAAGGTTCCAGGCCATGCACCAAGAGTCATGGCAAGGGTAACATAAAACAGGCCTCCTTTGGAAGACAGCCAGCTAGCTTCTGTGGCAGTTCAGCATGTACCTGCCACAAGACCCTGCTAATCCACCCCTGGATGATCACCTAAAAGATATGAGGGGTGCACACGCAGGCAGAGGCTTGGAGGTGAATGTTCACAGTGCTTTTCTTTGTAATAGCCCCGAGAAGCAACCCAAGCATCTATCAGTAAGTGAATGATACAGTCATCAAATGGAAGGCTGCTTCACCATTGAAAGGAACAGCTATGGGTAAATATTGCAACATGGGTAATAACTCTCCAAATAATTACTTGTTGAATGAAACAAGTCAGACAAAAATGAATATATACTGCATAACTCCACGTTAATTTTGGAAAATGGGGTTTATATTACAGGAATCAAATGAATGATTGCCTAGGGACAGGATGGGGGTACGACAAATGGATGTGAGAATACTTGTGGGGTTGATGGGTATGATCACTATCCTGACATAGGTGATGGTTTCCTAGTAACCCAAAATTTATATGTGTGTCATACATACAATGCCCACATATGTCAAAACTCATCAAAATGATGTGTTTTAAATATAATCAATTGTAAGTAAATTATACTTTAATGCAACTATGTTTAAATAAATGAGTCACAAAGAGAAAAAAAAGGGAGGATGGGAGGTTGAACTTCAGGAAACTGACAGAACAGGCCATGGCTGAAGTAGTGGACACTCTAAAGAAAACCACAGAGAAAATGCAGTGAAACATATCCCACTTAGGAAAGGCAGGACACTGGGGCTCGGGGCTCCCCAGTTCCTCTGACTGACAGTCCAGCGAGGCCCTGGTGTAGATGGAAGAGTGATACAGGGAAAATCCAAAGTCTTGGAGAAGCAGAGGAAAGCAGAAATGGCTTTGGGGGCCTGATCTCTAGAAGGGGAAATGGAACAGACGCTCCTGGTGTTCCCCGAGGTCTTCCAAGCCAGTTCAGCAGAGTGCTAAGCAAAGAGGTCTGACATGAGAAACACAGCAACAAAGGCACCAGTAGCCAGAACCCCTCCCCCCTGTGCGTGGTCCTAAGAAGGCCTATTCACAGACAGGAGAGACACGGCCAGAGTGGGACAACAAGGAGCAGGGCCATCCAAAGGTAGGAAGCGTGTCTGGCAGGTGTTCGGGTTGGTGGGTAGAACCCCTCACTCACTCTGCCTGGGCCAAGCACTTGTGTCAAGCACAGTGTGAGTTACTGTGACCAAGACTTGCTCTTCTGGGACGACAGACCTGACACAGAGTCCCTGGAAGAGGCAACAGTGATTGGAGAACCCAATGTGTGTTCTCCAGGGCTCCTCAGACCACTCGATGTTCCAGGAGAATCTAGGCCCCAAGCGGGAGAAGAGCTTGCTCAAAGCTATGTAAGGTTTTAGCTCACCTACACACAGTGTGTTCTCCAGGCTGCCCTGACTCTTGCCAGGATGAAGTCCCCCACAGTGCCTGGCACATGCTTGACACTTCAGTGTTCATGTTAGGTGTGACACTGCAGCCAAGAGGAAGAGCAGGCCCTGTATGCTGTAGGACTCAGCACCACACCATGGAAACACAACAAACATGCCTGGAGGAGAGATGGTCACAGAATTGTACTCGTGTCCCATGGCTTGTCTCTGTGTCACCTAGGAGGTGCAAGAGGCACCTTGTCATTAGGAAATCTCTGAAGTTATTTCAGGGAAGAGCGTGCTCCAACTTCTCTTGTTTCAAGTTATTTTAACATTAAGTGAAGGGAAACACACGTTCATGTGGGAGAAGCAGGTCAACCCCCTTCCATGGGTTTCTCACTGGGTTCTTAGGCAAATCACTTAACTCTCATGGGCCTCAGTTTTCTCAACAATCACACAAAAGGGCTGGACTAAATCTGGGATGTGCATGTTTTTATAACACTGCCTGCCTTTGCTTCTCTTCCTTTCCTTTTTTCCTGGGACAAGAAAAAAATCTACCTACTTCCCAGGCACTAGAATATACCAATTAACTAGACAAGATCCCTGCATTTCACCTTGATTTCAGAAAACCCACAAATAATAGAGACTGACATGCGCTCACACCAGGGGCTGCCAGGCACTAGGATGATACAAGGGGTGGGGGGAGGAGAGGAGGGACTGCTGGAACTTCTCCGGGCCAGAAGCAGCCTCTCTTGAGAGGTGAGAACGTCTGTAGGTGAGTAGAAATTAGCCACTACCAGATCACTTAACTAACAGCTGGGGCAAAAGCCCTAAGGTGGGAGGATGCCTACTTGGTGGAAAAAAAAAAAAAGAAAAGAAAACAAACTCCATCTTTGTCATCTTTTATCCCCCCTTCTCGTCTGTATTACTGACACCTAGACACATTTATCCAAAAACATTTTAAAGAACAGCAAAAATATCATTTGATTTCAGCAACACCTGCAGGACAGGCACTCCCCTGTACACAGCTCCTCTGCCAGTCTCGGACGTCTGTGCCCCCGTCACAAATGTTCTCATTGTTCCTAGGCAGCACTAAAGAGGCGTTCAGACCTTTCTAACACTGACACCCAAACCAAGTTCCAAAAACCACCAAGTTCAACGGAGGGAAGTATCACAGTCTTAGAATGCTCCATCTATAAACTCAGTCTGATCTCTTCACAGTCAGACCTACACCCAGCTATCTGTGACTACCTTGTAGACACTATGGCGATGCGGACAACTCTTCTCTTTTAAAGGCTAAGGTGACTTCACCGGTACCTTAAGAGCTTGAAGCACACATTCTAAACCAACATAGACTAGCAGTTTGATTCAAACCTGGCAAAGTTTGCTATTAACCTCCTCCCCACCCCCTTTTCTGTAAACATACCTGCTTTAAAGCTATAGAACCTACATTTCTCAGTGTGGCTGGCAGAAGAAATGTCCAGAGAGGACCTGGTGGGGGTGGGGCGTGGGGGAGATTGGAGGAAGAGATCCAAATGTACAAATGGTTCCCTACACGAAAAGCACGTTTGTTTTCAAAGGTTGACCGAAAAGGAAGGAGTTACATGCTTCACTAAATACAAGAGGGGTGTGTGTGTGTGTGTGTGTGTGTGTGTGTGTGTGCGCATGTGTCTAGGCCTGTGGTGAGGGGGCAGGCGGGGGCCCTAGGAAGGGAAATCATTACCTTTAAGTTCTGGAAGGGAGGCAGCCTGCATTCCCTCCTCCCCCTTGTAAGAATCAGAGCAGCCAGAGACACAACCTGACGGCACAACCACACCTGCACCAGTGCGCCTAACAACCCAGCACTCACTCACACTTCCTCTCCTAACTTCTGAATAATGCAGCTCATTGTCACCACCAAATCCTAACTTTGCACAAACTTGTATGTGCAATTACTGCATTTTCCTGGAATGTGGAAATGTTGTGCAGCAGGAAATAAACCTATTTGCTCATTCTCAGTCATGTGTCAAGTCCAGAGAGTTTAATGAGGTATTTTTCTCAGGCAGTAAACAGGAAAAGGATGCCTGCTGTTGCAAGGTACGAGAAACTGTGAGGGCTGTAATGGAAAGATGCTGTGTCTGTGACCGCAGTAGACTGTTTAGAAGGGTGCGTTAACAAGCAGTGTCTCCAGGAACACTAACCAGTGAGCTCACCAGCCAAGGGCTCTGGGGGTGGGGGGAACCCAGCCAACTGCTGTAAACTGCAGTGCTCATCCTCACCCCCAAGTCAGAAGTGCACACACCCATTTTCCAGTAGCCCCAGGGCCCTGGGGCAGAAATATTACACCTGCAAGGCATGCGCCTTCCCACACTGACACACAGCTAGCTGTCCCACGCCCAGAGCAGCTCATTCAGACTGCGCCCCTCGGCCCCATTTAGGAACACCACGAACGATTTCAAATCACAACTGTTGCTTTATCTCTGAACAGTGATAAATGGGGGAGCTAGGTTGGTGACGCTTCTTTTTTTAAGTCATTTATCTGCTTTCTTCTCAGGGGCAAAAAAAAAAAAGTGAAGACAAGTGCAAACCTGCCGGGGCTGCTGCAGTCCTGGGTCCTTCCCTCTCCCTCCCTCCTTCCCTCCGGGTCTGGCTTTCCCTAGCTGAGGCTGTAGCCTCCGGTAAGAAACTGTAAGTGGCCCCGTTATCAAAACTAGGAGGGAAGCACCCGAAAGGGAGTGAGTCAGGCAACAGAAGCAGGAACCCCTCCCTCATCCTGGCAGTTCAATTCAGCCAGTTCCTCCGGGATCAACAATAGCTCTGGGTCAGCAGGAAAGAAAAGTCCAAGGGGGGGCGGTGGACAAGCCTCAGCGCCAGAGTGGAGGTGCGAGCAGGCAGCCTAGCAATGGGCGACACGCTGGTGGCAACGAAGGGAAAGCCACCGCAAATGAAAAAGCCACAACTATTACGATTGGAAATATCCCTCTTCCCACCCCCGCCGGCACGGCCTTCCGTGCCAAAATCTCCCCGGATTTATTTTCAGGCAAGTGACTCACAACCTCGTCTCCCTAAGTAATTCCAGCCAAATGAGTCGCTGCTTCCACCAGCCCGACTTTCCGCTGCCCTCTGGCTGTGCCTCCCTCCTCCCCGCCCATCCAGCGGAGCCAGACAGCTCCCAGACGGAGCAAGTGTACCCCAGAGGCGCAGGAGGCAGGCTTCCCGCCCTCCCTCCGGAAGGGATGAATGGGGCCGCGAGCGCGCGAGCGCGCGCGTGGGCACGCACCCCGGCCAACTTACGGAGGTGGAGTTGGTCTTCGCCTGGCCCTGGTTCCGCACCTCCTGCTCCCGGAACTGCAGCCCCGCCAGATGCTTCTCCAGCGCCTCCCAGTCCATAGGGGGTGCCGGGGGCTCTTCGGGAACGCACGTCCCGCAGTCTGGGGGCTGGACGCACAGCCCCCCAACCGCCGGGCCCCGGCCGCCGCGCCGGCCTCCTGCCGGCTGGGGCTTCTGGATCGCCCGGCGGGGAGCCCGGGAGCCGCTCAACCGACTGGCCACCACCACATTGCCATTGTGCCTGAGGTCCTGGGGGTCGTGCGAGTGGAGGTTGCCGTTGGGCATCGGGGGCGGCATGGCAGTGGTGGCGCTCCTGCCCCTGCAGCCGCCGCCGCCGATGCTGGCGCTCACGTCCCCCGGCTCCCGAGCCGGACAGCGGTCATCCCGGTACCTTCGCTCGTCTTCCTCTTCCTCCTCCTCCCCGTCCTCCTCCTGCGCCCACTCATCAATCACCTTCTTCTGGTAGACCGGAAAGGGCTCCTCATAGTCCTCCAGGGCAGACACCAAGTCCAGGCTGCCCCCCGGCGACGACGAGGATTTGCACTCGGAGCAAGGGGTCACTTTGGTGGAGTTGGACTGCGAACTGGCGCGGCTACTGCTGCTGCTGCTGCCGGCGTCACTGCCTAGATCCATCCCATCCTCTCGGTAATCCTAAGGGGAAGGAGGCAGAGGGTGAGCCGCCAGGCCGAGTCCACTCCGGCCACCCGCCGCGAACGCCCCGGCCCCGCGCCCCACGCCCTCCCGCTCCCAAGTGCGTCCACCGGGGAGGCCTAGAGGCGGGATCCCGCACCACCCGGAGGCGTCCTTGCTGTCCGGCCTTCCTCTGCGGGAAACTAACCCTCAAATTAGAAAAGGGGAGCCCAGCCACCGGCGCGCACACTTTTCATACGCGGAGCCCCGGCGCGCGCGCGGACTTTGTTTTAACCATTTTGCACCGGGCGCGCCCCTGCTCCCAGCCCCGAGTGTTCTCCGAGAACAGACACTTTGCCAGAGAATCCTGAATCCCGGGGGAGTGGGAAGGCAGGAGACGTGGGGTGGCTACGAATTTCGCATCTCGCTCCGGGCTCCGCGCCCACCCCCACCTGGCCCCGCCCCGCCCCGCCCGGCGGCCGCGGGGAGCCGGCTCTGCCTGCTTTACTTTCCAAGGAGCCGCTAGCACCGGCGAGCTCCCGCCCGCCTCCGTGCCCCGCCGCAGGTCCCGCCTCCTGCCCGCCCCGAGCTCCGCGGAGGGGGCGGCCCCCTCGCCCGGCCCGGAGGTGTGCGGGCTCGCGTGGCCGCCGCCGCCCTGGGGGAGGGAGGACGCTCCCGCCGAGCAGCCGAGCTGGTCCCGCCACCGAGCATGCCCAGAGGCTGCCGGGCGCGGCGCAGCCCGCTCCAGGGTTTCGCAGTGGCCGGCTGGAGGCCGGGCTGGCACGGCTTGGAGAGGCGGGGGAAGGCCGGACGGTAGGGGGCCGGGTCGTTGGCGCTGTAGAGGAGGCCACTTAGCCGGGGCTGTCTCTTGGGGAGGTGATGCATTTCCACTCCAGACACTTACATTTCCCGGCCGCGCCTCAAGGCCTCTCTACGGGACTCGTTACCGGGCAGCCGCTCCTAGCACCCCGCAGCACGGCGCCCCGGCGCCTCCTAACGCACGCAGCCATCCCAGAGTAACCGCGTCAAGGGCGCTCCGCCGCCGGCCACCTACACACCTCAGGCGGGAGCCCGAATGACGTGGACTCCGGGGTCATGTACCATCATTTCCCTCATTTCCCTTCCACTGAACTCGCCGCTTCCTCCTTCGCCGCTGCCAGGCTCCTGTCGCCTCGCGGAGGATCCCCTTCCAAGTTTACACTGTAGTGTGGGTGGGACCTGTTGCTGTAGGTTTCCGCTCTGCCCTCTGAGAGGTTCCGGAAGGTTCTGCTCTCCAGGTGTGCGCAGGGGCTAATGGGCTGGGCGATGGGGACCGCAAGGGGGCAGAATTTGTAGAGGGAGGGGGAGAGGTGTATACGCCCTTGTCCTTGGCAGAATCCTTGGGCTTTGCTACTTTTAGGTTTTTTTTCTGGAAGCTGAGTCAAAGGATTCTGTGCCCGGCTTGCCTGAGTTTGCATGAAGTAGAAAGATCCCAAGGGTGGGAAAACATGAGTCAACAGGGACTACCTTGTAAAGATGAAGCATTTCCTGGGAGTAGGTGCTTCCAGCTGTAAGAACTAGAAAATGCCCTCCTCTCTGGTGGTTATACTGACTCTACAATGAACTGAGAAAAGCGTTCATGTGATATCTGGATTGGGCCTGGTAGAAATTCTCCCCAGGCAGTTGTAGCCTGGACCAAGCTGCTCCCCAAGCTTGGCACACTGCAGATGGAGCAGGGCAAATACTTGGGATTGCTCAGTAGGGTGTGGCTGCCACTCTGACAATTCTTTTAGGCCTGCTTAGGGACTTGGTGCAGAGATCTTTTGTTTAAGTAATCCCTGTGAGGCTGGAGCCTGAGCCAGGGAAGGTAAGCTAACCTCTTAACCTGTCTGCAAGGGACAGTCTTATGAATAATAGGAAAAGAGGGCCGGGGCTGGCCAGCTCTTCTGTAAAACTGGACTCTTGGTGACTTGAAATGTTGTTTATAGTAACATCTGTAAACAGTTTGCATCATCTGCAAATGTGGCTCATGCTGGAGCCCTGGCTGCCACTTTAGGTGGGGGTGGCAAGTGGCAGTGGCAGGGGTGTGTATGCTGGGTCTGATGAGGACGGCGACTTTCAAAGCTTAGGTCAGAAGCAGCTGCCTGCTCTGGGCAGGACCCAGGCAGATGAGGTGAGAAGGGGGAGCCTTAGTCCCAATTCAACTTTCCAACAGGAGGGCCTTCCCAGCCAGCCACCCAGATTCCCTCCTGGGATTCTGCTTATTCTCCTGTGGTCCAGATGGTCTGTGCTCAGGAAATGCAAAAGAAGGCCTAAGAAAAACATTTGGCAGGGTAAACCCACTTCCAAAAATGCATGGCATTTCAAAGCCAGCTATAAAAATCTTCGAGTTATCTGTACTTTTATTTTCTGACCAGATATGCTGCATTAGATAAGAAAGTACCAGGCTTCCCTTTCCGTTCCTCCCTCTCTGCAAGGTGCTTGGTTAGCCCAGTGTTCACCCTGCCGTCTCCTGCCAGGAACCCTCCCACTCTGAAGAACAGAAAGCTCTGCCAGCAGAAAGGCCAGCGACAGTCTGCAGAGCGATCCAGTGGAATGGAGGGATGATTTACAAACTGGCTGAAAGCTTCTGTCTTTCTGTTTACAGGAATGGGTCAACTCTGGGGCTTGGAGCTTACAGACTTAAACTTGGTCCTGCTAGGATTTGAATGGGAACCCAGGTAGACATTTAAATCCCAAAGCTGTAAGTCAGTTATAACAAAAGGGGACAAGGGGGGACGAGGGGCAATCTTCAGGACCTTGGAGTGTATCCTTGGAAGGCAGTTCTCCCGAGCAGAAAGCCCGAGTGGAGCTCAGCTTCTCTGCCTCTTGCCTGCTTTCTGGCTGGCCCCGTGGTCCTTCTGCACAAGCCCCGCCCCCCACCATCCACTGTCCTCATCAGAAGCCACCTGATCTTGGCCTGTGATTACCCCAGAATCAGGAACCAAAATAAATCTCTGCCTTCATCAGTAGCTATCTTGGATGCTTTGCTGCGATAGTTTATTATTATGGTAGGTGTATTTATTCAAATGGTAGAGTGACAGAGGAGACACACAAGGAGAATCTGGTTTACTCTCCTCTTGGTCACAACAAGCAGAGAGCCAGGAACTCTGTCTGGGTCTCCTATGCAGGTGGCAGGAGACCAAGCACTTGAGCCATCTAGAGGATGCTGGAGTGTTGAATGGTGGCTTAGCCACTGCACCCCAAAGCCAGCCCCTTGTTGTAATGCTTTAGGGCTAACCACTATAACCTCTGGAAACCTTTGTAAAGTAGATTTCAGAAGTGTGGGACAAGTGGCAGTCACCCCAGAACCCCCCTGTTCTACCACCTATCTACCACTAAACACCAGGGTCCCACTTAAATACTGCCCTACTCCAGTCTAGGCCACAGTATCTGCAACCACTAATCTCCCAACCAATCCCTGCCTATTCTCTTGTTGTCCGGGTGGCCTTACAAAAAAGTGAATATAGCCAAGTCTCTCCCTTGCTTCATCAGCCCCTCCCTAACTGGCCTTAAAGAGTCTGCTTTCTGTGGCCACCCCCCCAACCCCCAGCTTGTTTTGGCAAATTTTCACTCATCCTGTAAATGCCTGCCTCGATGCTGCTTCCTCCTGGAAGGCTCAGCGGATGCGCTGTTCCTGACCAGCTGGGTCAGGCAAGCTTCCCGTGTGCACACGACCCTCGCTGCACTGTGCTGAGGCTGCTGCTCATTGCTTCTGTTCCTTCCTAGACGCCTAGAAATATATTTTATCTCAAGACTCTGGTCACACATACGTCATGTAAATATGTGTAACCGGAAAAAGAAAGAAACGGTGTCTAGAATTCTCTCTCTCTCTTTTTTTTTTTTTTGTAACACCCTGTTCTAATTCATTTAAAACAAACAGCCATGGGGCTGGACCTTTGCTGCAGTAAGAGACCACCGGGACACCTCCATCCCGCATTACAGTACCCGGCTTGGAGTCCTGGCCCTGCTTCCAATTCCAACTTTCAGCAGCTCATAGTTCAAGTATTTGGTTTCTGCCCCCACGTGGGAAACCCCGATTGAATCCCCAGCTCCTAAATTTATTCTGGAGCAGCCTTGGCTATTGCAGGCAGCTAGGAAGTGGATGGGAGATCTCTGTCTCTCTGCCTTTCAAATAACATGAAAATGATAAAAATGTAAACAAAATGAAATCTGGTCACACCGTAACAACACTGACTTCAGAATCCTTAAATGGGGCCATGTAAGTCAGGAGTCACTTCCCTATTGTTCATAGTAACCGGAATGAAATAGAAGCTTTGTCACTATTTCTTGCTGGAATTAATTATATCTAGCTCATCTAATCTTCAGGAACCTTCTGTATCTCCATTTACAAGTAAGGAGACTGAGGCTGGGGGGGTTAAGTAATTTGCCAAATGTCAAAAAGCTGGAAGAACTACGTGGCAGAGCAGGGACTTGAACCTGGATACCTTGGGCTCAGAAGTCACACAGACAAAAACTCAGTGTCCCTTTATCCTACTGTACATGGATAGGTTGCCAAGAAAAAATGTCAGAGTGTGTCTCCTTGTGGCCTCCTCACACTGGATGCCAGTCTCCCGGCCTGCCCAGGCTCCTGGTGTGGTGTTTGTGTCTGCAGAGAAGGCAGCTGGCATGAGCAGCCGCTCTCCTTTGCTCACAAATGCTCGACCTGCTCAACCACCACCCAGGTCAGCAACTGCGGAGATGACGTGGTGTAAAGGAAGGGTATGGACACATCAGGAAGTGATGCTTTTAGAAGCCCCCAAAAATCCTTTAGGAAAGAAGCCACTGTGAGATTGGGGTATGCATTTCCTCAGCCGTAGAAAACTGTCTGGGTTAATATCTAAGGGTAGGCAAAAGAAGATTGCTTTCCTCGGGGGTCGGTGCTAGTTAGAGATGTTCATCTGTAAGGGTAGCATTTGAAGAAGGATATGATTGAAATCTTTGAGCCATAGAGTGTAAAAAGGTTTACTTGCAAAATATCCCAAACTAATTCTGAAATTATTAGCCCTGACACTGCACCTTCTTTCTGTTGTGACATTTAGGGTAATAAAGCTATGGCTGGCAGAAGGTTTGTATTTCATCTTTATGGCATGAATTACATGCAAGTCACATGCAGGACACAGATGCCTTGCTGCTCTGCCACCTGAGTGTAACTGCATGGACTGTTGTACAGCACTGTGGGGTGACGTGTCCCGGCTGTGGAACATCTGGGCTTGCTTCTAGCCGACATTTTGACCAGCTTCCTCACGAAGGGGGCTGTGCTGCATGGTCATAGTGTTTGGCAAGCAGTGAGGCTAAACCAAGTGAAAGAATGGCTTGGAAGGACCCTTATAGCATGAAGAACCTGTGGCTTTCATCCTGGAAAGTATGGGAGGCATAGTATAAAATGTCTCTGCATCTTTTCATTGCCTTGTCGCGAGATGTAAAATTGTTTACTAATTCAGAATCAGCATCTGTGATCCTGGTCTTGGGGCCATTTGGAGAGCAAATCAGCAGATGGAAGACCCATTCTCTTTCTCCCCCCATTCCTCCTCTTGTCACCTGCCTTTCAAATAATAAGTCTATCTTAAAAAAACAAACAAAAAACAAAAACAAACAAAAAAACAACCAAGCCTATCTTGTTACGTAGCATTGCCCCTTCTTTTCTGCAGTGCTCAGGACTTGATCTTAACCTACTATCCAATATGTGTTGCTGTATTTAGAGATGGATCCTATGTACACCTAAAATGATTTTATATTGTGATGTTCCAGCAGAACATGAGATTGTGGTTGTTTCCCGCATTGTCCTCAATTAAAATAAAATAGTAAAATAGTACTTAAAAGAATTTCAGTGACTTCTCCAAATCAGAAACCGGGTCCCTTGGCGTGACAGATACTCCAGTGCTTACAGAAATCAAGTGAATGTATGAAATGAAGATTGACCCTAAACAATTGGTAGCCACTGGGAAACAAAGCAACTCTAATTCTGGCAGAGTGTGGTGTTTTTATCAAAGCAAAATCACCTATGGGGGGTCAGTGAGGACCTCAGCATCACTACATGGACTGTGTCCTGTGCAGGGCACAGCCAGTCCCTGTTTGCAGCGACCATGCGACACTGTTCACAAAGGCGGCAATGTGACGGGGGCCCTCTGGAGTTGTTCACGACACAGTCTGGGCAGTCATACACAGTTGGTAGGAAATTTGCTCTTCATTGGTAAGCTTTGGGAAGGAAACCTATTTTTCCCTAATAGTGTCACACCTTAGTACGGATGACAATGACAAAAGTCCTACTATCAAAACTTATGTTTTTTTTTTTCATAAGACTTCTATCATTATATTCTACGTTCCTTGTCAGTTATTCTTAAAAATAAATGAAAATATGTAAGCAACTGTGCGTTTAGTTTTTGAGGCCTTAATTATCATTATCTTTTGAGATAAAATGACTTTTTGCATAAAAGCTCAGAGAAGCAAACGAAGTGACAGGCAGGGACCCCAGTCCAAGACAAAGTACCTCAGAGATTGCACGCCTGCCTCACACTCTGACGATGCTGTGCTTTGTCCAAGAGCTACAGCCGCACAAGATGCTGCAGGAAGTGAGAACTTGGATGTTTTGCTCACCTTGCAGACCTTAGGGAATCACCGCAGCAGGAGCAGAGACAGCCGGGTGAGACCGGAGTGAGCTCTTGCGAGTGGCGTGGCTCTGCTTCTGTGCAGCTTTGTGTCTATGACCACGGAAGGCAGCCCCCTTTGCTGTCTGGCCTCATCACCAAAATGGAGTTGGATAGAACTGAGTCTTTGCAGCTGCACAAGTTTATGGACTGTTCCTCAGATGCCTTCAAGAGCCAGGAAGAGGAGTGAGGTGGGCACGGGGGCTGACAAGGAACACCAGGGCTGAGTTTCCAGCTCACCGGTGAGCACAGCACAGGGGCATCAAAGTGGAAGCCAGAGACGAAAAGTAGGTTACATTCTGAGGTCATCACTGGGCCCCAACACCTGGGCTCCACTCTTAGCTCTAGATCCGCAGGCTTCCAAAGCCACGTCCAAAAAACCACAAAGAACTGGAAGGGCTACACCTCCTGACTTGTGCAGGAAGGCCCTGCTTTTTATGCCCATTGTCCTGGCATAGTTACTAATGGTGCTTCTCCTCCTTCATTCTTCACAGTGTCCTGGTTTCCTCAATAAGCTTTATAATCAGTCAAAATAAGGGGGAAATTTGTGACTATTCATGAACCTTCAAAGGAGGTTCATTTACCCAAAGCTGCCAAAGTTTAGATGAAGTTAGTTAGGTTTGGTTGCATTGTTTTAAAAAAATCCCAGATTCAGTCCCAGCTGCTCCACTTCTGTCCAGCTCCCTGCTAATGTGCGGGCAAAAGCAGCAGAATGTGGCCAGTGCTTGGGCCCCTCGCTGCACCCCGTATGGACTCAGAGCTCCGGGCTCCTGGCTTCAGCCCGACCCTGCCTCAGCCACTTGTGGCCATTGAGGAGTCGGCAGATAGAAGTTCTTTCTGTGTCTTCCTCACTATGTCAGTGTGACTTTCAAATAAGTAAATCTTAAAAAAATAAGTTCAAATGTATATCAATAAAAATGATTGAACAAAATCAGTATGTCATGAATTTAAAAATCACACTTAATGTAAGTTTGCTGATATATGAAAAATATTTAGCTTCACTAGCAATCAAAGAAATGCAGTTTCAATAATGAAGAGGTAATATTTTGCCTGTCAAAATGTTTTAAAATTATTTAAAACTAATGCACTAAGTGTTAGGCTAGATATGACTCAAGAAATACTCTCATTATTACTGGTGGGCTTATAAATTTGTCGATACAAGCTTTCTGAAATGTTATGTGGGAACACATTTTAAAAATCTTTACAAAGTTTACACTTCATGACCTGCTATTTGTTCAATAAATATTTATTGAGCACTTGAATTACCTAACAGGCTTTGGGAGTAAAGTGGTGAAAGATACAAGTGTTATTTACCTAAAATGGGACTTCAGTCTAATGGGAAAACAGATATTACAGGGAGAAGACACCCACAATGTGAAGTGCAATTGGTAACAACTGACGCAAAAGTAGACTTGGAGGATGAGGGAGCATGTAGGTCTGTGTGGGGAAGGGACCCAGGAGAGGGTAGACCAGTTGGAGGAGGAGGGGATGCCCATTGCAAGCAGCAGCAGAAGCGTGATTGTAGGCTTTGTATCGGAAGCAGCTTAGCACAGTCACAGAAGTAGAAGCATTAAATTAGAGCAAGAAAATCAGGGGTAAGGGGTGAGCTGAGCTGGAGGGTGGACAGAGGTTGCATTGAGATTGTTCCCGTAACAGCCCTGGATGGGTTGGAAAAGCAGATTGGCATTTTCAGAAACCCTGCATAGCGGATGCAAAGGTCAGGGTAAGGGTGAATGTGGAGAGACCAATTAGGAAGCACCTACAAGAGTCCAGGAGAAACAGGATGGCAGCTGAAGTGGGACTTGGGGAGATGGAGAGAAATTGAAATAGGAAATAGAATCAACAGAGCAAGTGACTACATGGACAGAATGGTGGAGGGAAGAGAGATTATCATGGATTCCACATTTGTTTTATGAGCAATCTAGCGGAAAACTGCTGTCACTTTTTGGAAAGGGGCGGGGGTTGGTGGGGAGGAGAGAGTAGGCATCGAATCCTTTTTGAACATTCTCTATTTAAGATATAAAACATAAAAATGGGGGGCCAGCACTGTGGTACAGTAGGTGAAGCCACTGTCTGTGGTCCTGGCACCTCCTAAGGGCACTGGTTCAAGTCCCAGCTTCTCTGCTTCAGCTCCCTGCTGCTGCATCAGAGGATGGTGCAAATGCTTGGACCCCTCCACCCACGTGGGAGACCTGGCTTTGGACTGGCCCAGCTCTGACCATCGTGGCCATTTGGGGAGTGAACCAGTGCATACAAGATTTATCTCTGTCTCACCCTCTTGATGTAACTCTGGCTTTTAAGTAAAATAAATAAACCTTAAAACAAAATAGAAAAAACAGACTCAGGCCCTGTGCAGGCCTAGTGCCTAAATCCTTACCCTGTACCCTTGGGATCCCCTACGGTCACTGATTCATATCCTGGTTGTTCCACTTCCCATCAAGCTGCCTACTTGTGGCCTGGGAAAGTAGCAGTGCCCAAACCCTCAGGACCCTGCACCCACGTGGGAGACCTGGAAGAAGCTTTTTGCTCCTGGCTTTAGATTGGATCCAGCTGTTGCAGCCATTTGGGGAGTGAACCAGCAGATGGAAGATATTTCTGTATCTCCTCCTGTCTGTATATCTGTCTTTCCAATAAAAATAACCAGATCTTAAAAAAAAAAAGAAACACACACACGAATGAACATGACAAGAAGATCTTTAGAAATGTTGGTCTGCAGCTTACAAGAGAGACATGGAGCTAAAGATAAATATGAAAGAGCATATAGAAGGTATTTGAAAGTTTAAGTGTGGGTGACATGGCCTGGAACCAGATGGACAAAAGAAGGCCATGTTTCCAGCCGTGAGTTCCATCGTTTATAGAGCTGGGGAAGAAGCAGGTTTGGAAGATGAACAGAGAGGTGGGAGGGACTCCAGTGAGGTAGCTGCCAGCTCAACCTAAGGACATGGAGTGAGGACCTGGACTGGGGCATTACCGAGGTGCTCTCTGTAACACTAACAACAGAGGAAAATGAGCTGCAGCTTCAGTGTCAGGCAACAGGAAGCTGTCTCAGAAAGAGTGTGACGTGATCATTCTGGGAGATCAATGCAGTCACATCAGATGCTTTGGAAAGTTGTGATGCTAAGTGAGTAAAAGTAGGCATATTACACATATAATAACCAATAAAGTAAATACTTATATGCCCAGAAAAAATGTGCAGGTTAAAGTTAACAGTGGGAGTGTCAAATATGAATAGCAAGATTATACATTCATTTTTACCTTTACATGATTCTTTAAAATAATCACAAAATGGATTCTGATGTTTTTTATGAAACAGGAAGGAAAATACGCATATTTATTTTAGTTAAAATGCATGATTCTGAAATTTGTTGAGGAATATCCCATTTAAAAATAATTGTTCAGTAAGAGATAAAATTAATATTTATGAGTTCTGTGATGACTCCTTTTATAGTTAAATATTATATTTCTGGAAATCATCTGCTAATTGAGAGCTTTTGAGTGTCAGTTTCTATCAAAATACTTTTGTGTTTTTCAGAAACACACTTATGAAAAAAAACTTGGGCACAAAATGGAGTAAAGGGAGGGTTGGCAGATTTTTCTATAAAGGACAAGATATTAAGTACTTCTAGCCTTGTGGATCATGTGATTTTTTGATATATACATACATTACTTAAAGATTAATGTACATTGTTATACAAAATTAATATGTAAATTACATGCATGGATTAGAATTAATATATAAGATTAACATTTAAAAATATAAGTTAAAGCAGTGTTTTTAAAATGTAAGAACTCTTAGCTCCCCAGTCATGCAGAAATAGGTTACAGGGTGGATTTGCCCTCTTGCCCATAGCTGGCTGATATTCGGACTGAAGGGTTAACACAAATCCTTGCTACTTCTAAATGGAAGCTACCATTATATTTGGATTGTAACTAGGTGCCATGGTTTGAATATGGCCTCCAAAAGTTCACGTATTGAAAACGTAACCCCTACACTCCTGTGCTGTCAGTATTTGGAAGCAGGACCTTTGGGAGGTGTTGAGGGTTAGCTGATCCTCTGAGGCAGGGCTTCCAGGACTAGACAGGATTCATGACTCTGTAAGAAGAGGAAGGCTCCTTCCACCCTCCCACACGCCCTTGCTGTCTCCACATGATGCCCAAGGCTGTCATGCAGCCTGCAGCCTGCAAACCCTCACTAGAGACCAGCCCCTTAAAATGCATTTCCTTGTCACCATAATCATGAGAAATAAATTCTTTTTCTTTGAAAGTTACCTGGGCTCAGATAGTCTGTAACTGCAGCATAAAACAGAGATGGTTGGTGGACCTGCCCTGTTTGCCCAGCCCCATCACCAATGAGGACATTCCCAACAGGTGTTTGTTCGTGGCTACCATGCCCACTCTGCTGCTGCTGGGTATGGTACAAAGGACTCCGCGGCTGTCTTCTTTGGGAGATGCATTCCACTGCCTTCAGCCGGCCAAGGACAGATGTGGTGATCTCACTTCCTGCATGGAATTTCCCCAGGCCCTGTTGTGCTTCACTTGCTCTCCTCCATATTTCTGTCCCATAAACTATCCACACCCAAGTCTCTACACCTGCCCTGCTGCTGGGAAACCTGACTCAAAACACGAAGTCCCCAGCACTGTGTCTTCTAAGTCTATTAGACTTTTTGATGCATCTGTTTGGGTAAAGGAAAAAGGACTGGAGGACTGTTATAACTTTATTCTATTCTATGAAATGAATAAATCTCAAAATCTAATGTGTGATGTCAATAAGTCTTATGTGTATCAGGAATTCATTTTTATAATGTTATGCAGCAAATGCAATAAACAGGAATATCCATAAGGATAAAGATCAAAGAACTTGGAAGAGGTGTAGCTTCCAACATAGACATCACTTACAAAACAGAATTTTTGTGTTACTAGTATTAGTGACAGAAAACAGCTGCAAACCCAGGATTATCAATTTTGCTAATTGTTACTGATTATATTTTTAAATTACACTAATAACTAATAGCCTATAATCTTTTGTTATAAGACCTTTCCATTTTATTATGCTATAATAGGTTCATTGATGCTTAACATGATGTGAATATTTGCTGACTCCAAAGAATACTATTATTAGGATATGCATATGTGTTCGATTTAACTTCTCAATTACACTTGCATTAAAACCTTCAAAATTAAGTCTGCAAAAACAGGCTATGAATGCAAGCAGCAGAGCCTATATGAATATTTGACCTTCTGCTCTGTTGCATTCCAGTTAACGATTCACAATAACCTTTGAGGAAAAGCACCATTAAATCAAAGCACTTTGCATGGCTCTCCGGGAAACGTGGAGCAGAGTGCCCAGCAGTCTAAGACCTGACCAAGTCCAGGGGTGGAGCCAGAAGCACAAGGATCACAAATCCTCCTTCAGGGACAAGGTTTTCCCATTGGAAACTTAAAAGTTTTCCTGGATTCCTTGTAAAACGAGTCTTTTTTCTTATTCTGGAAGTCAGAAGTTAGCTTCCTAGGGCAATGTGTTTGCTCCAAGTTATTTGAACTAGTAAATCTACTACAAAAAAAAAAAAAAAACAAACAAGATCTTTTGTGGCTTAATAATCACTGAAATTGTTTAGTTGGCCATTATTATTAAACAGATTATAAGCAGCAGATAACTAAATTTTTTTTCCTTCTTCACTGCTTAACATATTCAAAACAAAACGGAAAACAATATAGAAATCTAAGAAGCTGTTTTAGCAGGTGTGAGTACTGACTATGCCAGTGCCCTCAATGAGCCAGTTTCCTGGGAATTTCCTTCACCCGGGTTGCTGCTGCGTACTCTCCAACCTGAGCACGGCAGCACTGGCCCAACCCCTCACCCACACTCCGCGGACACACTGAGGCTGCGGGTGTTAAGAGTCACTTAGATGGACTCTCCTTTTGCACTATGTGCTTTGCCATTTTCATTTTCTTGTTTTTGAAAGTTTGATAACATTGTATTAATACAATTTACACTAGTTCATTAAAGTAAATATACCAATGATGGGTAAAGCACACTGTATCGCTAAGAACAACAGAAATGTTCTCAATTATAACTGCGAGATGCTATTGATTTGTAACATATGTCTCAGTTTCAGAGACATTAAAATGATCCCGGGCAGTTTTATCGGATAACAATTATATCCAATAGTTATCTCCTACCTCTGCAGGAGCTGTGCCCAGTGCTGGGGAAGGGGGAATTGGGTCTCTGATGACACATGGGCCAAGCCCAGGCAATTAGGACCAGTCACCGACCCCTGCTGCCACGTCCAGGATCTTAGTATCTTATACTCTTACTCTTACTATGTACTAGATATTTTCCTTTAAATCTACTCATTTTTAAATTCATTCAAAATGAAACTTTTTGTTGCCACTGTTAGTGGCATAGTATCAACTGTGAAGAACAGTGTACATGTGACTATAAATCAGCAATTTTAACATATACTTTTAAAATAACTTTGGTATCCCTAAAATTAGGGTGGGACTTATAATTAATGACATCTTAATTGGCAATAATCTTAAGTGGCAATAATTATGGTCTTTTAAACTTAAAAAATTTTTTTAAAAATTCATTTATTTTGAGGATAAAGAGAGAGAGACAGTGGCAGCAGTAGGGATGGGGGGTGTGGATCTGATATGCTGACTGACTTTCCAGATGACAACAGCTGCTCCGGCCAGGCTGAGCCAGGAAGGGACTTAATCTGGGACTCCCACAGATGTGGCTGGGCCCCCACACTTGTGTCATCATCAACTGCCTCTGGGAAAGCTGGAGTTGGAGCAGAGCTAGAACTCACTCTGATATGGGATACGGGAACCTAAAAAGCATCAGGCATATTAGCTATCACTGCAGCAAATATCCATGCCTGTGTGCTTCCTTTAAAAAAGATTTGTGCATGTTTTATTTGAAGGATAGATTTATAGAGAGAAGGTCCTTTGTCCACTGGTTCACCCCCCAAATGGCCACAAAGGCTGGAGCTGAGCTAATCCAAAGCCAGGAGCCTCTTACAGCTCTCTCATGAGGGTGCAGGGTCCCAAGGCTTTGGGCCATCCTCCACTGCCTTCCTAGGCCACAAGCAGATGGTTGGATGGGAAGTGGAGGAGTCAGGATATGAATCCAGCCAGCGCCCATATGGGATCCTGGTGTTTGCAGGAAGAGGATTATTCTGTTGAGTCATTGTGCGGGGCCTCCATGCCTCTTTTCTTAAAGGGCTTGAAAATAGTTAATGTTTTGCATATCAATCATATGCTTGATTTGATGAAACATAGTAGGTTCTATAGGAACCGTGTAATCAAACATTTAGAAACAAAAAAAGTAAAAATACCAAATGAAAAATAGTAAAGCAAGTTGACTCATAAAATGTATGGTTAAAGGCAAATTTATTATTTCAAGGACTGACTTTTTTTGATCAAGATAGCTTGTTATTTTACTGCACAGTTTCAGACAAACAAGAGGCTGCATATCAATGGACGCATCTGCTGGTTTCTCTCAAGATCCAAGTTCACATGTGGCTGTGGTTAGACAGCTCAAAAGACAGTGAACTGTTGTATCTGCTGTAATTAAATGTATGTGTATATTATCTGACAGTTCCAGAAGCAATGTTTCATCATATTCCCCAAATGAAACAGAGAGCCCTGTGGGATTTAGTGCCTGGGCCCCCCTCCCCGACCATAATCCTGCACGCCTGTGCTGCTCAAGGCCCGGCCCAGGTTCGGTGAGGGAGGCTTTGGGAGAGCAGTGCTGGCCTGAGCAGTCTGTCCCTGACTTCTGGGGTCTGAGTAAGACTGATCACCATAACACTATCTACATTTGTCCAACCCAAAGCAATATTCTCCGTGAGTCACAGATTTTAGGTGTAAATATAAGTGAACAGAAGTACAAATCAGTCAAAGGTGTGTGAGTATCAGCTAAAAATGACCGTAGACCACATTCTGGGAAATACAGCCGAAAGGACTCAGCCGAGGCAGGGAGGACGTGGTTACGGCTGGAGCCAGGCGGGTCAGCTATTTTAAGGATGGCAATTAAGAGACAAAGTTATTGACGCAGCCCACTGGAGCAGGCTGCTGTGGGAAGGTGCTACCTAGAGGAGCTGACATGGTGTTCCAGTCCTTCGTTCACTCAGTCACTGGTTCACTCAGACACCTAGTATGTGTCCTGCCTTGGTTGGATCCTCGGGGTACAGGGTTGAAGGAGTTCAAAGGGAAACAAAAAATACTAATGATTACAGTGGCGTGATGGGGTGGCCAGTAGAGTGCTTTGAAAAAGGGATTGGTGTGGGATTTAACTCAACGTGGACAAATCAGGGAAACCTTTCAGAGAATGAAGCTTGAACTGAGTCTTGAGGCATAAGCAAAAACTGAAGTACCCCAGAGGCTAAAGGCCCTAACCCTAACCCTAACCCCAATACGGCTAGAGATGAACATGAGGGATACTGAAGTGGAATTTGAAGTTGGCATGAAGCCAGGTATGACTGGACTACATTTGTTTTATGTGTTGACTGATGTGGAGAAAGTAAATTTTACATCAAAACGTAACCTGAAGGCCTTGGCCGGAGTGCTAACCAGTCAGCATATGAAGACCTGTGTCATTTTAAAAATGATTTAGGGCCAAGAGTTTGACCTAGCAGTTAAAACACTGGGTAAAATGTCCTGGATTTTAGACCCAGCTCTGTTCCTGGCTCCAGCATCCTGCTATCGCAAACCCTAGGCGATAACAGGTGCCTGCCATCTATGTGGAAGACCCAGACTGAGTCCCTAGTTCCCTTGTTCAGCCTGGTCCAGTTCTGGCCTTTTCAGGCATCTGGAGAGTAGGAAAGTAGATGGGAGTTCTCTCTGTACTCCTTGAAGAAAAAAAATAAACCATAAAAAAATCAATCAATCAAACTTTAAAGTGTGAATTAGAGTAGAACCGAGGGATTGTGGCTGTAGAAGGGAGTGGACGTGCAGACAAGCAGTGTTGCGAGTGCCAGGGGTTGGCCCTCTCAGTGCATGGCTGGACCACCAACAAATGACAGGGAAAAAGATGTTTTGGTGTAGCTCCTCAGCACATTCACTGAGATCAATTTCATGTCCATTTTCACTACATTTTTTTGCCTTAAAAATAATCTCTTCTTTTCACCTTTCCTTTTACCATGTAAACAATTCAGTTATTACATATTGAATAGCAGAACGAATCCCAAGGTAGCTGACACCCAATCCCAGCAACCAGTAAGATAATCTTCCACCTTCAGCCGTTCCTCACCCCTACTTGTTAGTTCTGAAGCAAGTCCCAGCCATCATGTCTCTTTAAAACAATGGTCTTTATGTTTCTCAGCCCAAATCTTGAGGGAATCGTAGACTACAATGAGACTTGCACTGTGAATAATTAGGAAAACACTGAAAATGAACAAATACAGGGGCAGAAAGAGGAATGAAAACAAAACAGTATGACTGCAATTATGAGTCCGAGTAGGGGATAAAATGGAATAATTTTACAAGTAATGCTAATTTGGTAAACAAGACTATAAGCAAAATCCTATGACACAAGTTAAACTAATGAGTTTAAATAAAGGAGCAGAAAATAAAAGGAAATTCAATTGAAAATGTGTAAACCAAAGTATTAAAGAAATAAGCTATAAAATAACCATTTAATTGATGGGGTGAAAAAAAAACCCTGAAAACAGAGAGATCTTGGTGGAGGTGGGAGGGGCAGCCAGTCAGGTCTAAGCAGGGATGTGGCCTGGGCCAGCTCAAGTGGGGACTGCACTCCGGCCAGGTGCCAGGCTGTCCCTGGTGCTGGGCTGTCCTGGGTCTTAGTAACCTATCTTTCCTGCTTCAGGCCTCCTGGGGGGAGGCCTGAAGCAGCTGCCTGAACTTCATCCAGGTTCTTTATTAAACACCTGGCTGCTTGAGAAATGGAGGCTACTGGAAGGGGTTCAAAGATGTGAAACAGAAAATAATTAGAGAAAGAGATTGATTTTCGCAGAGGGATCAAAGGAATCAAGTGTAGGGAACTTGGCTAAGCAAGGGCTGGGGGGGAATGAGCCATTTGAGGCAGGCGAAGAGGAAAGCCAAAGAGAAGCATCGAGCTGGCGCGGAGCATAATGAACAGTTCTAGGAAAGAGACAAATGCAGGCAGAGGCGGGCGGTGGCGGGACCAGCAGCCCAGCTGCACCATATTGCGCACGCTCTTGTATCGGACAGGCTTCCACGTAGCCACTGTCCTGCCTTAGAACATGGACTTCCAGAGAGGTGGGCATGCTTTTCAACGTTTCAGCTCTGGCATAGAAAGTTTGTTAGAGCAGTCCTGCTCTGGCAGGCCACATAGGCTGACGCTAAGGACTTCTCACTCTGCCAACCCCTGCAGTGGAATTCAGAAGTCCACTCCAAGACTCTTCACTCCTAGAAAGACTGTTCCCATCAGCAGGTGGGAGGGAAGGGAGGAGGGATGGGGATAGTGGAGGGAGGAGAGGAGTGCGACCTTTACTGTTTCTGCAGGTTATGTCTTAAGTAGTTACTGAAGATCTTACTGCTATTTTGGCAACTTCTAAAAGTTTTTACCTAGTTTCTTTCAGACCCTGAGTATTACATTTTTTTTAAAGGAGTTATATCTTTGTAATTTAAACTAAGCCATATATGCCAAGTGGGACATAAAAACATATGTACAGTTTAGAGAACAATGGTTCAGTGAAATCCCGCATTTCCCATCTCTGCGTTTTAAATCAGAATACTTTGGTGCCTAAGAATCTCAAGGCATCTCCCTGTAACGAATCTCTTTTTCTCTGCCTCGCCCTTCTCAATGCTATCATAAAATTTGGTTTCCTCATTTGCCTTTCTTTATAGATTTGCAATAAGGTCTAGTACATATGTGCTATTTTTTTATTTCTTTCTCTTTTTTTTTTTTTTGGTTTTTAAGAGCTCATGATTTAGAGATTCATCTAGATCTACTTATCTAATCACTTTTCAAATTAAACTTTTTATTTGGAAGCCATCATCCATTCACTGGCAGTTTTGAGAGACAATACAGAGGTCCTTAGGTCCTTGGCCCGCTTTCCCAGCCAGGGTAACATCTTGTAAAGCTGCAGTGAAATATCAGACCAGGGCAAGACACAGGATGCTCCCAGCACCACTGGCGTCCCTCCTGCTGTCTCTTGTGGCCTGGGAAAACAGCGCAGGATGACCTAGTGCCTGCTCCCCTGTACCCATGTGGGTCACCTGGAAGGAGCTCCAGGCTCCTGGCTTCAGCATGATCCTGGCTTGGCCATTGCAGCCATTTGGGGAAGCGACCTAGCAGATGGAATCTCTCGCCATGTCTCTCTTCTCTCTGTGACTCTTTCAAATATATTAATATAATAATTATTATTAATAATATTTTCTTTTAATAATAATGGAACTCTCTGGAAGCCTTTTTTTTTTTTTAAAGGAGTGGGAATGCCAGTGGGATTGAATTGTAACATTTCTTTTTTTTAAAGATTTGTTTATTTTTATTGGAAAGGTGGATATACAGAGAGGAGAGACAGGGAGGAAGATCTTCCATCCGATGGTTCACTCCCCAAGCAGCCGCAAGGGCCAAACTACATTGACCTGAAGCCAGGAACCAGGAGCTGGAGTTGAGCCAATCTGAAGCCAGGAGCCAGGAACTCTTCCGGGTCTCCCACATGGGTGCAGGTCCCAAGGCTTTGGGCCGTCCTCAACTGCCTTCCCAGGCCACAAGCAGGGAGCTGGATGGGAAGTGGAGTTGCCAGGATTAGAACTGGCGCCCATATGGGATCCCGGCGCATGCAAGGTGAGGACTTTAGCCACTACGCTATCGTGCTGGGCCCGAATTGTAACGTTTCAAGATGACTTTTCTTGCTCAGTGTCATCCTCTGGACGTTCAGCCAGGTTGCTGCCCTGGAACTAGCTCTCACCTCTTCATTGCTTGGCAGGGTTCCATGAGGTGGGTGCCACACGACATCCACTGACAAACGTGACAGACTCTTTAGCTCTTTAACTTATTTATTTAAAGTGGTATTTATTTATTTGGAATAACAGATATACAGAGATAAGGAGATACAGACAGAAAGATCTTCCATCCGCCAGTTCACTCCCCAAGTGGCTGCAATGGCCAGAGCTGAGCCAATCCAAAGCCAGAAACCAGGAGTTTCTTCCAGGTCTCCCACGTAGGTGCAGGGTCCCAAGGCTTTGGGCCGTCCTCCATTGCCTTCCCAGGCCACAAGAAGGGAGCTTGATGGGAAGTGGAACAGCCAGGATATGAACTGGTTCCCGTATGGGATCCTGGCGCTTGCGAGGCAAAAATTTAGCCAATAGGCTATTCTGCCAGGCCCCTACTTATTTATTTTTGGGAGTGAGTGAGCATGTGTGTTTGTGTGTGAATGAGTTGGGAGGGGACAGGGAAGGGAGGAAGGACTCAAATCCAGGCACTGTGGTGTGGCACTTAACTGAAGTGCCTGCTCCCAGGCTCCTCATTTTTAAAAACACTTAAAGGTATGCCTAATGTGCATGAACATCTTAGATGTCCTGATATATTCTGTTTCTAGTTTAGATCTTGAAAAAAAAATGACCAAAATCACAATAATTACCCTTCAGACAAAAGCTGAGCACCTATTCATCCTGGGAGGGAGAAAGGCTGAGCAGGACTGATGGCATGGCCCTGTCTGTGGTGCAGCAGATAGGGTCCCTGCATGTACTAGAGTACCGGCTAGTCCCAGCTGTTCCACTTCTGATCCAGCTGCCTGCTGATGTGCCTGGGAAGGGGGCAAAGGATGAAGCACTCAGGCCCCTGCCACCTGTGTCAAAGACCCCGATGGAATCCCAGGCTCCTGGGTTTGGCCTGGCATAGCTTTGACTGTTCCATCTATTTGAAATAAATCAGCAGATGGAAGATGACTTTCTGTTTCTCCCTCTTTCTCTCTCTTTCACTCCGCCTTTCAAACAAATTAATCATCTTTAAAACAATGAAAGAGTCCAGGGATTACCTTCTGCATACAGTGGACAGGAAAAATAATGCCGTTCATGACATGTACCACTCATATAGCACAGAGGGTTCAGAAAAATGAATGCATGAGCCCTGCGTGGTACATCATGACGATGAAGCTGGAGGGGCCACAGCTCTTTGCCTGGTTTCAATAACCGGAAGAAGTACTTGTTCGGTACCACTCGGGGGTTCAAGGGAGGTTCCGCACCCATGGAGGCATTCTCTTCCTGTACCAGTCAGCATCCACGCAGCAGAGTCAGGTGCAAGGAAGAGGCGTGATTAGCTGTGTTTCCTGTTCCTCCCCGCCCTTTTCCTGAGGCTGCAGGATCCTCCTAATTAGTCTAGAACTCAAACATCTAGCCACTGGCTGCCACCTCGCCCTCTCTGAGTCCCCTCACATCCAACTTCTGGAACAGGGCGTGGCAGGGGTTTGCTATGTCTGCTGCCCATTCCAGCCCCTCCCAAATCCCAGCAACACACCGACAAGCCCTCACTATTTTTGATAACGTGACGAGGCAGGCCATGGTCCCATATTGCCGTCCCTATGGTCTTTAGCAATTCTAATTATAAGGCCTTGGTGGTTATGCATTTTAAATAAATGAAAGGATCAAAGCTTATATAGAGAATATGCAGGGAGTTTTACATTTTCTGATTTATCTTTGTGGGCAGTGCTTAAAGAGGGATGGAGAGATCTGGAAATTTCTACTCAGAACTTTTACTCTAGCTTTTTATAAATATAAACACAACAGCAAGATAAACCTCTAGTATTTCTAAAGTTCTTCGAAACTGGTGTATCTCATTGGGGAAATGGGTATTAAGATTCTGATATCTGAGAATTATTGCTGTAATATCTAAAAATCCCTCCATTCTCTTCCCTTTTAATTCTAAGCAGCCCAGGTCCCCCAGGTTGCATGTATGGGTTTGGCCACTGAGCTGGTACAGGTTCATTCTTTTTCCATTTGTGTATCCATTCAATAACAGATATACATTAAGCATGTAATAAATATCAGGCTCAGTGCTAAGGACTAATGAGTCAAAGAAAAAAAAATCCACAATATTGATCTTTGCCTCTTCCAGGGGGCACGTGAGCCCTGGTAGACAAAAGGCGTGCACGAAGAGAGGGGATGCAGTGGGGTGAAGTGGACAATTTGGTTTGGTTCATGGAAGACTCTAGGATGGCTGCAAGTCTCAAGCTCAACTACAACCGCTTAAGAGCAAATCAGGGTCATTGATCAATCCTTCATTTCAGAAATCCTAAAAGGTGAACTTATCTGCACTGTAAAGCTAGTGAGAAGTTAAGGTTTCCTGGAATAGGCATTAGACCTTAGGGTTAAAGTTTGGGTTAGGCTGCCATGTTCCACATCAGAGCGCCGAGATTCCAGCCCTGGCTGCAGCCATTCCAAGCTCCAGCTGATGAACATCTGGGAGGCAGCACATGATAGCTGAAATCCTTGGGTCCCTTCCACCATGTGGACTGAGTGCTGGTTTGGGGGGTTGGCCTGGCCCTGGCCCTGGCCTTGCCCTGCCCAGGCTGTTGTAGGTGTTTGGTGAACAAATAAGCAGATTGGAGCTCTCTTTTCCTCTGCCTCTCAAAAAATAAAAAATAAATAAAAATAAAAATGAAACAGGATTTCTTAACAGAAAGCATTTCTTTCCTTTCTAGCACACACGTGTGCCTTCCTCCCTTTTGGCTTAGGCAGTGTGAGTGGCCTGTCTCCTGCCGGGCTGTTGTGGAGTCCCAAGGTGAAGGCAGAGCTTCCCCTGCCTTGGTTTTTATGGGAAAGTAAGAACAGTCAGGCTTGAAATTCATAGGAGTTTGGCTGGTGTAAATTGGGTAATGGGTTTAAGCCAAAGAAGATTTCATTTGTTGGGGAGAGGGGATAGCAGCTTTCTGCTTCTCTTCTCCAGTTTCCTGCAGAAACTGCCAAGGCAGAGGTCTTGCTGAGCATCCCACCGCCAACCCATCAGCCTAAGTGGCAGTGGGCCATGCTGCTCCACCTGGCCCACATCTACTCCAGCGCTCGTCGGTCCCTGACTTCTCTGCCCTCGGCATACTGGACTCCGCTGGAGCAGGCCTGTGTCCTGACTGCAAGGTACCAAGCTGCTCTGTGGACCCATTCACCACAGTGAGGGTGAGCTCAAGCCAGCCACCCTTTCCTTCCTTTGCTCAGCTCGGCTTGAGGAGACAGCTCTCATGCTGGTGAACTAACAGGCTCCTGACATGTTGCTTTGTGGATCTCTGCAGTTGTGGAGGCCACTCGATGGCAGTCTAGGGGCTCCCTGCAGTGGTGTGCAGAGAGAAGAGTGAGCGCTATAATGATAGAGATTGTCTCCACCTGAGACTTGTGGGGGGTTGTCGAGGAGGGGCTGATGCACCTGGAAACTATTGGTAAAGCTCTAACGCCCAGGCAAACAATCAGTCTTGGAATGCCTGCATTCTCTCAAAAAGATTTCGATGCTCACTTAGTGCTATTCTTTCAATAGTATACATGTAGGCTTGGCTCCAGTGGCTCATGTGATTAGGCACTGGTTTTGTAAAATGATGTATGTGGACTAATTCCTATTGATCCTTCAGAGAGAGAAATCACATATTGTTATTCAAGGAGCACATGTAATTTTATCTCTTTTTTACAAGCCTAAATCAAATAGATTACCTTCCTGGGCAATGAGCAACTTGAATGCAGATAGATCCACAAGGGTAAATACAGGAGGATAAGGACTCGCATTTGAAAGAGCAAGGTCTTCTGTAATTTGGTGCCCCAAAAATCTCTGTACTGACTATGGAGGAAGCCAACTCATTCTGAAACTGAGACCTCTCAAAGATAGCAAGGCTCAGGGCCTGGCGGGCGTGGCCTAGCGGCTAAAGTCCTTGCCTTGAACACCCCAGGATCCCATATGGGTGCAGGTTCTAATCCCGGCAGCCCCACTTCCCATCCAGCTCCCTGCTTGTGGCCTGGGAAAGCAGTTGAGGACGGCCCAATGCATTGGGACCCTGCATCCGCGTGGGAGACCCGGAAGAGGTTCCTGGTTCCCGGCATCGGATCGGCGCGCACCAGCCCGTTGCAGCTCACTTGGGGAGTGAATCATCGGATGGAAGATCTTCCTCTCTGTCTCTCCTCCTCTCTGTATATCTGACTTTGTAATAAAATAAATAAATCTTAAAAAAAAAAAGACAGCAAGGCTCAGATAGGAACCATGTTTTATATTTAGTTAGCAGCCTATTGGGGGTAAAATACTTCTTGTAGCCTTCTCCACACTCCCCATGTCTAGAGCACCACCGTCTCGGGGCCTGCAAAGCCTCCTATTGAACGTTTCTGCTTTCAGTGTTGTCTCCTCACAGGTCACTGCCAGAACCTACACCGATCTTTTACAGATCATTTTCCAAGGCCTACAATTTTGCAACAACTTTCCCCAGTACCTAGCCTACATGCCAACCATGTTACCCTGGCCTTAGACAGTCTTTGGAAGATGAGTTTGGTGGGACAACAGGAGCCATGCAGGTGCGTGTGAACCTATCCCAGGCAGGGCGAGATGTTCAACGGCCCTGGACCCTGCCTACTAGAAGCTACCAGTGCTCCACCCTCAACTCCAGTATTTTGCATCAAATTACCACCTGCATATATTCAAACTTCCTTCAGGGAGAAGCAGGAGGGAGTACCACCTCCAGCTCTTAGGGGCCTGTTTCACATGGCCCTGTCCACTTCAGCCTCGGCATCCTGGCCCTGCCTGAAGCACACTATCCCCGCATCTGCTCCTCTTCCGCTTACTTTCCACCTACAATGATGCCTCCTCAGAAAAGCTGTCCTTAACCACTCTATCGCAAATGGCAACACTTTTTCCTTCTTTCATGGTCACACAACTTATTACAATACATAACACTCTTGTTTATTTACTTGTTTATTGCCTGTCTCATCTACAGAATGTCAATTCTATGAGATCAATCTGTTTTATTTGCTATTATATTCCTAATGTATGGAGATACATTTTTACAAACATTTTCTGATTGAGTAAAATAATGCCATTAAGTTTTATCTCCCTTTATCACATTCATCATAATAAATGTTAGGATGATACAAAAGAGCATTACCAATTTCATTTTTCATACAAAGGACTAAGACACTAAAAATAAATTCTATACTGAAAATATTAATGATGGTAGAAGGAACAAAACTAGAAATGTCATTAACTTCTTATTAAGTCAGTTATTTATTTTGCTATAAGGCAATTTATTAGACGGGTCACAGTAAAACACATAATATTAGCATGCATAGGCTAAAAATACTAGGATTCTGCTTTCCTCACCACGTTAGGGCAAAATGTCCCTCACAGTTTCTAGTATCCATACACCAGTTGTGTTTCCTTCTACTTTAGTTTATTATTGTGTCTTAAACTTAGGTCCAAAACTCACCCTTCTAAGAAAGGGAGGAAAAAGTAAATAAGCCTTATTGTTTCTTATGGAAATAAGGATAAGATACACATATCTCATCAGACTGTAAGTCCTAATAAAACTGAATTGCTAAGAAGGCAAAGAATAGTGTGGAGACTTGAAACCTAGGGCACCTGCATTGCCACCTTCCACCTCTGCCCCTTGCAGCCGGGGTCCGGGAAGTCTAGAATATCCTCCTGCTGAGAATCCATTCCGGCTGAAACTCCTCAACCCAGTGCTCCAGGCACTGCTGCTAATGAATTAGCATTGATGGACAAGTTAAAAATCTCTTTGCTGACCCTGGAGTGGTGGAAAGAGCATAAATTAATCAGATACATCTGAATTTGAAGGCTGTCTCTGTCCTTTAGCACCTATCAGATCTTAGTTACTTAATCTATTTTTATTTGTTTCATGATTCCAAAAATGTAGGGATGCTGGGAGGATTACAAATAATACACGCAGTATTTGTAGCACAACATGCATTATGATCAGAATGTAATACGTAGTGGGATGTAGCTGGTGAGAAGGCTGTACTTGATTCCAAGAATGGAAGAGGTATTATTACCAAAATGGGAGGAGCCGTGGATTACGGTAAACACCAAAGTGACACTTAGTGTTGGAGCTCCCAGGAAACTTAGGAACTAGCCAGCAATTGACATATTTAGGCCCTAGCCCAGACCTACAGATCAGAAACTCTGGGAATGGGTCCAGAAAATGGTGTCCTAACTGATCTTTCAAGCTGCCTCCCTCCAGTCTGGGAGCTGCCACAGTAGACAGAGAAGCAGGAAGCGGGACTGCAGGGAGGAAGAAAGGAAGACATACCAAGTCAGCACACCCTCTCCAGGGGCACTTTTCCCAGGCAGGAAATCAACCAGCCACAAACACAAAGGACAGGTCTGGGCATATATCAGAACATGGGTTTGGGGAACATGAACTTGGATTGCCAAGTCAGGTGCGGAAAGCAGTCCCAGATGGAGCTCCAGGGCAGAAAGATGATAGACTGAGCTTGTCTCTCCTTGGGAAGGAGAAGGAAGCCAAGGTGCTTGATGGTTTTGAGCGCTGACTGAAGGCAAGAAGCTGGGAAAGACACTTCTGCAAGCTTCTGCAGCTTGGTGGGTTTGCAAATGAGTGTACTCTATCAAACAGGTTCCAGGTGCAAAGTTGCGGGTGGGGAGGAGCAAAGTCGGAGATGTGTCTAGAGGTTTGGCTCCATCAAGATTTACTACTCTGCCTGTTGAGTGTAGTCCATTTGCTTCTGCCGCACCCAACTCTGTCTGCCAGAGTACCAGTCACAGAGGTACTTCTGGTGGGGTCAAAAGTTACAAAGCATTTTTAGGGGAGAATGTTGTGGGATAGCGGGCATCCCATATGGGTGTCAGCTCAAGTCCCAGCTGCTCCATTTCTGGTCCAAACTCCTAAATCCCTAGAAAGAGAAGCACAATTTTTTATAGTATACATTTTCCATAAACTTTTTAGACTTTGGGTACTGTTTCTGCTGTAGACATTTATTACAAAGGTTCTCTCTCTCTCTTTTTTTAAAGACTTGCCTATTTTACTTAGAAGTTGAAGCTACACACAGACATAGGGAGGGACCACCCTATGGTTCACTCCCCAAATAATGACAGTGGCCAAGGCTGACCCGATCTGAAGCCAGGAGCCAAGGGCTTTTCCTGGATCTCCATGTGAGTGCAAGGGGCCCAAGCCATGTCAAACGGAGCAGCCTGGCCTCCAGTCATTAGCATGTGGAGTCCCAGTGCTGCAAGTGGAAGAATAGCCTGCTGCCATGACTTTCTTAGCTGGTTGGGAGAATGTTTTCAGTTTAAAAGTGTCACACACAGTCCCACTGCAAGTAAAGCAAGCAGACTGTTGAATAGGCTTGAAGAGTAAAAACGACAAAAGTTAACAATAACTGTGGTCTTAAAGACAGCGTTGTGGATGTAGTTAGGAGATTCTATGGAGTAGTAGAAATTGTCTATTACTGACAATCTTAAGTTAAAGTTCATTTCTAAATGCTTTTTAAGCTTATGATTAGAACAGACCACCTTTATAGATATTCCATGATGGTTTACTACTGTTATTCAAGAAAATCCAAGAGGCCTTCAAAAGGTTCCAGGACAGTGTGTGTTAGGTTTTAATTCCATTGTTGCATGAACTTTTGCACCCATCCTTGTAGAATGTGAGATATTATGCCAAAGGAAAACCACCAACTGTTCGTCAGCTCTCTGACATAAAATGGATGGTAGTGAGTTTGCTTTAAGAGCAATTGCTAAACAATGAACCTGATTAATAACAGGATGGCTTTCCTGGAGAGCCAGGGTGGGGAAGAAGAGGGTGTGCGTTTTGTTAAAATTGCACCACAGAGCTGGCTTCTGTTCTCAAAAGTTGTTTCCTCCTCCAAGTAACACAATTGTTTCCCACGTCACAGAAAGAGAATGAGAAATAACAGTTATGGAGCCTCTGCTGGGTTCTGGACTCTTCTAATCCTAAACACCTTGTTAATGATTTGCTCTCTTCAACCATGAGAAAACTGCAATTCAGACTGGCTCAGTAACTTGCCTAAGGTCAGGGAATAAATGAAGGTACTGAAAATTTAATCCAAATCTTCTCCAGTCTGGGTGCAACTGGTCTTGCAATACCATTTGAAAGTCTCTCCCAGCAACCCATTTTTTCAGTGGTAGAAACTGAAACACAGATAAATAAGTGGCCTGTGCGTGGTTGCACAGTCCATACGGAACTGTGGGGCACACATCTTTCTTTAAACTAATCTTTAAATATTTATTATTATATTAAGCTTCTTTCACTTGTAAGGCAGAGTGACAGATACATTTACACACATCCATCCACAGAGAGGTGGAGGGAGAGAGAAATGGATTCCATCTGCTGGTTTACTTCCCACATGTCTGCTACAGCCAGGGCTGGGACAAGCAGAAGCCACAGCACAGAACCCAACCAGGACACCAAACACTTGAGTTGCTGTTCCCTCCCAGGACATGTTAGCAGGAAGCCAGATCAGAATCAGAGCAGCTGGGACTCCAACTAGCTCGCCAATATGGGTTTCCAAGCGATGGCTTATATATCACAATGCCTGCCCCTATGATTTATATATACATACACACACAAATTTATTCAAGAGACAGGACCAGAAAGAGAGACAATCAGATGAGAATGCTCTCACCCACTTGGTTACTTCCCAAACACCAGTGATGGGCAGCTCAATCCAGATTGCCCATGTGAGGGCAAGGGACCCAACTGCCTGATCTGCCACCTGCCACCTCACAGGCCCCACGCTGGCAGAAAGCTGCAGTAAGACACCAGAGCCAGGATTCCAACCAAGGCACTCCAGCACTGGACAAGAGCATCTTAACTAATCGGCCAACTACCTGTCCCCTTTTTTTCCTTTCTGCTGACTTGTTTTAACTTATTAAAAAACAAAAAAACTACAGTATACTACTCTCAGCATTCTTTTTTCAGGTTTGGGGTGGGATCTTCTTTTCCTTGGCGGAGTTAACATTTGAAAGCAAGCTGTTTGACACTGCTTTCTCCATTGAGTGTCAAAGTGAAGCAACCCTAGCAGCATGCACTCTGCTCTCTCCCACCCTGTGACTATATGAGTTCACTGTGTGGCTGCAGGTCAGAATAAACATGGGGACTCCACAAGGAGTCCTGCCTGAGTTTTGAGTCAAAAACAGATCTTTCGATTCAGCGAACAGGAATCCCCACATTGCCCACCATCAGAGGAGAGAGGAAGGGAACCTTTGTAGTAACAAAACCCTTTTGATCAAACAAGATATTTTTTTCAAGAACATTTTGTCTTCAGAAAGCGCCAACAAATGGACAGGACACTTGCTAGTTAATAATAAAAAGAATTCTTCAGCCACGACTCAGTTGCATGACTATTTTTGAGAGGCTTGGAGTATGTAAGGAATTTTCATCTTGCCTGAGTTCAGTCCCGACACCATGGTGGGGTAGTCACTGGCCTCTGGCCTCTGGCTGATGACTCGCCCCTGACTCACGGGAGGGAAAGAGACTCCATGCTGCATAGTTTAACATCCATTTGTTGAAATTCCTGGGTGGAATTTTCTTTTTGGCTGTGACAGATGAATAATGGGCCTAGTTAAAGGGCTTCAGAGACAATGTAAAATAACCATTAGGTGTTTCTTCTACACCATAATCTTTTGTTTTTATTCTGTCTATAAAATCTCAACCTCAACTGTATACACACATCTTTGCATTTCACAAAACATATGCTTCTGCTAGGAAAGCCGCTATTACAAATTTTCAGCAGTTGATTTTTTTTCTTTTTTAAAAAGATTTATTTATTTATTTGAAGGGCAAAGTTACATAAAGAGAGGAAGAAACAGACAGAGAGAAAGAAAGCAAGCTTCTGTCTGCTGGTTCATTCCCCAAAGGGCCGCAATGGCCAGGGCTAGTTCAGGCCAAACGCCAGGTGCCTGGAACTCCTTCTGGTCCCCCTCGTGGGTACAAGGGCCAAGCTCCTTGGGCCATCTTCCACTGCTTCTGCAGGCACACAAGCAGGGAACTGAGTCGGAGGCAGAGAAACTGGGGTGCTCGCATTGCAGGTTATGGCTTCACTTGTTGTGCTACAAAGCTGGCCCCAAGTTAGTTAATTTCAAAGTAATACCTTAGGAGGCTCCGGACCATAGAAGGGGAAAAATTAAGAAGTAGAGCAGTAAAGGATGGCGTAGCAATCAGTCGCAATGAGACTTCCTTCAGCATTTCGCTCTGAGCAACACAGAATTTCCGAACTTGGAGAATCACTTCTAAGTGTCACTTTGTAGACGTTAGAGAAGCATTTCCACAGCAGTCAACCTAGTCATGCAATCTCCTGCTGCGGTACTTCATACATGCACCCTGCCCCCACCAATTCTACGCTCTGTGACAGACAGTCAAAGTCTCCGGCTAACCAGTCACGCTGCCCGGAGGGTTAAGGCTGCAGCCTCCCAAGCCGTAGGCTTTTGCCAACCTCCCCTGGTACTTTCTCCTCTGCAGTCAGTTTGTTAGCTGTAGCTCCTGCAAAGCCTTTAGCACTTGAAGAAGCATTATTTCCTCCCAGCCATGTTTGCCTTGAACTTGCAATTCACCAGGTCATACTGGTACAGAATCTTCACTTAGGCCTGCACCTCGGTATCTGGAATCTGCTCCTCTTCCTGGCCTGGATTTGTCTGCCAGGCTTGATCCCAGAGACAGAGCCTGGGGCCTTTGGTAACCTCATTGCCTCCTCCCTGCTGGAAGTTAGCTGCCACCTTAGTGCCTGCATTATTGCACATTTCCCTAGTAACCCTGTTCTTTCCTTCAACTCAAACTTCTCCAAACAACACCCATCTCTGCCGACCCTGAAATTCTCTGACCCTCTCCTAACAGTGTTTTCCGGCCAAGAGAGCAATGAGAGAGGGCACGGTCGGGCAAGAAGGCTGGGGAACTCACCTGCATGGCAGCAGGGATCCGCCCTGGATGGGGTTGCCTGCAAACTTCCCAGCGACTGTCTGCGGTTGAAATCTCTTGGCCTTAAAGGGACCAGGGCGCTTTTCACCATATAAGGAAGACAACTTGATTTGCTGCTGCTGCTACGGAACCTGTTTGGGCAAAGCGGCTGCTTCTTCTGTGTCCTCATGGAGGCTTATGCCTTCTGGGGCAACCTGGAGCCTGCCAGCTCCTGGGGATCTCTGTGTAGCAGGCAGCTTAGTAACTCTTGGAGAAGGAACACGAATAATGTTTGGCTGACAATCTTTAAAATAAGAAAATCTCTACCAGGCTTGTCTCCTTAGAAAAGGAGTTGCTGGCAACTGGAAGTCCTCAGTTCTATGAAAGGGTTTCTGCTCCAGCACATCAGGCTTGGGTTCCTGAAATCAATGGCCTTACCTAGCTTTGAGACAGGCTGGTTCACTCCCTAGCCACATTAACAGGACACTTGAGTGTGAGGGATGGTGCCATCCCAGCTGGCAGGTGAGCTCTTTTTCCTAAGTAGATGAGCGTGGACAGCCTTCCCCTGAGGCTGTCCCTGAGTGCCCTGGCCCTCGTGGTTAAAGGCCACAGCTGAGGCTTGGGGGGCTGCTTTCAAACGGCAGGGATGACCATGACTTCGCTCTTTAGCCAGAGCAAACATTTTCTGTTGATGATCTTTAAATGCAAAGCTGTCTTGTTGATGTGGGTAACTAAAAGCAGTTATGAAACGGTAGGTTTGAAGAAGAAAGCAGAGCTTAATTTAGTCATCACTTGGATGGTTACATGCTTCTTTGCTGCCAAGTGGAGACAGTCTTTGAACATGCTTTGAAATCTGCCAGGTAACTCTAGCCAGCATCCACTTTTTATTGCTTAGCAAACTATGCCTGCTAGTGTCTACATCATACATTTGGGACTTAAAAAAATTAATTTGTCACTTCATTGTATAATCTCAGATTCCCTTAACTTCTTCCTGTCTTTAAGGACTGTGTGCTTCCTATTTCTGCTACTCTGAGGAGCACCTAGCACACAACAAGTGTGCCACTGGACAATCACTTTTTGAATTAAATCAATTGACTGGAATCTGGACTTTCTTGTGTGATATTTATGTAGCTTTATGAATTAACTAGAGATTACTAAATTATTATTTTATTCTCAAATATATACATAAATTGCTTTGCCATTTTCTTTTTTTAAATCAACTAACATTTATTTCTCATAACACCAAACTTATTTCAAGGGAGGAGATCAAAGAGATTTCTTAAGATTGCCTAACTTTATTATGTAGCAATCTGATTTCCAGGAGTTTAATATAAGGTCATAATTAGAAGTCAAACACTATATAAATAGAAATGTTCATTGCACCGCTGTCTAGGATAGTAGAAGCAGTCAGTGACTTAAAGGTCTCAAGTTTCTTTCATGTATCAATAATAATAGCTTTTTGTTACTACAATGTTACTTCTTAAAACCGAACTTCTCACAAACGAGAAGTTACAGTGTTGGTTCATGGTTTTGGAGCCTCAGAATCCAAGACTGTGCAGGCCATTGGTTCTGCCTCGGGTGGTGGTGTTCTTCTGGGCAGAGTCCCAACACAGCGACACAGATGACCACATGTTAAAAGGCAATGTGTTTTGGTGTCTATGTCGCTCCTTTAAAAAGCCACCAGGATTAAACTATGGAGGCTTGCCCTTAACAATCTGGTCCATACCAATCACCTCCCAAAACCCAAATCTCCAAACCTCATAACTGTATTAGGTTTCCACCACTAGTTTATGCCCTTGGAGTTGAAGCATCTGCCTGAACTCAGGGCCTGAACCATGTTCAAAGCACAGCACAGCTCACATATAATTATTGTACCAAGCATTGTTCTAAGAATTTCACCCTGATTAACTCACTGGATTTTGGCATGACAAATCTGTGAGACAGAAATTGGCATCATCGCCCTGGAAAATTAAGGCACCGAAGTTAAAAAATTTAGACTTAAATTGGGGTATTATGTTGTCACGTACACCCTCAGCGTCATTCCATGTGTTCATTCAGATTTTCTAAGCATTATGACAAGCACCAAGGATAGACAGATGAGCAAAACAGAAGGAGCTCTGCCTTCACGCTGCCATTGAGGAAACCACTATTCTGGAGCCACGGCTCAACAACCTCCCACCTTCAACCGCCGACTTCCCTTATGGGCACTGGTTTGTGTCCTGGATGCTCCGTTTCTGATCCAGCTCCCTGCTTGTGGCCTGGGAATGCAGCAGAAGATGGCCTAAAGCCTTGAGACACTGCACCACGTGCACGACCTGGAAGGGGCTCATAAGTCCTGGCTTTGGATCAGCTCAGTTGCAGCCAGTGCAGCCATCTAGGGAGCGAACAAGTGGATGGCAGAGCTTTCCCCTCCGGTCTCTCCTTTTCTCTGTGAATGTGCTTTTCATGTATAAATAAATACATCTAAAAAGCAAGCAAGCAAGCAAGCAAGCAAGTTGAGTCTGGCATGATAGCGTAGTGGCTAAAGTCCTCGCCTTGAACGCACCGGGATCCCATATGGGCGCTGGTTCTAATCCCGGCAGCTCCACTTCCCATCCAGCTCCATGCTTGTGGCCTGGGAAGGCAGTCAAGAATGGCTCAAAACTTTGAGACCCTGCAACCCTGCATCAGGAAGAGCTCCTGGCTTTGGATTGGCTCAGCTCCAGCCGTTGCGGCCACCTGGGGAGTGAACCATGGGACAGAAGATCTTCCTCTCTGTCTCTTCTCCTCTGTATATCCGCCTTTCCAATAAAAATAAATACATCTTAAAAAAAGAAAGCTACCACGGGAACTGTATGCAGATGTGGGAACACCCTTCTGACATGAAGCTAACTGCCAGAAGCAGAGCATAGAACAGCTATTATTGAAGTTACCTACAAATTTGTGACCACAGATCTATATAAGAAATGGAAGACAATATATAACACTGAAAACTGTACGAAAGTGTTGGACTATGACTTTCTGTTGATTACCTTAAAAATCTCTTCCATTTTCATTTTTTAAATGAACAGAAAAGTCATCTTGGCACAACACTCTGACATTCTGCCTTTCTGCTCCCGCCTCCCGGCTGATGCTGCGGGGCTGCGTCTGTGAGTGACACGCGTCCCTGGAAGCAGTGGAAGTCTCTGCTAAGTGAGCAGCTCACAGGGACAGGAGAAGGGGGCCGCCTGCTGCCCCTGCTGAGCACCAGAACTGCCACTTACTCGCTCTCATGTTGCTGCCATCCAAGTGACATCTGTTGTGCGTTTTCACCTGACATTATTTTTGTGTGTGTGTGTATATATAAGTTAAACATCAGACTGGGTACGGTTGTAATAAATCCACTAGTGCTCACGAGAATGACGTAGATTATGGTGAGAAACCAGTCAACGACAGCTTTTCATGCGTTAGTCTTATGTCCACGCTTAGGGTTGACTTCTTTCATGCATGTGAACTTCACTTTGCTTTTTAGCACTTTTACATTTATTTTGTAGTTTTAGAAATGGCTTTCCTAAAACTAGCGATCCACATCCCAATGATTAAATCAGAGAAGGTGCCAAGACAAAGCTTTCCTGCCAGAACCCGGAGGACGTGTTAGCAGCTGTGCTGGGGCTGCAGGGGCATTTTGATGATCGTGGTCAGACCACAGGAACCCAGCAGTCCCATTTCACTCGCATGAAAAGCACTCCGGGAGCCGAGATCCACGGAGATTCATGATAGCAAGCAGCCCCCGTGCCAGTGGTGCAAGCGAGTTCTGCACCACTCACTGCCCAAGTCCAGGGCTGCATCACACATGCAGCTCGCCAGCATTCCTGGCCCACGTCAGGAGTTTCTAGCATGTGGCTTGGAAACAGATGGGGAGAAGCAGGTGTGGCCTGTTAAAAGTGAGTAGAAATAGGCCTTTCTCAAACACTTACTATCTTCTTTTACATATATTGCCAAAAATTGAGAACACACTGTTCTATGTGCATTGTTCTCTGGGTTGTTTCAAGTGTTATAACATGGGCATTTTTTTTTTTTTTGATGTTATGTAGGGACCTATTACATTACTTTAAACAACTGTTATTTGTACCAAAATTTATTAAACATCCCCTGATGGATATTTATTTTTGATATTATATTATACATCTCAATACTATAAATAGTAGGCTCTAAATAAGACCTACAGTGTCTGTGCCACACTTCTTGTACACAGGGGAAGACTTCCCTAGGCGATGACTGGTAGTTGACTAGCCAGGTTGATGAGGATTCTTATCTAAACTGAAATAGATACTGTTAAGCTGAACAAGCATTCTTTTTCAAGTCTGTGCTTTTTATTCTTCTTGCTTCTTAAAAACAACTCTTTCTCTTGAACAGCTCAGACATGCACACAATAAAAATACTCAGTGGCATAAAAAAAAAGACATGGTAACAAAGGAAGTCATTTCCATTTTGTCCTCCATTCTTTAGCCCCAGTGACAGTTCCTCAAGTGCCTTTCAAGAAAAATGTGTGTGTGTGTGTGTGTGTGTGTGTGTGTGTGCACGCGTGCGTGCCGGGGGAGATTCACAATGACACCAAAATGTCTCTACACTTACACGCATGTACATGGGTATATCATGTTGAGGATACCTTACGTTTTTTAGGGAATGGTGGAATGGACAAAATACATGCACAGTGTTTTCATAACATATATTTTCATCAATTTTTTGAAGGTACCTTATATATTGTTTTGCACCTTGGTCTTTTCATTGAACAACATGTCTTGGAGAATATTCTTAGCCCTGCAAATTCCTTATTTTTTTTCCAGTAGTAGAAAATCAATACTATCCACTGGGAATACACAATTTAGTCAATCTTCTACTGATTATATTCAGATTATTTCTAGTCTATTGCAGCTAAATAATTGAATAATGAATATCTTCACTGTGTGTGATTTTATTGGCATAGTTTTTGTGTTACATGCAATTTATATATATGTGCATATATATATATGTTTATATATTTAATTTAAATGGAAGAAAGAGAAAGAGAAACCTAGAGAGACATCTACTGTCTGTTGGTTCACTTCCCAAAAGCCTTCACTAGCTGCAGCTAGGACGGCCTGGAGCTAGTAGCCCAGATCTCCACCTGGGTCTACCATGTTGGTTGCAGAGACCCATACATTTGTGACATCACTTGCCGTCTCCCAGGCTAGGTCAGCGGGAAGCTGGATCAACGGTAGGGACTTGAACCCAGCACTCCAGTATCAGATGTGCATAAACCAAGCAGCATCTGAACTACTGCATCAAATGCCTCCTTGATCATTTAGTTTTGTTTTTCTTTTTTTTTCAATATTTACTTATTTATATTTCAAAGTCAGATATACAAAGAAGAGGAGAGACAGAGGAAGATCTTCTGTCTGCTGATTCACTCCCCAAGCAGCCGCAATGGCCAGAGCTGAGCTGATTCAAAGCCAGGAGCCCGGAGCTTCATCTGGGTCTCCCATGTGGGTGCAGGATCCCAAGGCTTTGGGCTTTCCCAGGCCACAGGCAGGGAGCTGGATGAGAAGTGAGCTGCCAGAATTAGAACTGGTGCCCATATGAGATCCTGGTGCATTCAAGGTGATGACTTTAGCCACTAGGCCATTGCACCAGGCCCAGTTTTGGTTTTCAAAATAACGTATCTACTAGAGTCAGGAGCCTGCAGTTCTGCAATGGTAGAAAGCCAGAATCAAGTGCCCTAGCCGGCAGTAGAATTCAGGCACTCTGACGGTGGAAACTGGCTTCCACTGCTGTACCAAACACTTGGTCTTCAACTATTGACCTAATTTAGGGAAAGCTGAGCTCTTTAGAGCTAGTCTTTTTTTTTTTTTTTTTTTTTTTTTTTTTCCGAAAGGCAGAGTTAGAGAGAGAGGGAGACACACACACACAGGTCTTCCATCTGCTGGTTCACTTCTTAAACAGCCACAAGGCTGGAGTTGAGCTGATTGGAAGCCCAAAGCCAGGAAATTCCAGGTCTCCCACATGGATACAGGGACCCAAGGACTTGAGTTCTTCTCCACTGTTTTCCCAGACCATAAGCAGGAAGTTGAGTTGAAAGTCGAGCATCTGGGAAGTGAACTGCATCCATGCGGGTTACTAGCACCATGTGCAGACAGTCTGACAGACCACCTTGCCAGCCTCTAGAGCTAGTCTTATCTGAACATGGTGGATGCCACTTCAGTCATATATTTTGAGGCATGTTAGTTGTTTTTCTTATTCTGATACATTTTATTATTCTGGCATTTTTAAAAATGAGAATGTTATATTACATTTTCTTGTTCTCATATAAAATTATTACCGGGTATTAATTTTTACATTTTATAGCCAGCTTTCCTATTGAATTATCACCTCCAGTGATTTTCCATGTGCCTGCTTTTTAGTTATGTGATTATTTAATCTATAAATAATTATCACTTGGCTTTCCAATATTTCAGACATTTTTTTCTTTCACCTAATTGGGCAATACTTAAACACTATTACTTAAATATGCTAAATAATTCTGGTTTTCCTTCACTTTAATAGGAAGCCTTTTTGTATTTTACCATGAATCAAGATTCTGCCTTGGAAAAATGAGAATAGGTGGATAATTCCTTACCACAACCACAATAAAAATTATGAATGACATGTCAGTATTACAGCGGGAGAGTGCCTGGGGAACACATGTATTTTTAATGCCTAACCTTGATGACTCCGACTCCCAGTCTGACTTCCCGAATGGTTCTGCCTGCACGTGTTCCTTGCTATTTCTCTGGGGAGTCACCCAATGTCACTCAAGTCAGGCACTGCCTCCTCGCTCTCTGCTCTGCTGTCACCATGGCAAATGCCCCTCAGCAGACACTTGGGAGCCCAGCGAGCTCCTGCCCCTGGCCCTACACCTGTCCACGCCAGCACCCCGAGGATGAGAAAGCAAGGGGCCCTACTCTACATCTCACCATCCTGAGCACTGTGAGACGGTGTCTCCCTCTCCTTTGCGAGACAGTTGAGGCCAGCGTGACCCCTAACAAAGTGAGACTGAAAGGTGAAAGGCAATGGAATAACAACGGCACAGCACACCCAGGCCTGACCCACTGTGGGGTCTCCCTGGAGCTAGCTATCTGCCTCATCCTTCATCTACTTCCAGAAGACAAGTGAACTGCTATTTTCTTACAGCTTTCCTGATGCTGACTACCCAGTTGGGGAGGGAAGAAAGACAAGTGTCAGGCCCACTTACTTAGTCTTCATTTCCCTGCATAGGATTGATAAACTATGTGAGTGATAGCGGAAAGATCTATTTTCTTCTATAAAGTGCTTATCTACCACCTGCAGGTGTATGGTCTTTCTCTGAAGCAGTAGCAAGACAATCACCGCGTGGAGTGACATCACATAGATTACATATTTTAAAATAGACTTTGGGAGCAAACAGGTCCAGACTTAGTCAAGTTACCCTTTGCTTAATACATGGCCTTCATCCTAGAGATTGGAGTTTTAAAGTTGGTAATGTCATGGGTGCTATGAGGCCCCAACCAGGAACTATCTAATCACTCTTTTGATGGTGGGAGGGCGTGGCTAGTCTGTGATGCAGGCTACTGAACCATCAGGATGGCTCTGATAGCAACCTTTATATTACGTAAAGTTATAGGCATGGAGCCAAACCTTGTGTATTCCCAGTGGGTCATCCACGCTTTTCATCCTCACCCAGCTTCACGCCAACCCAGGAAACTGAAGCCCAATATAACCAACTCCTCTGGGAAACTTTGTTCATTTTGTAAAATAAAATTCTTCAATTCTCCAAGCACTATATTGTTTTGTTTGACCCTTGTTACTGAATAAATATATATGAATGAACACTATTTGATGTTTGGGGTTTCATTTTTTTGCCCTTGTGAGTCAAGGCTCTCCCCAGGGCAGGAATTTATTTTTTTTCTTTGATAAGACTTGTTGAAAATGTACAACACGCTGAGCTCTGTTCAGAATCCTGGGGAGGCGGTGTGGGTAAAGTAGGCAAGCTCCCAATGTTTCTTGAGCTTCAGTTGTAAGGAGGTAGAACAAAAGGCAAGCAGAAGAAACCATAAGGAGCTTATGCATCTGTTGATGAAGGCAAAATGGGATAAATGTAGGGGTGACTCAAAAGGAAAGCCCTCTCTGAATTCCAGACTGCCAGGCTGGTCACATCTTTCTTGTTAGCTTCTGCATCAACTGTTGGCTCGTTCACCTTGCAAATGATCGATCCTCCATCAATCTGGAGAACCCTTTATACAACTCTTTTGAAAACTGAAAAGGCTTTCTTTTTCATGGCTTCTGACTTTATTAGTTTGGTCTTTCATGTCTCCTTCTGACGGCACTCCCGTGGATTTTTGACAGAAGCTCCCTCGCCTACATTTTCAGCACCTTGGCAGGTGCCACTTCAACCAGTCACACACAATCAAATGCAAAAATAAAGTGATCTCAAATTCCAAGCAAGAAACACCTGCTAAGTAGTTGACGTTCTCCTCAGACAATCTTTTCTGCAAGCAATTTTGGAAATTCCCTCGGTATACTTTGGTAAAGAGCTGCACCTGGGAAATGGGATGGAGGCTTTGACGAAGAGATGCTATTACCGGCTTCTCGGCAGTGCAGGGAGGAGGTGAGGCTGCAGGGAGCTCTATTTTACAGTTCAGTCAGGTTAGCCATTTACTGTTCCCATAAGCTATTTCACTTGCAATAAAGGTCAATGGGCCTTTTTAGGGAGGCGAGCTGGACCCTGGTCTAAAGCTGCCATTTTCAACAGTCAAAAAGACAGGCTTGCTTTAGAGTCCTCTGAAAGTGGTAGGATGTTTACTTAGCTGCAAGTGACTTGGTATGACCAGCTGATGAGCAAGGCAGTAATAATTCACTGACTTCGGAGTGGAAGACTTACACCCCGAGGGAGCTTGACCACAAAGCTAAGCAGGGTGTGGCCGACTGTGGGTATAGTGTATCATGACATGGGAGCTTCGCCAACACAACTAACATTTCTGTACCTGGAATCCTTCCATAGGCTTCCTAGGAAGCTGATGTATTTAAGGACTGTGGTATGTGGCTCACAGTGCTGCAAATTTAGTACAATTGGCAGAAACAATCCCATAAACAATTGATTTTCCTTTTTTTTCCAAGTTAGTTTTTTAATAATGAAATTAAACTAGGTGAATATTTCCCTAAAGATTGTAGGCTCAACATTTTGGCTCAATATCTCCTGAAGGACTTTTGAAAAACTATGTACCCTCTTTCAGTTTTATGCTGTAATCTTAAACATTAAATCAAAAGCTTAAACGGTTGCAAAGGATATAATTTATGGTCTCTTATAAATATTGACTTTAAACACTATGTTTACCCAACTTGTTATGGTGTCTTTACTAGAATATAAATTGTATAGCAACCCCACACCCACCACCATCCACCAGGGAAAAGTTGGAGCTTTTATATAATTTCTTTTTTCTCCCATGGATTCTTATTTCCATTCCTTTATAGAAATTTACCCAATAAAATGCATTTTTTTGTGCTGAAGGGATTTGAATTGTTTACCTTAGTTTAGTTTTCCAAGATTAAGATACTGAAGAAATGAAGTGACAGGAAGTTCCAGCAGCACCCTTTGCATGTGGATGCCTAAGAAGCTGACATTGTCCACTATCCCATGGGAGTGTGAGAAGAAATAATGGATTGTTTCCTGCACTAGGCAATGAGATTGAGTCTCTCTCTCTCCTTTTCCCAGTTGGACATCAGCACTGAGATGGGCAGAGCTGGGCAGAAGCAGACCTGTCTAGGTGCCCCGCAGAAGGAATCCCCAGGCAGGATCATCTGCGCCAGCTCTGAGGTGAATCAGCAGAAAAATTCTGATGTATTGAGTCACTGAAGTTTTTTCTTAACTGATTATTTTTAATCAAATTTTCACATGCATTTGACAGGGAAGGTGGGTTGGAAGGAGAGTCTGAGATTGAGAGAAAGAGTGTGCTTTCGCCTGCTGGTTCATTTCCCAAATGCCTGGAATGGCTGAGGTTAGGCCAGGTCAAAGTTGTTAGCTGGGAACTCAAGCCGGGTCTCATAAGTGGATGGCAAAGACCCAACTACTTGAGTTACCATTGCTGCTTTCCAGGGTGCACATCAGCAGAAAGCTGCATTTGGGAGTAGAGCCAGGGCTTGAACGTAGCACTCCTACATGGGATACATACATCCCAATCAACATGTTAAACACCAGGCCAAATGCCGGCTCCTAAGTGTTAGCTTCATTGGTTACAGAAAGGTAGCTGACACTATCCTCATCATTTAGGATATAACTAGTAATAAAAAATATGGGCACATTACAACTTCTCATAGGTAATTCTCAAGAAGAAAAAAAAATTTAAGTTCTTGAAAATGCATCCCTTAGTGAAAAAAAATTAAAAGATTGTGTTCATGTGGATGGGAGTAAAGATAGTCATAGTAATGTCACTCATTTCCTTTGCGTAATAGTCACATAATGATTTACAATAAAAATATATAATGATCTATCAACTGACAACTGAATTGGGTCCCTTTTCAATTTTACTGAAGGCAAAGATTCAGCAGCTACTTAACTTGCAATGAAAGTTGTTAGAATCATTCATTTTCTCAATTTCCTTACCCACATCTCAAATTACCATCCCAAGACTTGGTACAGTGAGAAAAATACTGTTGGAAAGGGAGGTAGGCAAGAATGTCTCAAGTAGTCAACTTAGAAACAAGTCATATGAAATCTGGAAATCAACTCCTTTACAGAAATCTGTACCTGTATCCTTTGAAAGTCTCTGTGAAAGCCCACAGGTGCTCCTACCCCACATTCAAGGTGCTGGCCTGGGGACAAGAGAGACAAACCAGGAGCAGAGGTGTCTCCTGGCCTGATCCTGTCTTGGCTGTGGAACTTCGCCCAAACCTTTGTTCCATCATTTCCTGCCCTTCTTTCTAACTCCCACCGACTCCTAGGAAACAGCAGGAGGAATGTCTGTGGGGGCTGACTTTACTGTGAAAGAGGTTATAAGGGGCTTGTAAGGGGCTCCAATTTGAGGCCTGGCTGCTTCACTTTCTATCCAGCTTCCTGCTAATGCACTTGGGAAGGCACCAGAAGATGCTAAGGATGACTTGTGCCCTTGTCACCCATGTGGGAAACCAGGATGGCATTCTTGGCTCTTGACTGAACCCTGCCCAGTTTGCTCACTTGAGGAGTAAACCATTACATGGAAGATCTCTGTTTTTCTGTCTCTCCAAATTTGTTTTTAAAGAAAATTTAAAAATCTACAATATACAAAGAGCTATTTCAAGGCAACGAGAAAAACATTACTCCAACAGAGAAAGATGGGCAAATGTCAAGCACAGGCAACTAAAAGAAGAAACAAATGGCTGTTCCCCATTATCAGACATCACAGGTACATAAACAAAGACAGTGAGATATCATTTCAGGAATCAAATTGGACAAAAATTCACCTTTAACTGTGGCTGGGACAACAAACTGTTTCAACACTTCTGCAGAGCAATTCAGCAATATGTATCAAAATGCTTAAAAAGGAATTATTCCAAGAATTATTCCAATGAAGCAATCATGAATCTAAAAAGTTTCAGGCATAGATGTATCACAGTGGCAAGGTTCTTTGGTTTCAAGTACTAGGTTGCAAACACATTTCATTTGAATTATCTCCTTTCTATTGCCTTTTCTGAGTCTCTTGATTAAAATTACTGACTTAGACTAATTGCATTCCAAGCACCAGAAGATTAAATGGTCTCACCAAATCAGCTATTGTTTGCGAAGAGGAAGTATTGTGTGACGCCCTGGGTTACTTCTCCTGGGGCTGGATGTAGCGTCAGGTTTTGATTCTCCATAAGGGGCAGGAAATGACAGAAGTGTAACATATCTATAATGGTGAGAATAGAGCTAATGTAAAAGTCTAATCCAGGATATGAAGTAACTCTTCCACCATACATGAGACAGCCATTGAAAAACTTCATATGGAAGACTGATGTGGAAATACACTTGTCATGTCTTTCTATTTCTAGAGAGAAAAAAGATAACTAGACCATGCACTATCATTGCATTTTTTGGAATGGTCATTTTGATACAGAAAGAAAGGATATGTAGCAACATTTTAATGATAGAAATATCTGGATGCTGGGATCACTGGTGGTTTCTAATCTCCTCTTTAGGGAACCATTTTTTTCCCCAAAATGAATTTCAGTTAATACAAGAAGTACTCAGATTAAAAACAAACATGTACAGATTCAGGAGTAGTTTTCAGTCTTTCGGAGGACTGAAAAGAAGCAAGACAATCTAAACTGTGCATACACGAAGCTTCTAGCCAGACTGGGGTGCGAGGCTGCAGAAGGCCCAGCTGCCAGAGCACTCGCACACACTGGCTCCTGCCACAAGCATCTGCGGCTCTCATCACTCCGCCTGGAAGCGGACAACTGTGCAGAGGGATTCCTTCTCTACTTACTTGGCCCCCCACTTTCCTCCACAACCCCAAGACACTTTGGCATTACGATTCTGTCTGAAGATATGCATTTCATGGAAAAGAGACTTGGAATCAAAAATTGAGAACCCAAGCCTGATTCTGATGTTCTACTGGCTGGATTATCCTGATGGAGCCACCAGACTTCTTTGAGACTTAGTAGAATGGGGAAAATAATAGGAAAACTGTTTCTGCCTGTGACAGTTGTGAAACTGAATAATCAAAGAAATTGATGTATGTACACATACACACATATTCAAAACATAATCAAATATACACATAAAATAATAGCTGGGGAAAATTAGCAACTCAAATCCTTAATTTGACCTTGGCCAAATACAAATGGGATTGTGGATCACTGTGGATCTGGTGCAGTATGTGACAAGGAGATGTCTTGATGACTGAAGTATTCTGACCACTGCTTATTATTGCCCTTCTCCATCAGTTCAGAAAAAGAAGGCTGAGGAATATTTACTTTCTGGTGAACACAGGGGCACAATAAATAGGAACCTTGTTGAAAGACAAGCGAGTGCAATAAAGGTTTTACTTAACTCTAAGTATTTGCCCACAATGTTTCAGAATGTAATGAATTATAGCTCATTCCTTGTAGTGTTTACCAAGAATGGAAAGGCATTCTATAAGGTATCCAAATATTGACAATAAACATGACCATTAACCACAACATCTGAGAAGACCACAAAGCTTGTAAAACATTTCTGTTACAGGAAATTGTATTTGCTTGCTTGGCCATAAAATACACACTAAGAAATTCTACTTGTTCCCTGGTTGGTTATGAACTCTCTACTTTGGAGAATTAGTAAATGCCTCAGTCCCCGGACTAAACAATCAAGCTAACCTCCCCCAGCCCATGTATACTAGGTGGGTTCTTTTATTGATCAGATGCTTTGTAGATGAGTGTGCTTCTAGAAGATTGCCCACAAACACAGTGAAGTCCAGTTTCTTTCATGGTGTTACTTAAGGTCACATCTGGGGAATGGTGGTAGATGATGGAGAAGCTAAACTGTGTGCACCTGTGTGTTTTTGCACTATGACGGCATCAAGCATTCACTACCCGTGCCTCATATACAGCTTGGCGCTATGCAAACTGGTATTCCTCTACAGGCTAGTGGGCAGGACTTGAGCTTTTCCTCCTTGCGCAGAACTTGACCAAAAGCGATTCTCTAATGACTTGTCATAAAGCCAACCCCGTCATAGATGTATTTTCTCAGTTGCCACATCATTAGCCTTCTCTCTCTTTTTAAAAATAATTCAGTGAATTTTCAGTATTGGTGTTTGGATATGATTGGTCGTTCCTGAAACTCACGTTGAAGTTTAATTCCCGTTGAGATATGAAGGGCTGAGATGAGGTGGAACTTTCAAGCAGTGATTAGGCTTCTGCCCCATGAATGGATGAACCCATTCATGTGATTATCAGACTGCTAGCTAAGTGGGTTGCTGGGTTATCTCCAGAGAGGCCTGCTGTGACAGCCAGTTCAGATGGGTCACTTGCAATGTGTCTCCCTAACTATGTGGTGTTCTGCATACCCTCAGAGCTCTACTAGCAAGCAGGCCATTACCAGATGCAGCCCCTTGACTCTGCATTAGAACTGTGAACCAGAATAAACTTTTTTTTTTTTTTAAGAGCAGCTGAGTTTTATTCTCATTGCCAACAAACATTTAAACAGTAAACAAAATGAGTGGCTCCTGAGCTCGTGGAGTTGATGTAGCAAAGCACAGGGCGTCCAGCTGCCTCCCCCCCCCCCCCACAAGTGCCCTCTGGCAAGATGCATTGTTTGGAGGGTACAGGCCTTTAGCTGCGTCTTTAAGGCCCTTTAGTTAGTCTGTGTCAGCGGGAAACCGGGGGCCCAAAGCGCCTCAGGGTTCGCACCACTAGGGAAAGCTGCTCCAAAAAGTTGATAATTGACACTCGGAGGAGGCGAGGATCTTTTGCAGTCCAACGGGCCGCCAGCATGGTGCCGCTCACTGCCAGATCTTTTCCAATTGCTTCGTGGTGGGGTTCGGCATCTGGAGCCAGGGACTCCAGCGCGATTTCTGCTTCCAAACGGGTCGGGAAGGGCACACTGAGAGTGCTGGTGGAGACTTGGTAAAGGTGCCATCGGGTTCTCTGGCTCCCCGTCCTAGCTCAGGCGCCCCCACTGCTCTCAGCTCTTCAGAAGGCTTTAAACCGTACCCCCTGGACCGCCTCGGTCCCGGTCCCGAGGCCCAGGCCACTCTGTATCCCCGTTCTTCTAGCCCATCTCCAACTGTCCCTGTTTTCTTCCTCTAGGCGACCCGGCTCCCGCCACCGGCATTCCCCAGCAGTTCACCACTGGGCCCTCTGACCCCGCTCTAAGCGCGGGTTTCTGTCACCGGACGCTCCAGAATAAACTTCTATATAAGACTCCCAGAAAACAGACTAAGACAGCCATCTGAAAGCTCATATGGTTTTCGCAACAAAAGGCAATATGATGAATAAAATGGATTATGACCTGGCACACATTTTATGTGCTTCCTTCCTTCCCATCCCCTCCAAATCCCCGGAGGTTGGACAGCTAAAAATGACATTTCTAAAACCAAGCATCCAGATACGACACAGCTTTGTCTCTGGTGATTGAAATGCCTGCAAAGTGATATTTAAAAGGCAGCAGTCCCCAGTGAGCCAGTTGGCAGCAGTGATCAGACCAAGGACACTGGGCTTGTTTGGGTAGCAGTGTTCCTGGTACCTGCTTGGTGTGGGCCAGCTGGGGAGGTCTGCAGCATCTTTTAGCTGCTCTAGCTGATTTTTGTGGCTAGCACAGACCTAGGTGAGGCCTGGTTCTGGAGCAGGCAGCAGGCTGCTCCTGGAGCTCAGGGGTTAGGAATGCAGGGGCTTCCTGGCTTCCCAGCTTCTGTGCAAGACTGGGTTGGTTCCTTTCTCCCCCAGGTGCTGACTCTCCATTGTTCTGGCAGTCAGTCTTAGAGACACAGCTTCAACACACTGTCAGCACTTAATTCCCTGGGTTGAAGCCCTTTGCCCTTTTTGCCCAAAATAGCTAGAGTGGTTTCTGTTTTCTGTAACAGAACTGTGACTAATACACAGGAAAAATAAGAGTTCTGGGAACATCTGGCCCCTAAGTCAGCCAACATCACAGAGGACTGTGAGTGAGCAGCGAGCTCTAGCTGCAGGCTGTGCCTTGGTGTACCCCTCAGGGAGGCCACTGGACAGATGCCACTTGATTTCATTGTATTTGTTTTGCTTGTTTTTTTTAGAGACATCCACTGCTCTTAGTTATTTTACCTTCTTGAACACTAGAGGGATTTGAGTTTGTCACCTCCCTGACACTCATCCAAAGGTGGCTAAAAAGGTTTTTTTGTTTTGTTTTGTTTTGTTTTTTTAAATTTCGAGGACAGAATTCTCTTGTTTTGAACATACTAAAAAATTTCTCTAAATCAAAGCTAGGAAGCTCTCCACCTAAGCCACATTATTTATATCCCCATTAGAACTGTACTTCCTTAATGATAATGTTGAGAACACTGATGTTAATTTATGAAGACAAAAAAAATTCAACTTCTCTCAATCAAATTTTACCTTATAATCTTATAAGATATTATGGTTTCCTTCTTGCATGTTCTGTTAGGGAGGGCCAAAGGCATTCGGAGTGGTTCACTTCTCCAAGTCTACCTGACTTTATGCTTGCATATTCTATCTCTTTTTTGGTAATTTTTATTGTTATTATTTTCCATGATACAGTTTTGTAGGTATAGGGATTTCCCCCTCTGCTTCCCCTCCCCCCTTTCCACCCATTCTCCCTCTGCAGCATTTTTGCTGTATTATTACAATGGTGTAGTCCCTCAGCAAGAGTCCCAAGTCCAGCATGCTGGTGTTTATGTGTATCATGGCATTAGACGTACAGGCAACAGTAGAAACTCGAGTGTCATACTGCCAAGGTACATTTAAGTTCTATTGGGAGTTCTCCTTTTAGCCAGGAGTAGAGATGCATACTACAATGTATCTCCACTTCTCGGTGTGCTAGTCTCCACGATACAGTTAATCTGTGAGGACATATCCACAGTCCATCCTAGCCCTCCTCCTGCACGTCTCCTGGTTCCTGCCCTGATGTTCTTTTCACTTAACTATAAATCTATTGTACTACGTTTTTGTTTTGTTTTACTTTTAGGTTTACAGCTTCAGATCTTTTTAAGCCTTTAATCTACTTTCTTTAATTGTGATTGAACAAATAATCTTACATATTCGTGGGATACAGTTTGATATTTTGATACTTTGTGGAATGAGCCCGCAGACTAATTAATATAACATTTAATCTTTCCTAATTACCATTTCTTTGTGGGAAGAACATTTACAATCCACTCTTTTAGCCTGTTGGAATGTTCATTATTATTATCTCTAGTGACCTTGTTACTCAATGGATCACCAGAATCTATTTCCCCCATTTAGCCGACACTGTGAGCACTTTGTCAAACATTCCCCATCTCTAGCCTCTGCGAACTATCTCACATCTCCTGTGAGTTGAATTTTTAGACTCTATAGGTAAGTGAGATCATATTGTATTTCTGTACCTGAATTATTTCTCTTAGCATGTCTTCTACATTCACCCATGTCATTGCAAATGACATAATTTCATTCCTTTAAATTCGGGATAGTAAAGTACACTGTTGTGTTCATAAACTATTTTACTCGTAATGAGGCTTACGTGATGTGTGAACTTGGCTATTATGACTGTTGCAGCAATGAGTACTAGAGTTTAGATAGCTGTTGGACATGCTGAGTTCACTTCCTTTGGATAACAGAGGACACTTTAAAATGTTCATGCAAGAAATTTTTTTTTAATCCATGCATATTTTTTCAAAATATGTTTTTTCATGCACTTTTCGAAGACATCCCATATATCCGGAAGTGGGATTGATAGATCATATGGTAATTCTGCTTTTAGGCTTTGCAGGAATTCCACACTGTTTTCTTAAATGGCTGTGCTAGTTTCTGTTCCTACCTACAGTACACAGGGTTCCCTTTCTTTGCCTCTTCACTGAGACTTACTTCCTTTCTGTATGAGATAATGCACGTTTGACTTTGTTGTGTTACTTCTCCAGCACTGAGCACTGTGCCTGGCACATAATGACCACACAGCACATACTTGCTCATTGATTGACTTAGTTGTTTACCCCAATTGATCAACCTGTTGATTTTGATCACTCTGTATTTGGAGCACTCTGACTGCTAATGCCAACCACTTACTGGCAGGGAACTAATGAACCCCACTGCTCTGTTGCTCTGTGTCCGCAAGCATTTTCTTGGGTTGTGTACCCTCCATTCTTTCACCCATGTGCCCTAGACTACCTTCATGTTACCATCCTGTGTGTATTTTTCAAACCATGTGTTCCTTGTGTTTAGTACTACACATGAAAAAGTCCAAATTTAGGTAGGATTTGATCAGATTTATTTGATTCTGATATTTGCTAACTTAGCTCACTGCTGGTGCATTTAGTTTTCAGACAACTTCCACTTTTATATTTATTTATTTGGGACAATCCTCATCCAGTATTTCCTAAGTACCTGTACTGGCTTCTCTCCGCTGTACCAGTCTACTCTGCTTGCCGCACTGGGTATTGATAATTCTCACCCTATTTAAGGAGCTGTAAAGAATAGCTTAAAGCTCTTCTGGATACCTGAAAAAAGAGGGTCATTCATCTGAGAAGTCTCAGAATATAAGGTAGGATTCTTAGGCTCCTAGATCCACAGGTGTCATGGAAACACATGCTGATCAAAGGAATAGCAAAGTAACTCCTCCACCCATTCTGTGTTCGGTGATCTTTCAACTGATGATCTCAGTCCCCACCCCCACCCCGGTGCTGAACCCCACAGTTCTGGATGGTCTCCTTCTGCTCTTTCTCCTTATTTTTAATTTTAGAGAGGCATATTTATAAAAATAAGGAAAGAGAGAGAGAAATATCTTTGATCTCCCAATTCATTCCCTAAATGAGCTGAGCTGATCTGATGTCAGGAGCCAGGACATTTTTCAAGGTCTCCCATATGGGTGCAGTCTCAATGCTTTGGGCCATCCTCCACTGCTTTCCCAGTCTGTTAGCAGGGAACTGGATCAGAGCTAAAGCAGCTGGGACATGGACCAGTGCCCATAGAGAATGCTGGTGCCTGAAGGTGAAGGATTAGCCTGTTGAGCCACGGTGCCGGCCCTATCTGAATGGTCTCATGTTGACCATTCTTTTCCCTTTCTGCCTAGCCCCTTCCCTGTGGTACACCAGGATGAGTCATGTTCTCTTGCAACCTCTGACCAAAAGCTGTTCCATCTCAATCTGCCAGTTCGCTTTGGGAAGGGTAGGACAGGTGTCTTGGTTTTTCATCTAATTTTGTTCTATTTCTATGTTATAATTTTTGTGCTTCCTTGAAATGCCTCTTCGATTCTCAAAAGCCTGCTTCAGAGTCAGACAGCCAAAGACATGCCACTTATTTCCTTTTATTCTCAATCTAATCATGCTACTTTCCTTTAGACAATGTGGTCACATAAAAGGAAGCTGGGAAAAAGAAAAGCACAAAATTAATTTTTAAAGACATTATCTTGTTACAATTGGATTGCTGCTAAGCCCTAACTGTAACAGGATCCAAATACTTTAGAATCAATGCCTTTATGATGTTGAAAGGTTTGGGTACTTTTTAAAGGAAATTCTCATTTTAATTTCCAATAGAATTGTCTAATAGGAGCAACATCATTTCATTTTTGAAAGCATAATCCCTTATGAAATATTTATTGTTATTGTTAGGTGAGAGGATAATCACTTATCATTTTTCCTTATTTAAAGAAAATGTGCCTAGGAATCATAGTAATTAACATATTCTTGGTAATGAACTAGACAGTCCCTCTTATGATAGGCTAACTTTCTAGTGTAATTTTTAGCATGAATATATGCTTTCACTCATTCAGCATGCTTTCTGTGCCTGAGTGCAACCTTTGGCACTCTGCCCAGGAAAGACACGGCACCTGTACTCAACTTGGTAGTAGACAAGATGAGCACACTTGACAATAAGCAGTTTAAAACGTTTTTAAACTTATGTGACACAGATAAAGAAAGCCAGGAGAAAGGGACTCAGGGAGGACCGCTCCAGAGAGGTCAGGCTTGGGCTTTGTTTGTGAGGACGAGTGGAAGTGTACCAAGAGGAGAAACATGGGACGGAGCCTCCAGAACTTGTGAAACACAGAGGAAAGAGAATGGAGAACAAGTTTGAAGAATGAGAAATTATATGGATTTGAGCCAAGTAAGATGGCTTTTGTCTAAAGGCAATTCAACATGTAAGAAAGAACTCAAATTCTCAGACTCTGTGTGCTCCTTCCTTCTTAACAAGAATATAGACTTTATAGTGTGAGTGGATGCCATCCGGATGCGAGTTGGCAGGGATGGACTGTCAAAGCTCTGAATTCACTCATGGTCCCCATCAACAGCCTCCAGCACTCAGTACTCAGAGATGACAAAAACACAAGGAAGAAATGCATGTGATCTGTCCATTATAATGAAATTTGTTTAAGAAAGAATTTCTATTTCTACAAGTGGAAACAGAAACGAAGGGAGACAGTTGATTGTTTTCAACTGATAACGCTGCTTGCTTCAAAAGGTCAACACAAACTCTCCTGTGTTGTGGTTTTGAAGTTAAATCCTTTTGCTTAACCTGGGAAAAATATTTGGAAGTTTGAAAACTACAGTCACATAGGTTCATGTGTAATGAAGCTGGGGTAGTTGAACCTTGAAAGATTAAGTGTATGAATGTATTTAGTGTTTCAAATGCTTTACTCATTCCCTGAGAATTTCAATCAGGAACTAATATCAGGCTCTAAATTCATTTGCTAGGATGACTTTGGACAATTGATTTTCAGGTCCTCTCCCCCACCTCTTTTTTTTTCCTTCCTGGAGTTCAGCTGAGCTTCTTACTCTTAGTAACTGACATGTTCCTGATTTAGGGAACATTGTACTGCACATGTAAAGGTAGGCTATGACTATGGGCAAGCACTTCATAGATGTTCATTTTGGAGATTATTTGCAGACAAAATTAAAAAGCATTGTAAACATACAGGTTTGCCATTGTGAAAAAAAAAAACACCGATTCAAGACCAGCTTATTATTATTTTTATTATTGTTTTTGGTTCAACTTACTGTAGGCAGATTTGTATGTTTAGAACCTTTTTCTCACTAACTAAAGGAACTTATTTACCACTCCTTGCTGCCCTGGGGTCTCCTGCCATCCATGCTGCATGGGTTGCTGTATTTATCAAAATAATGTTGTTTTGGTTTGGCCTTTAGGTACAGAGAAGGGTCAAGACGCACGCTGTGAAGTGCTCTGAAGGTGAGCCTGGTTGATTTAGAAAACCATCTTGTTTGTGATGATTCGGTGTAGGACCAAGGCCACAGGTTCTGACCCTACAGCAGCCATGCAGAGTAGCCCAAGTGTGTGAGCCTGGTTAGCTGCTGACCATGGCCACCCGAGGAGAAGTACCGTTCCTTCAAAAAAGAACAGGACTTCCTGTGGGTGGGCTGCACCTGCTTGGGACTTTAGCCCCCCGAATGCTGCACTTTCAATAGTAGTCTTGGATTAAAAATAAGTATGCCACATGGATCAAACGCCTGGACGCTACCTTCTTTTAATGGCTAGTGTAAACCTGTATTCATTCATTGTTTTGCTTGTTTATTAAACTAATTAGATTTTCTCCACTATGGACAACATTTTAACAGTTTTTTTTCCCCCAAATCCTAGAACTGCATCTGGCAGATAGCAAAGGTACAAATAATTGTTATTCACCTGAACTAAGCTCTGGCTACATGCTGGCCAAAGAAGGATTTTTCTTTTTTTAAATAAAAAAGTGCTTAAAATGGAGAGTGACCTAGAGAGATCTTTCATGCAATGTTTGACTGTCCAAATCCCATAGCAGTCAGGAATGGGACAGGCTCAATCCAAGCACCTAGTTTCTGTCTCAGACTCCCGTATGGAGCCCAAGCCATTCCTGCTCCCCTCTCAGGGCGGGCATCAGCAGGAAAATGGGAGGACACAGAATGGGAGGACACAGGGCAACACTCTGCTCTCTTACATGGAATGCAGGCTTCCCATGGGTGCCTTCACCCACTGCCCTACAAGGCCTACTCTGAAGGATGTTAAGAGCTAGACAAGAGGCCAGCTTTGTGGCATAGTGAGTAAAGTTGCTGCATGTGGCACCAGCATCCTTGATGGGTGCCAGTTCGAGTCCCAGAGGCTCCACTTAAGATCCAGTTTCCTATTAATGTGCTTTGGAAGGACACAGAGGATGACCCAGTCATCGGGGACTGCACCCAAGTGGGAGATCCAGAGGAAGCTACTGGTTATGGACAAGGCCAGTTCCACCCATGGTGGCCATTTTGGGAGTGAACCAGTGAATGGAAAATCTTTCTGTCTCTTCTCTCCTCAATTTGTAACTTGACTTTCAGAGAAGTAACAAATCTTAAAAAAAAAAAAAAAAAAAGAGTTATAAAATAAAGAAATCTTCAAAAATTAAGCCAAGCCTGCTAAATTTTGTGGGTTTTTTTGAAAGTTAAACTTTCAGAACTCTTATAAACTTTGTCTAGTCCAGGAAGTGTGTTGATTAGCTTTGAAGCTCGTTTCTTAGGATATATTTTGATTCCATTTGGTTTCATGAACTTTCGTGGAAAAAACAGATGGACAAAAGGTCTTAATTTACGTTAACAGTTGAAAGAAACAGACATTAAGTGAAATTGTGTTGTCATTTTGTCTATTCTTGCTTCTTGGTATATTAGAAATTTATAACTTAATTAACAAATTAGTTTGCATAGTCAGAAGGTACGCAGAAGTTGAAAATTGAGGAAGCACTTGCATTTATGTTTGAAACATGCAAGGGCTTGAAGAATGTGGGGCTTTTGTGCTTCTTCTGCAGCCACTGGCTGGGACACTGCAGTGGCGAGCCAGTGATTCAGGGGCAGAGCTTCCACGGCACTGTCATTACCACCAGGGGGATTTCAGCTAGGAAATGCTTTTTTAAAAAAATAATTCCCCTTTCCTCCATACAAATAAGTGAACTCTTAAACTCATGTATTATTCAAAAGCAGCATTGATTTCTTTCCCAATTAGGGCTGATTTCTTTCCCAATTAAGGCTTTCAAAAAATTCCTCACGATTCTCAATGTCCTGACCTTTACTCCAAATGACCTCAAAGGTGCAGATTTGGATCAGGGCTGATGCTCTTTCTGTCATCATCCCCACTCTACAGATGAGTAAATCAACCTTTGGGGTAATCACCTTCAGAGGACGGGTTTCAGTCTAGACCGATTTTCATTCAAAGATCATGCTATGAACCACTACCCTGTTGTGACGCTCCCATCACTGTAAGTCTTCCACTCTCCCCATCATTCCTTCTGCTGTTCTATTATATACAGATATTCCACGTAGAGAAATTGTACGTAAGGTGAAAAATATCAATAAAGATTAAAAGGGCCACTGTCTAGAAAGGAAAATACAAGAAAACAACACAAAAATGGAAAAGTGCACCATTACAGAGCTTTGAAAAACACGAGTATGTATCAAAAACTATACTTTACAGAGAAACTATATAGAACCCTGCATGTAGACAATACAGTTTCTTTTCAAAAATGTACCATGCATTAGGCTGTACTGGAAAATGGAAGTTTATAAATTCCTAAAGAATCAAGATCATACAAATCACTTCTGATGACTATATAATTAAATATCAAATTAGCAGTTTTAAATACCTATCTATTTGAAAACTTTAAATTATACCCCCAAATAGCTCATGGTTTCAAAGGATACATTCTTAATGGTAGAAAAAGTTGTGTTTGTGTGTTGATGAGGGTATACAGGTATATGGGAACGCTATACTTTCTGTTCAGTTCTGTGATGAAATTAAAGCCATTCTAAAAGTAAAGCTTAATGGAAGAAAACCTACTGGAAATTCTTCAGACATCAGAGCGGGTATGGATTTTTAAAATAACTCTCCAAGATCACAGGAAACAAGAGCAAAAAGGAAAAAAAAAAAAGACAAATGAGATTCCAAAAAACTATAAAGCTTTTGCACAGCAAAGGAAACAACCAAGTGAAGGGCCAACTAGCAGACTGGGAGAAAATGCATGCAAGCGATGCTGAAAAGGATTAAGATGCAGAATACATGAGAAACTCAGCTCTGTAGGGAAAAAATCCAAATTATCCAACGTAAAATGGGCACCCAATCCATACAGACACTGCTAAAAAGTGTACATAAAAATGAGCAACAGGTAGACTCAGTGCAACAGCCTAGCAGCCAAAGTCCTCGCTTTGCACCTGGCAGGGACTCCATATGGGTGCCAGTTTATATCCTGGGTGCTCCACTTCCCTTTCAGCTCCCTGCTATGGCCTGGGAAGGCAGCTGAGGACAGCCCAAAGCCTTGGGATCCTACAGCCACTTGGGAGACCCGGAGGAGGCACTGGACTCCTGGCTTCGGATCGGCTCAGCTCCGGCTGTTACGGTCCCCTGGGGAGTGAACCAACGGACAGATTTTCCTCTCTGTCTTTCCTCCTCTCTGTATATCTGACTTTCCAATAAAAAAAGTCTTGAAAAAAATCCCCTACATGATCAATAGGTAAATGAAAAAGAAACATTACTAATCATTAGGGAAATTCAAGTTAGAACTACAGTGATATGTAATCTCATGCCAGTAATTCTAACGTAAAAAAGGCAAATGCTGATGGGTGCTAGTGAGGATGGCGAGATAAGGAAACACTGGTACACTGCTGGGGCCTTTTGCTTCCCCTTGAGGAAAAGAACATGAAGGTTCGTTGAAATATCAAGAATAGAACTAACATCCAGCCATCTCACTGCAGGGTGTGTATACCCAAAGGGAAGGAAATCATTTTGTGAAAGAGACGTCTGCTCTTCTATCTTCTAGAATTAATCACAAGAGTCAAGAAATGGAACCACTTAACTGTTCATCCATTGAATGGACAAAGAAATTTGGGTACAAATACATAAAGAAATAATATTCAGCCATGAAAAAGATGCAATCCTGTCATTTGCAACAATGTGCATGGAACTTAGGTCCTTATATTAAGTGAGAAAAGACATGTGTAGAGACAATTACTGTGCAATCTTACTCAAATGTGGAATCTGAAAATATTAACGTCAGTGTTGGCTTTGTGCTAAGCAACACTGTGTTGCCTGTGACGCTGGCATCCCACATGAGCACCATTCAAGTCCTAGCCCCACCCCCTGACTCAGCTGCTTACTGATGCACCTGAGAAAGCAACGGAAGAAGGTCCAGGAAACTGGGCTTCTGCCACTCATCTGGGAGAGCCAGACCCAATACAGGTTCCCGGCTTCGGCCTTGCACAGTCCCAGTCGGAGCAGGCTTTTAGGGAGTGTTGAGGATGAAAGATGTATCTGTATCTCCCCCTTTCTCTCTCTAACTGTGTGTGCCTTTCAAATCAATAAACCTTTCTTCTCTTTTATTGATCTCAGGGGCTTGCACTGTGGCTTAATGAGATAAGCATCTAACTTCAGTGCTGGAGTCCCATGTAGACACTGCTTCAATTTCCGGCCGCTCCACTTCTGTTCTGCCTCCATGCTGGTCCACCTTGGAGGGCAGTGGAGAATGGCCCAAGTGCTTCTTTCTTTATCCATTTTGCAAACAATAAACTGGCAGTTAATGTAGATTTTTGAATAGATTCAACACAATATTTTCTCCATAAGAGTCAATTTTGTATAATGCAGGCAATCCACTTCTGGCATTTTAATGTCAATATGGCCCTGCACTCCTGCGTCCAGGGGGAAGCTCCTGGCTCCTGACTTCAGATCAGCCTGGCTTCAGCCGCTGCAGCCACTCGGGGATTGAAATAGCAGATGAAAGATTTCTTTCTTTCTTCCTCTCTCTGTAATTCTGCCTTTCAGAGATATATATATTTATGTATAAAAGCTGGTCTCAACGTTTGTAGTGGAGTGGTAGTCAGCCATGACTAAAGAGAAGTGGAAAGGAAGGAATAGGGAAAGTTTGGGAAATATCTTGATAGGAGAAATGAATTCTGATGTTACACTGCACCACAGGGTGACTACAAATAATGACATTGTATTTTGATCTCATAAACAGCTGCAAGAATGTTTTTGAATTCAGAATGCTTTTATCCCAAAGAAATGATAGATGTTTGAGAAGAAATATCCACCTTGATTTGAACATGTACTGAAATATCATATGATCTCTATGAAATAGGAACCTTTATCATCCTCAGCTTAAGGCAAAACCAGCAAGCATCAGGGAAGTTAACTTGTTTAAAAAAAATGTGGAAAGTAGCCTCTATACCAAAACATAGGGTTTCGGGTTACCGTATGATTTCATGGCATCTGTGCCTCTGCGACTGGCTGCTCTTGCTCTCTTACTCTGTTTTCTGTCTTGACATATCATCTTTCCATAATATATAATATTTCTATCATTAGAAAGCAGCAAGCAATGAATACATGCACACAAACACCTGCACTGTCTTGTCTAATTATTTACTTAGGAGAAATTGCTAGAAATTGTATTATTACACCAATTTTTAAAGAGTAAATAGTTACTAAGTATCTTTTATGCTGTGTTCATCTTTCCTTATTTCATGCTGGTAAGTTGCTAGGAAAATTGGGTCACTTGCAGTTGCAGAGAACACAGGATTTCACTGATTACTTCCTTTTAGTGCCAATTATCTTCTTTCTTTATCCATTTTGCATACAATAAACTGGCAGTTAATGTAGATTTTTGAATAGATTCAACACAATACTTTCTTCATAAGAGTCAATTTTGTATAATGAAGGCAATCCACTTCTGGCATTTTAATGTCAATATTGACTAAAGCCAAAACCTTTCAGATGGTCAGTATGGTTACCTTGGAGGTTATGCCAGGTGAAATAAATGACTGGGCATTATGGAATACTAGCAATAACTGTTGACGGTAGATTAATAAAATCATAGAACCAGAAGACGTTTTATAAGTAGCCAGTGTAATCCCTCATTTTACAAAAAACATAATACGCTGAAGGACCTTCTGGAAGATTTTTTGCCTTCCCAGCTGGTCTTCCACAATGTTACCCCGTATTTGGCTCTGGCCAGGATGTTGTCCTCCACAATGAACTGTTGATAATGGCTCCCTGGATACTCACCTTTTGGTCTTGCACTAATGACTGAACAGTTGAAAAAAGAATTCCCTGAGTTATACTTTCTGGGCATTCCAATGATATGAAATAACTAAGAATAATTTGACAAAGAATAGAAAAGCAGACATGCTTACAAAGCACTGGGAGCATATTCTTCCTTGAGCTGTGGAGCCACTCTCTGCTCCATTGGGAGAGACACTCTTTGGGCCCAGGGCTGAATTCCTACATTTAATGTTCTGTTCCATAAAAGAACGAAAAGATTCTGGACTTGTCTTTGAAAATAATTATAAAATCACCATGATAACACGCAAAGGGAGGATTGTTGCTTCCCCATATTTGGGCTTTAAGAGAGGTACAAGTGAAAAATGGAATTTAGGTCTCCCGGCCAGGCCATTGCTGTGAGCAGGTTTGTATGGTGCCAGATGCATGACTTAAAGTTTGCTCATTGTTGATTTCAATTGAACCCTACCCCTAATCTCTTTGTCTCTTGTTAATTATCACAAATAGACAAGTATCAGATTTAACTGAGTATCACATACACTGTACACATAATAAAATAGAATTTGTGATCTACCTTCATAAATTTTATATTGTTACTGTGTATTAATTTGTACAAGTGGAATAGTTACTGATTCATCCAACAGTTTTTGTGAGCTTTACATTCTAGTATCATTTTGTTCTCAGAAACTTGTTGGATACACATCAATGCCATAGCAATTTCTATGTTTCACTATTTTGTATTCAGAAAGTTCTAAAAATAAAACTTGCTTTTATTTCACTTGATTGGTTAATTAATTAACAGTCATTCTTTTATTCAATAAAGTTCCCAAAGCATCCACTCTGTTCCAGGCATCTTATTAGCGCCTAGACACAAGGCAGAATCTAATGCATGCTCCGTGTTTCCTTAGCCCCAGGGAATTATATCTTTCTCCTTGGCTTGAATTACAATCTATATAATAATGTCTTCCAATTTTCAGAATTGTGTCCATTCTTTCCTTTGCATTCCAGATCTATGCATATTCAAAGACCTACTAGAAAACTCTGCCTGTTCACTTCATTGTCATTTTATACTTTTTATTTATTTGAGAGTAAGAGAAGCCTATCTCTTGGTTTACCCTTCAAATGCCCAGCATGGCTCAGGCTGGGACAGAGCTGAAACTTAACCCAAGCTTCCTATGAGGGTGGCAGGAACCCAGCAATTTGAATCGTTCCTGTTGCCTCTGAGGGTCTACTTTATCAGGAATCTAGGACCGAAGGTAGAGCTAGAAATCAAACCTAGGTACTCTGTCTGGTGTGGAATAAGAACATCTTAACTGGTGTCTCAACTCCTAGACTAAATGCCTGTTCTTGCCTGCTTTAACCGCATTTCAAAATCAACCCATCTTAAACCAAGCCTATCAACTTCCTTTCAAAAACTGTCTCTTCATGCAAACATTCTTGATTACATCAGTAGCATCCAACAACCACCTGCCTGAGTCTAGCCATTTGGGATTGTCCCTGAATCCTTCATTTCCCAACAGGAGTTATTTTTTTTTTAAATTTAACTAATAAGTTAATAATTGCTGTCATTCCTACCTTCTGAGCAGCCCTAAAACATGTCCACATTTCTTCAGTCTCACTGTTCTTGTTCAGTCTGTCCTGCTGTCACCTTTGACTTGGACTAGTAGCAGAGTCCTGGTGGATTTCCCTACATCTCTCAAGGGCAGCCCCAGTGACTCCTCTAACTGGCATGTCCAGTTTTCACTTCTCCTTCTTAATATTGTTTCATGCCTTTCCATCATTTCAAAGAATAAAGTCAAACTTTCATAGCTGGCTTCTTCAGACCTCCACCAGCCACTCCCCCAGGGTCACTACTTGAACTTGCCATCTCTCTGTGTTTCTCTGTTTGCAGTGAATGTTTGTCAGTTTCCTGAAGAGAGACTGTACGTCTAAGCTGTCTCATTTCTTCATCTTCAATGGGCTGCTGTCTTTTCTGGGAACATGCACCAGGCTCTACAGTAGGATGGTTCCCTTGGCAATCCCTTTTTAACCGCCAGGTTGTATTAAGAGCACTGGCACCTGCCTACTCCTATGACACTAACATTATTGCTATTTTTCAGTTGTCTTTCTTCCTGGCCAGCAGAAGTGTTCAAAATTTCTCTAGATTGGCCCCTGTTCTAAGGCACACAGGTTTAAGCACTATTTGAATCAATGCATGAGACAGACTAAATAAATGTTATTTATGATAGTTGCCCTTATAGAGATACTCAGAGTGTCATAGAATCAAAATGGGAGACATCTGCTCAAGGAATAGTGCAACACACATGGGAAACACATTTGAAGGATTAATCAGACCAGTAAGAGTCAGTTTATTGTTCACAGGCAGAAGGGCATCCCAGGTAGAGGAAACAGCATGTGGGAAATGATGAAGATGGTAACCTGCAGGACTCATGCACTGTTATGTATGAGTGCAACAAACAAAGAATGTGTGGCTAGAGGGTAAGTTCATGGGAATGGAAGTTACGAATGCAGGTAGGATCTGGTCATACACCATGGGCCACAAGCCCAGGATTCAGTCACTACTCTTGAATATTACAGGGATTCAGGACATGAAGTGACACATAGTGTGGGGAAAATACTGTGGTTGTGTGGTGGAGGGTGGGCATGTGAATGTGATGATGGGACTGGGCACCAGTGTGATACACGGAGATGGGAGATGGTGGAATTGGTCACTCAGTAAGGGACGTAGGGTGATAATTCAGGCCTGAGGTGAGATAGCAATGGCAGTGTATATAAATCCATAGAACTTGGTGATGAAATGGATGAGGAGCAGTTAGTGTGCTGGAAGGGTTTGGGTCACTTTTAAGATTCTGGCTTAAGGGATTGTTTGGGTGGTGTTTCCTCACTGGGAGTTCAGAGTGATTTGTGGGGAAGATGAATAAGATAAATGGATCATATGGAACATGAACACATTTACCAATAGACACAATGTGATGATGAGGAGTTAGATCCTCACATCAGTTACACAACACCAGTGCAATGCATTTAATTAACTGGTAGTCAAGAAGGCTCAAATCCAAGCCCTAAGCATGCTTTTGTTTTCAATCCCATCAAGCCCTGGATTCTTGAAGATAAAATCCATGTGGCATCTGACTGAGTCTTCTTGTGTCTTGAATACTTCAAAATTCTAAGAGAGGAAAGGTGATGGCAGAAGTGAACCAGGTATGTGTGTGTATGTGGCAGGAGGTTGGAGGGCAACACCTGTGTGATTCTAGGAGCAAGAAGATAGATTGGGGTGAAAATGAGAATCCAGTAGCAATGTAATTGGTGACAGACTTGAACAAGGAGAATAGTGAGGACCAGGATGGAATATCTTGAAATGGAGGAAGAAAGCACGGCAGTGGCCTCTTTAAAGTCATCTAAAGGGTCTGGTTGTTGATTGAGAACCTTCTTTAATACTGTCCATTCTACTATGAGCACTTACTAGGCTGCATAGAAAGTACTTGGTTAACGGTCAGGATAGGGCTTCTAGTTGCTCAGTCTAGATCCTCTGCAAGCATTTGCTGGGCATGTTGATAGAAGAACACCAAACATGCAAGCAGTGGCTTAACTTAGGAGGCAATCTTATAATGAAGAAAGAACAATGAAACAAGAAGTCATTGAGAGAGCTTGTTGTTCATGATGAGGGCCAACCGTCTAAATGTAACACACAGCAGTCAGCCAAGCTCTGAGACTTGTTGTGTTAGACACTGTGCCCAATCAACCAATTTATTGAGACTCACAGAACAATTGAGAAACTCAGTTGGAAAGAACTGAAATGCTGTTTAATGAGCCCCAGATATCTGATTTTAAGGTAAATCGAGTCAAAATAGCCCCTTGTTCCATCAACCCAGTTTTCTAGAATTAGCAGAGGATTCAAGAGAAAGCTTTTCTATGTTGAATCAGTGACAAGGTCTGTTGCACTTTCAAAGTTAGGAGCCTTGTGATCATTTATTTTTCCAATGTGCTATTTAGTGGTCATAACTTTATCACAAAATTATTTTCATACATTGTATGGGATTTGCAGTCCTGAACAAGGTTCTGTTTATTCCTAGTAAAGTAGACCATGATACGATAAAAAGGAAACCCAAGTTCTTACAGGAAAACATCCTAACAGTTAGCTGTGTTTGATCTGCACTTACTTACACATATCTGCCACGGGCCTAAATTCACTAGCATAGGATGGGTGAAGCACACAGAAGCCACGAGCAGACGAAGCTATAGTTGCTGTGGAAACCATGGTACTCATCTCCCTGACATGCTTGCCCTTGGCTCTTACATTTTGTAAATGACTTACTAATGGATGGATTCTTTTTTCTTAGATACTTTCTGAAACTTATTCACTGAAATCTTTAAAAATACAAAGGTTTGTTGTTTTATTTTTGTAGACTTTAGCTCTAGATGGATTTTTCTGCCCAGTTAAACCATCTGAAAATTGTAGTTGCTTGCTTCAACGCACTGTACAGAATGTGGCTTCTCTCTGCAGTCGCAATCAGGAATACGCCAACAGAGTCTTGGAAACTTTGGTATATTCTCATTGTTTTCCAGTTTGTCTTTGTAGACATTTCAATTCTAGTTGAAAGATGTGCTGTGTTCTGGTATCGCAAACATTAATAGCCAGCATTCCAAAAGTGGCAACTCCATTACATATGGATTTGAATCCAATTAATTCTTCTTGATTGCTTTATCTACTTGGTTTGCAGTCAAGAATGCTGGGAGGAAAACCATTTCTGTATTTCTTTCCAAATATGAAGTTGACAGATTTCATCTCTCTCTATATATACATACATACATATATATATTTTTTTTCTTTTTTAAAGAAAGGGAGATGTTAGAATTTCCATTCTTTTATATGAAAACAATTTCCCCTTTAATGAAACTCAAACTGCTTGTAATGATGTTAGGTTTTGTAACAATCTTAGATGAAGAGTTCTCATGTTTGAATTGTCAATTTGTAGCACCAACTCTTCTTAAAAACAACTCCTCCCTCCCTACTGGTATTCAGGATGATTCATTCTACTTTCACAGCTGCCAATAGAAGTAAATATGTCTTTGTTGCAAATATTCAGTACTCTCATACACTATTTCATAGTTAACAACATACTCTTGCAGTGGCCTGCTCTGGAAACCTGCAGACTGATCAAGTCTTTATCAGATTTATGTCATCTCCACACATTTTTGTGTGGCAATTCTGTTATATCAAGTTCATTAGAAAATATGTTTTATTTTTGTAGGAACTAGACAAGATATATTATTGAAGAAATAGAATAGTGTTTTGCGGTATCATTGGGTGTCTTTGCCAATGTTGATACTTTCTCTCTGGTGTTTGTGTGAACACCACCCTTTATAGGAGGGAGAATGCAAAGACACTGGGGACATACCCTAAGCTTTGGATTTTAGAAGAGGATCTTCAGAGTCACATCTTTCAACTTGTAGAGCAAAGTTCTCAGAGATATTTTAAAAAAAATCATTTGTTTTTTAACTTCGTAAGCTTCACTGTCAGAACAAAGCCTGAAGCTCTCAGAGCACAGCTAATGTAATAAATATAAAACAGGAAGAACCTTTGACTGAACAGAGAGCATATGCTTGTAGTGCAGAGAAGAGACAGAAACATTTGTGGAATGTGTGAGAGACTTGACAGAGATGAACAGGAAGGAAGGAGTTCCTTTGCTCATTCTGATTGAGTCTGGGCAGGGTGAGAGCTGAAGTATCTGGGTAGGCCTGTGGATCGGATTAAGGAAGAATTTGACTTTCTCTCTGGAAAAATATGGTTTCTCTGATGAGGTTTCACACAGAAGACCTGCGCGGTCCCTGAGAGATGATGTGGTTCTGGACGGTGGCCCAGCAGCTGGGAACCATCCACATTTCCTAGAGGACAGGTTACAACAAGGTGTGAACATAGGAGCTGAAGAGGCTTCGTAGTTGGGACGAACAGGCATTACCAAGTGATCAGAGAGTGCAGTTCTATAGTGAGGGAGGTGGGCAGTGAGGCCACTGAAGGCCTGGGGTGGGGTGGGGGAGGGTGGTACTCGGCGGCACACAGATCTGAGACCAAACCACTTTCCAAGGCTGTACCAGGCCCCAGGATTTAGATTAGGTCTGAATTACTGAGTATAGAGTATTTTTTTTCCAAAGAGGCTGATTTAATCTGGAGGTGACCGAGTTATCTTTAATCAGGAACACATGTGACATTTTCATCAACAACAGAAATCTCTTTATATTGATGATCATATACTTAATTTGTAGAGATATTATTTCCCTTTAAAAATTGCTTTGGCAAATTTTGTGGAATAGTACACAATTCTGGCATCTTCAGGCTTTCTTTAAACATAATACACACTTCTACTTTAATACTCTGTGTATGGGGCCTGGCATGGTAGCCTAGCGGCTGAAGTCCTCATCTTAAACGTGCCGGGAATCCCATATGGGTGCTGGTTCTAATCCTGACAGCCCTGCTTCCCATCCAGCTCCCTGTCTGGGTCTGGGAAAGTAGTTGAGGACGGCCCTAAGCCTTGGGACCCTGCACCCACATGGAAGACCTGGAAGAAGCTCCTGGCTCCTGGCTTTGGATTGTCTCAGCTCTGGCTATTGCAGCTGCTCGGGGAATGAATCAATGGGTAAAAGATCTTCCTGTCTCTCCTCCTCTCTGTGTATCTGACTTTCCAATAAAAATAAACAAATCTTTAGAAAATACTGTGTGTATGATAATGTTAATATTGCAAATCTGGAGTGTCTGACTTTCCTGTCCTTCCTGCTGGCTCTTACTCCTGCATAGTGCCTTGCTTCTTTGTGTGTTTGGTGATTGCTGATTCTGTGCGGCGTTTCTGACAATTCTCAAAGGCATGATAAGACTAGAGCATCTTCCTCTAGAGAGGACGAGCATTTGCTTCTTTTGGAACTTAGATACAATGTCAATCTGCTGCCATTTGCAACTATAATTTTTGCCAGTGATGCCCTGGGGCTGTATCTTTGGACTTTAAATAGTCCTATGGTTACAGCCTCTCAGCTAGGTTTCCATTTTTTTAACTTCTGTCTTGCTCTGTGCTGAGCTAAAGCAATTCTTCCAGTGACTTTCCGAGGGAGATACAAGGGGAAGAAAGTGCCGCCAGTGTAGCCTCCTCCGGGTTAACACGGCTCCTCTTCCTACATGCCTGATCTCTCACGGGACCTGGAATCTGAGTTTCAGTCGCCCCACCCTAGGAATCCATGGAACCTACAGCTCAGATTCACAGGCTAAATAGACAATTACCCTTGGCATGAAAACATTTTCTAGAACTTGACCTGTCTTTCTGTGTTCTCATTTATTTTCACTTTTGGCATTACAATTAATGTTTTACTTCCTTTTCCTTATTGATGTTGTCAAAAATATTAAGCCATATTTTGTTCAGTATTTTGAGGAATCTTTGTTAACAGCATTGGTCTGAATAAACTATCTTATTTTTTGCTGGGCATTGGAAAGTTATACCTGAGTTATATGTGGGTAAAATTAATATCACTTTGTCTATGGTGAGATAAGAAAAAATATGGTCCTCAGGAAGGGAAAATGGGAGATGATAAGAATAATATTTATACCTTTTAAAATTCTTGTAGCTTTGGAAAGTTAAATAAATTGATAACCTTTAACCCTGGCGCTAACTGCAACCCTAAATTCGGTAATTTAGGCAAGCTCTTTTTGGAAGTGTTGCACAGTCTTTTAAGAAGAAAGCATGAGAAAAAAAATGCAATGCTGTTCCGTTGTTCTTCCTGTGTAGAGTCATGGATAATTATAGTTTTGCTCCTATACATTGGGTCTTTGAGAAGGAAGCAGCTAAATGAACTATTACTGATAATTATTCTTTTAAATGACTAGAAAAATAAAAACTTTTTACTCTGGTTTATGATATAGAGACATTAAATATTTTTGTCATGGATTCTGCATTATGTTTTCTGTAATTGATTCTGTTTTTTTTTATTTTTACCAAACCCTAAGTGAAAATGTACAAAAATGTAGGAGACTGACTTCCTAGTGTGGTATGTACATTCTGTTTGCGAAAGATGTAAACATAGAAATGTAAGTTCACTTAGTGTTAGTGCTGATTTTTGTAGTGACTTATTCAGCACCCTAATTTTTGTGGCTTAATGCAGGTCCTAGTACCTGGTAGTGGCACAATAAATACTGCTGAATAATTAAACAAATGGAAGAGCTGAGCTGAGCATAATCCAGTACATTGGGAACGAAATGGACTCCACCTGCAATGACTGCTCTTGAATTCAACATGCTTGGCTTCATCCCGAGGCTCGCACCTAACAGGACCTGGCTGCATCTCGAGCGAGGTACTTAAATTCAGTGGGTAACCAGGGATTATTGACAAGGAAGCCTCAAAGTGTGATTGAGTGCAACATACATGCTAATACCATCGAAAGTTTATTCCTCAGTTTCCCAGAGAAGGAGGTGTGTCATACCATACCTGGCCACAAGGGGAAAACACCAGTGTGATCAGGAGGGAGAAAGGAATAAGAGAAAAGGCTAGGTCAGAGTCTTAAGTCTTCAATGGTGTGTGTGTGTGTGTGTGTGTGTGTTTATGTGTCTGTGAGAGAGAGCGAGATGGGGAGAAAAAGTATACATGCCGAGAGCTTAGGTTTATCCAGTGGGTTCTGGGCTCTCAAAATTCAGAGCAAAGAAACACTGAATACTAGCTTGATTCCTGAGAACTAGGTTGGTGGTTGAGCTGGGACAGGTTACATGGTTGCCATGAAAGGGCCTGCTAAAGCTCTGGTCATCCCTAAGGATTTCAAGATCCTTAGGCAGTTTCTCTCAGAGATGTAAAATTATTAAGCTGTTGAAACATGGTAACACAGAGGAAATAGAAATTATAATTAATTCAGAGGGGCAAAATTTCATGCAAAGAAAATCAAATTTTGCAGACAGGAAGGGATCACAGTACAAGAGAACATAGGATAGTGTTTCCTCAAAAAATTTTGACTATTCATCAGAGTTATAGCTTGAAGTGATATTCATGAGAAAGCTTGGAGCTCTGGTTAGAATGGAAATGGAGGACTCCATCTTCCAGTCTTGTTACCTGTGGCCTCCTCCATAACACCTCCAGCTACTCTGAGCACAGTTTGAGGGGTCTGATGCGGACCCCAGCGGATGACTGAGTAACAGATGAGTTGTGAACAGGCAGATGAGATGCAGTGGGGAGAGGAGGCAAAGGCTTTCACTTTCAAAGAGTGGGACTAAGGATAATGAGGTGATTGGAAGAAGCCATGCTAAGTTCTCATTAAAGCACTGACAAGCAAAGTCTTGAGCCTGGAGATGAACAGCATAAGAATGGCACAGGATAACTAAGGACCGAAGGCAGTGAAACATTTTTGTAGCTGTTTATGTCTTACTCCTTCTTGTTAGCTTGAAGGTTAAAACCTTATAGGAATAAGGAAAATAAAGTCAATACCATAGTTAGAAGCAGAGATACAAATGAAACACAGGTGTGGATGTGAGCTGTGAAATAGATTGATATAAACAACCACAGTTGCCAAAGGTGAAGTTCAAGGAGAGCTGAACTCAGATGCTGTGCTTTGTCTGGTGTGCTTAGGACTCTGCATGGGTCTCTCAAGTCCAGCAACTTCTCTATGATAATGTGAAGGGGTACATAGTTTCCTTCTATGACTGAGGTTTTTATTTTGGACTCAGCACACATCCGATCATTTTTCATTTTGAATTCATCACCGATTCCTCCTGAAACGTAGAGTACACTAACCTCACGGCATGTCAACAGGCATGACATAAATGAGCTGCTGGCCGTCTGCGGCAGGAGGCCAGCCACTTCCCCGAGTTGCTTAGCCAGAGCTGAATCCTGTCCTGAGGCCATCTCATGCTCACTTGCCTTTTGTGGCAGCAAATATTGACCCTTGGCAGTAGTAATGTTGAGACATTTGGTATTTACTTAACATACAACAGCAAAAGGGAAGGGGAAGAAGCCAGTATTTACGGAGTGCTTCCCAAGAGCAGGGTGTTCTGAATGTTCCGTCTCCTCTGGAGGGGCGGAGAGGAGCCCGAGCTGCAGAGGGTCAAGAAGCTGTGTATATCAAGCATGTGGAGTTGTCAAAATGTTCATGGAAAACATATACTATGAAAAATTATGCACAAATTTTTGTTTCATACCAACATAGACCTGTCTTTCAACTTTATTCTAAATGAACTTTTTGAAGTTTCCTTCTACAGAATTCTCTAACATGGGCGAGAAGGCTTTGCTTCTTGAGACCCCTCCCACCCCCAGTACAGCAACCCTGTCACTACCTGTGGTTTGGATGACATTCAGCTATGCCAAGTCATATAACTAATTAGAAGATTTTAAAAAATATTTATTCATTTACTTAAGAGAGAGAGAGAGAGAGAGACAGACAGACAGACAGAGGAGAGATTCTGTTTGTTCACTCCCTAAACCATCACAATGGCTACAGTTGAGGCCAGAAGCCAGGAACTTCTTCCAGCCTCCCATGTGGGCTCAGGGGCTTGCGCGCTTAGGCCATTTTCCCAGCTGCATTAGCACAGAGTTGGATGGCAAGTGCAGTAGTTAGGATTGGAACACATGGAATACCAGCACTGCACGTCTTTTATCTGCCAACACCGGTCTCCTTACATCGATTTTGTTAACGCGAAGCTGATGACACTTCTAATGAAAAGAGTGGAAGAAAATGACTCAGGAAGAAAGAAAATGCTCTCTGAACAGGTTAACTGGTGTGACTCAAAGAAATATTAGGCTCCAAAATATGATACTTTGAAGACATTTAGATGTCTAAGCCAAAAATCTCTGACTCCTAAGTGATTAGCCAGAGTCCTTTTGAAACAGAGGGAAACACAGCTGAGGCCCCACCTGATGCACACGGCATTTCTCACTGTAAAAATAACTCACAGAAAACTCGTGTGTCCCTCCCTCTAAAGTCCAGGGCAAATGCACTCTGCCGGCCGCTCTGATCTTCAGAGGTAGGTTCTCTGCAGATTTCAACTGGGAAGAAAAGAGCAATGCCCTTCCTTGTTCCATGTTTGTCTTTGCCAGGAAACTGGATGCATTCTAAATCCATCTGAGGAATGTTCCACCTCATCACCAACCCTCTCGCCATGTAGAAGTTACTCTCTGGGGCTGCAGTCACCCTTGGCTGGGTTTATGAGCAAGGACAGCTGTGGCTCACATTCAGTCACTCCATTCTAAAGCCATACTGTGTGAGAATTAAAGTGGGAGTTACAGGATATGGTTCACCAATAGGTTCCTTTGGGCAATGCTCATTATTGAGGAAATTTCTCCTCTGCTTTATCAGCCAGTGTCAGAGTGAGAGCAAGAGATGCTCCATCTGATAGTGCCCTCCCCAAATACCCACGAAACCAGGAGCCTGGGATGCCATCCGACTCCCCCACACAGGTGACAGGTACCCAAGCACTTGAACTATCACCTGCTGCCACCCAGGGAGCATTAGCAGGAAGCTGGATCAGAAATGGAGCAATCGATACTTGCAGAGATGCTCTGAGATGGCATGGGGGAATCCCAAGCAGCTTAACCTGCTATTCCACAATGCCACCCCACCAAAGCTTAATGAAATAGTCAGTTGTACTTGAAATAAAAAGGCGACTATCTCATGTTTTTTGGCCTATAAGTGACGTTACTTTGAAAGGACTCACACACTTTCTGGCGTCTGTGTTTGCTCTCCTCTGTGTTTTTCTGCTTATAGAATCCACTCCTGAGATGATTGTTATTTTTGGCCCATGTTTAATTCCCCAGTGGAACTGTAGTCTTCCTACATTATGCGTGTTGAATATTATGATTATGGCAAATTAATCCCATGAATGTACAGTGGATTAAAATTATGTTTTTGAAAACATAATGAAGAGAATGGGGAGGAAGGAGAAGATGGGAGTTAAAAGAGAGCAGGGGAATAAGGAAAGTCATCTTGGAGCTGTATCTTTGGATGGTACAAAATTTATTCTCTTTATATTAATACAAACTTTTTTAGCAATGAAAAGAAAGGTGACTATCAATCATTCATGCTTTAGCATGAACAAGTCTGCACAAAATTTCCTTTCACTAGGATGAGATCATCAATGCAGAAATTAGACTTCATGAAGAGGAGAGCGGAATAATTTGTAGATTTTCAATTTTGGGTCAGAATGCCACTGTATACCAGAAACATTGGGTAGCTACAGAACAGAAGAAAAGCTATAGACAAGTGAGCTGGACACAAAAGACAGAAAAGATTTAGTGGGAAATATCCCTGTGAATATTCACGGAGCTTTCTTAGGTTTATGAAATAACTAGAGTAACAGAAATATATACTGTATCTGATAAAGGTTCTTCCGTTCCAATCTAGGCTTTGAGCAACAGCAGAGAAAATTCTTGATGATCTGTATGACTAGGGTGCGTTCAGGAAGCAGTTTAGTAGCTTGTGCAGATGCAGATGAGGTGGTAAAAAGAATATACCACCTGCACTGGAGATTGCCCTAGCAATTCGGTAAAACCGGTAGGTGCTGGGACAGGAATACAGATGGCGGCCCACATACCTCTGTCTATAAACAGTCACAAGTTGTCAATTAAGCTGACGAACTGTTAAATACTTATGTTCTGTCTTATTACCCTCCCAAGGACACAACAAGAAAAGAGAGCTACAGGTTGATATTCTTGATGAGCACAGATGCAGATATCCTGAGAAGTGCCAGCAAACCAAACCCAGTGGCATATGAAGATGACTCACCATGATCAAGTGGGATTCATCCTAGGGAAGCAAGGGTGATTCAACATATGCAAATCAATAATGATGACACATCACACCAACAGAATGAAGAATAAATCCCACATGTTTATCTCAATGCATACTGAAAAGGCATTTGATAAAAATCCAACTTCTTCCCTTGACAAAAACTCTGAGCAAATTAGGCAAGGAAGAAATGTACCTCCACATAATAAAAAGTGCAAAAACCACCAACTCAGAAAGGATTAACAGCCTAAATGTAAGACCTAAAACTTTGAAACCACTGAAAGAAAGCAGGGGTGCTTCAGAACATTGGAATGGACAACACTTTTTTGGATCATATTTCAAAAGAACAGAAAGCAAAACCAAAATAAACAAATGGCATTGTGCCAAAGATATGCATAGTAAAAGGAAACAATCAACAGAGAGAAGAGACAACCTTCAGAATTGGAAGAAATATATGTGAGTTATACATTTGATCAGAGGATAATAACCAGCCAAAACGAGGGACTCACACAGCTCAATTCAGTTTAAATATGATCAACACAATTAAACAAGCACTTCTCAAAGTAAGACATTAAAAATTACTTACATAAAGACAGGCTCATGAGAACAGGTTCAAGATAAGAGACTCAGCAATGTTAATCATCAGGAAGTAAAAACCAAGACCACAGTAACAAAGCACCTCGTAGCCAAACGAGCAGAGATACAGAGAAGAGTGCAGCTTTGCACACTGTTGCTGAGAATGCACGTTAACAGAGCCATGTGCAAGCACGGTACTGAAGTTCCTCAAGAAGTTAAAAACAGAAATGCTTTCAAGATCCAGCGAAACCATCCCAGATCTACAGTCAAAGGAAATGAAAGTATTCTGGAAAACACATCCGTGCTTCCATGTTTATTGCAGCACTATTTACAATAACCGAGAAGAGGAAACAACTTAACCGTCCTTCCAGTTAATGGAAGGATAAAGAAAATGTGGGACATAGAGACAGTGGAATACTACTTGGTCATCAAAAGGACATACTCTTGTCATTTGCAACAAGAACTGGAGGCCATTATGTTATATGAAAAGCCAGAGCAGCAAAAGACAAATTTACATTATCTCACTCATATGGGATATAAAAAGGTGATCTCATAGAAGCTGAAGGTATAAGGTGATTACCAGAGCTGGGAGGAAGAGATGGGGAAAAGCTGATTAATGAATACTGAGTTATAGTTGTATAGGAGTAAGAAGTTCTGGAATCTTTTGCACGGTAGGGTGGGTATGGTTAAGCATAAGACCAGAAGAATGGATTCTGAATGTTTTCATTATAAAGAAATACCAAAGTGTTCAGGAGATAGATATGCTTACTCTGATTGGACATTACAGTGTATATTTGCACAGAAACATCATATAATACCCATGAAAAATCTGATTCTGGACCCGGTGCAATAGTCTAGTGGCTAACGTCCTCACCTTGCACACGCTGGGAATCTCATATGGGCAATGGTTCTAATCCCAGCGGCCTGGCTTCCCATCCAGCTCCCTGCTTGTGGCCTGGGAAAGCAGTCGAGGACAGCCCAAAGCCTTGGGACCCTGCACCTGCGTGGGAGGCCTGGAAGAAGCTCTGGGCTATTGGCATTGGGTCGGCACAGCTCCAGCTGTGGCGGCTGCTTGGGGAATGAATCAATGGACAGAAGATCTTCCTCTCTGTCTCTTCTCATCTCTGTATATCTGACTTCCCAATAAAAACAAATAAATCCTTAAAAAAAAACTCTAATTCTTAGGTGTCGAAAATGCAACAAGCCAAAGCCAACATTTGTAAGTCTGCAATTAAGCTGGTGACCTGTTAAATGACATATATTCTGTCTTTCTACCCTAACGAAGATATTTTTACAACTATCTGGGGGTTCACTTTTAGGATATTCCAGGGTTCTGTATCAGATCAGGATTGGTTCCCTGGCCCTCAGGTTGCAGTCTGCTTCCCTTCCATAATTACATCACATGGCTTGTGTGCATGTGTGTGGACACTCCCAACCCCTTTTGTACTGCATATTCAAGCTCCACTCACATTCCAGGCCTGAAGCACCCCTCCTTCAGCCACTCCTTGGGCTGCAAGTTTGCAAGTATGTCAACAAGTGGCTAAGGCTTGACCTTGAAAAAATGAGGAAAAAAAAAAAAAAGAACCCAGGGAAGAGGCCTGTGTAGGAAGAGATGTAGTCTTGGTCTTGTTTGGGTGGGGAAGGGTGGGACAGTAGGCCTGGAGTCCTGGGTAGGTAAGGCACCCTAACTCCTTAAACTCCTTTGGTTGGGAGGAGAGGGAGTGGCTGGGGATGTGACCAGAGGATGGGTAGACACAGGACTGTCAAGCATGCGGTCCTTGTTGTTAGGGTCCGTCTGAGTGTGGTGCTCTCGGCAGGTCTGATCGCACTGCTGCCCTCTGACTGCTTTGTGTATGAGGCAACAAATGGATCTCACTCCCTAACATAGATTTAATTCTTTTCAAGGCATCATTGCCACCTCTGAAAAATCCCAAGCTGGAGTTTGTGGGATAGCTGGATGAAGCACAGAACCCAGGCGACAGCCATCCTGCAGAGTGCCCCCTGCCCTTGCCCCAGTCAGCAGGTGGCTTCCTCTGGCAAGCATCCCAGTCTTCTCCTGCCAGCCTCTCATACGTGGTGTGTGAGAGTTGGCCAGCTCTTGTGTTTGCCAAGGAAGCTCCGTGTGCTGAAGGAAGGCCCGCGTCAGGACTTGATGGCCCCAGGATGCTTTGTGCAGTCCAATTGTTTTAAGGTACTCGATTATATTCCATGTAATGAACAAGGAACACTCCTCACTACAGGGGATCCCTAAAGCCCTTATTCTGATGGTTAAATAGATGTCTCCGAAATCCTAAATAGGTTTAGTTTAATAAGTAGGAATTAGCTATGATTTAAATAGAAGATTATCTCAAGAACTGAATAGAGTCACACTGTTTATCTTCAGGCATAATCTGAGTAACTGAGGGCTTTTGAACTTTGATGGAGACACAGGAAGCTACCATCTGCTATTGATGGAAGACTACCTTAGAGAGGAAGAACCAGATATTCCCTTTTCATCTAAAAAAACCCTATAAATTCCATATGTGAATATTGACATGTGTTCCTGAACCCAGAGCTGAGTTTATGAATAACAGCCAGGAAGCACCGATTCTTTCTGCATAGGTTTTAATTTCCGAGTGGGAGGAACTTGTTTTTCTTTCTCTCTGTATGCTAGAAAGTATTTTTGTGAAAACTGGTGTTAACTAATGAACGCAGTTCTTCAGGACAGTGGGTGTTGTTGACTTGCCTTCGCTGAAGTTGCCCAAATACGTTATCCTGGCTGAACCCATACCGCAGGTCAAACCATGCTGGACCTACCATGGCAGTGTACCAAGATTTCATAGTGACGCACATTGTATCCCTTCTATTAGAAGTGATTCTTTTTAGAATGTGAGAAACAAAGATCATGATTTGACATGAACTTCAGCTGATTCACTCATCATACTCAGTTGTGGATGGTGTCAGCTCTATTCCTGTCTCGTTTCTGAGCATTTCAGCAAAGATGTCAGTGTTGTGTTTTTTCTTTTTTTGCATTCAAATAGAAATTTTACTGATAACATGGATCATTTTAGTCAAATCTACATAACACTAAACATTTTTAAAAACAGGAATCCACTGCATTTTTCTTTGACTCATCTTTGTTTCTTTTTTCCATTTTATTATTATTATTATTTTATGATACAATTCCATTGGATCTGGGTTTTCCCTTACCTCTTTCTAAATCCCCTCCCCCAATCACTGATTTCCCCTTATATATAGCATAGATCTTCATAAAGAGTCATAAGTCCATCGTTGTGGGAATGGACAATGGCAGAGCATCCTGTATGTATAACAGTTTCACTGGGAGTTCATCTTCGATCTAGAAGTAGAGATGAATACATCTGAATATAATAGGCTTCATCACACACATCCCCTTAAATGAAAAGCCATGAAGAAAATCAACAACAGGAATAAAAATAGAAATTTACAACACCATGAAGTTAACTAACATGCTACTGAATGACTAATGTGTCGCTGAAGAAATGAAAAAGAAAATCAAGAACCTTCTTGAAGAAAATGATGCTACTGTATGACCTATGAGTCAGTGAAGAATTTAATATGAGAAAAAAAGCTGTTTTGAAGAAATGAAAATAAGAATCCAGACCTGAAACTCGCTGGAGGGAATGGTACAAGTGACTGCAAACAAAGAATCGAATACCAAATGCAATAAGTAAAATTGAACTGTAGACCTGTTTATAACACAGCTTAGAAATCTGACCGAAGAAGAAGAATCTGCTAACCAGAAGTGCAATGACCAAGAGCAAAAAAAGGCAGAGGCACAATGAATATTACTGAAGACTCCCCTGCAAAAGAACAAAGGCCTTTGCCAGCCTTAGAGTTAACTGAGGAAGACATCGAGAAATTGGGAGGATAAGTAACTTAAAAACCTTGTTATGAAGCTTTTTATCAACAACGAGAAGCACATGCAGGAATTTAAGGAATATGTCACAAAGGAATTAGCAACGCTGAAACAAAATCAAGCCGAATTATTAGAAATGAAGGACACAAGGGAGCAAATTAAAAATTCAGTGGAAAATCTCCATAATAGAATGAATGAGGCAGAAGAAAGAGTCTCATAACTGGAAGATATTTCTTGCCACAATGGCAAAATAATGAAAAAGCTGGAAGAGGAACTGAGTCAAAAATTAACAGGCACTATTAAAAAGCCAAATATAACAGTTATGGGAATTTCAGAAGGCACAGAAAGAGAAGTTGGGTTTAAAAATGTATTTAATGAAATAATAAGGGAAAACTTCTCTAGTCTTGAGAAAGGATTGGGACACAAAACACAGGACGGGCACAGAACTTCAACAGGGTTGACCAAAAGCGATCTTCACCACGACACATATAAGCAAACTCTCTTCAATCAAACATAGGGAAGAGATCCTTAAATGTGTACAGGAAAAAAATAAATTGACATACAGAAGAATGACAATCAGACTCAAAACTGACCTCTCAAAGGAAACTCTACAGGCCAGAAGAGAAGGGAGCGACATAGTCCAAATTCTAAGAGGAAAAAAATTGTTGGCCCAGAATAACGTACCCAGCAAAGCTTTCCTTTGTCGTTGAAAATGAAATACAATTCTTTCACAGTAAAGAAAAGCTCAAAGAATATGCCTCTTCCAGACCCGTCCTACAAATGATACTTAAAGATGTTCTCTTGACAGAGAAGAGGAATAGCACCCACCAAAACCAAAGGCAAATGTGAAGAACATCCCAGTTAAAATAGCAGAAGCAGACTAAATCAAACAATGAGCAGTCCATTGCTAATTGGCTGTGGTTTTTCTTCACCTTGAGAGACTATGCGATTTAATAAATGCCACTCTTCCCACAATTATCACCAGTCAAGGTAAACACGGGATTTTGCAGCATCTAGAAAAGCTGTACTCTATAATGCCAACAGTCTCTCAGTTTGGGTCGAGTGCAAACCAGGATTAACACATCTGCCTCTTACACCAAAACAGACAGGAAATCAGCCGCCTGCCCTCTGCTTTCTCCACCTTGACTTCTGCAGGTATCAAGCTCTGAGGGCAGCAGGTTTTCTGCAGCATGTAGCTTAGGCTCTGTTCTGATCAGTGTGGTCTCCTGTATGAGGTGTGTCAGTTGCACCCTCCTCTTGACAAAGTTATCTCTAAACTTGAGTTTTGCAGATTCTCCTGTCACTGTGGGACTCCTTGCTGTCTTTTCCTGATCCTTCTTACTTTGTGAATTACTGTGAATTGTGAATTATACGCACCTAGACTCAAAGGGGCATGCCCCAGTGGGTCTAGTTAAGTGGGTGAAGTTGGCCCACCTTTTGGGATTGCATTTTTTTCTAGATTCTCATTTACTGGTAAGTGACCTTGATTAAATATCCCATTCCTTTCTCATTATCCTACTTTCAAGTCAAATCTATTTTTCTGGGACCTGCTCTCTGGAGTTTTGGATTCTGACCCCATAACTAAGGACGAAGGATAAGGATCCTGCTGTGAGTAAATGGGTCTTTTCCAAGGACAATCATTTGTGTCTGTCTTTGAGCTTTGAAAGTCAGCCTAGAATCCCAGTGCCTTGTCTAGTTCACCTGCTGGATAAGCCAGGAATACATGCTGAGAATTACACCCTTGGGCAGCTGCCTGGACTGTCCAGCTACCCTTTTGTGCAATTGAGATCAGTCCTCTCCAGGTCTTCTCCAATGAGTCAGTGTTCCTCTCCTTCATCTTTCCAGCCCCCAGTTAACACAGGTCATGCATTAGGCATTGCAGCTAATTCATGACATAAACAAGCCTGATGCTACATGAATTTGTAAGTTATGCTTTCTTTCCATATGAAGCAAACAGCAAGGGGATGATGGAAGCTAACTTGTGGAATAAATTGACAATATGCATTACCTGGAGTCAGTTTTTCAGATGAGTTAGATGTGGAATAGACTTTCAGGACAAAGGAAACATTTTTATCAAAATATATAAAATGGCTATTTCAGGTAGGCTGGCACAAAATACAGTGCCCTTTCATGGTCAACATTTGGTAAACATTTTTTTTCTCATTGAATGAGTGCTAAATGAGACCTGCAGGTAGTGCCTTCCATATTAAGTCACTTCCCAGCAGGAAACAGTGTATTAGGTAGTAAGTAACTTTCTCTCTCAGCTTTCTCCTGTGATACAGCACAAACCGGCTTATGCATTTCTGAAGATCTGCCTTGTTCTCTTTGGGGGATCCAGAAGGATTTGTGATAAGGCTCATTTGCTTCCCAGTGGAAAATCCCATCCCCTGGGCTTGTAGAGTTTCCCACATGCGAAGTTTATAAAGTTCTTGTATGAATCTATTAGTTGCCTAACATTTCTGATAACAGATAAACATGTAAAATCAGCTTCAGTTACATCTTTTTGATCAATTCAGTCAATAACTTTCATAGCAATGGTGATATTAAGAAATAGGCCAGAGCAGGATCAAGGAGCTGCCTCTTAGTTGGCAGGGGGAGGAATATAGAACACTGATTTTACTTTTTTTTTAAAAAAAGATTGATTTATTTTACACACTGGCTTTGAGGCGCTTGGATGTGCAGATAACTCCCATCTGGCTCAGCTGTTCTGAGCATGTGGCATTGCTATACCTTGTTGCACACAAGAACATGCCCTCGAACAGGTTTCACTCTTCAGGCAGATGATAACTGAGGCATCATATCAGACAGAAATGCATACAAGCCCACAGCTCTGGCCAACTTAGGGTTTTGTATTTGAGAAGGTGTGGAAACAGTGAGCAAAAGGGAGCTGATCTCGATGCCTCTGAACGACCTGAACAGGAAACAAAAGGGAGGAAGATGACTTCCATGATGGTTTTCCTACCAAATGATGAAAAAGAATACAAAGGGGTTCAATACTCTCTCTCCTTCACCCAGGTATAGATGGGGCCTTTTGCATTAGAAGCTGTAGTACTTAACGCTACTACTGCCGTTACTGTGAGGGTTGACCATGTGCCAGGATTCTATTGTGCTTTTCCATTGACATTTATTTCCATTATTTATAAAAAAAAAACTGTGTGATTAGAATGCTACTTCTTTTCCTTTCTAGAGGTGAAGAAAACTCATGTAGAGTAGAATATCCCAGCAAATTTTCTCATACAGCACATTTTCTTTCCTTTCCCTTTTTAACGGTCCATTTATGCATTTGAAAGTCAGAATTACAGAGAAAGAGAGGGAGAGAGGGGGAGAGAGAGAGAGAGAGAGAGAGAGAGAGAGAGAGAGAGAGTCAGTCTTCCATCTGGTAGCTATTCTTCAGATGGCTGCAGTGGACCAGGCTGAAGCCAGGAGTCAGGAGATTCTTCCTACTCTTCCATGTGGGTGGCATAGTAGCATAGTAGGTTTTTCACTGCTTTTCCAGGCCATCATCAGAAGGGAGCTGCATTGGAAGAGGAGCAGCTAGAATAGGAACTGGCATGCATATGGGATGCCAGTGTTACAAGTGGTAGTATTACCCACAATGCCAGCCTCAGAGCAGATTATCTTAATCTTGTCATAAGTGACCTATTGTTTTTTCAGAGACCAGGGGTTGACTTGTTCATAGTATTATGTTCAGTGATGTTCTTGGCCACTATGTGAACTCTATCAGTACAAAAACCAAAAAAAATCTCCAGTCATTGCCAGGTGCTCCTGGTAGAGGGAGACAAAGTTATCCCCAGTTAAAAGTCACTGGACCCAGGACCTGGCGCGGTGGCCTAGTGGCTAAAGTCCTCACTTTGAATGCGCTGGGATCCCACATGGGTGCCCATTCTAATCCCGGCAGCCCCACTTCCCATCCAGCTCCCTGCATGTGGCCTGGGAAAGCAGTGGAGGATGGCCCAAAGCCTTGGGACCCTGCACCCATGTGGGAGACCTACAGGAAGTTCTTGGTTCCTGGCTTTGGATCGGCACAGCTTTGGCCATTGCACTCACTTGGGGAGTGAACCATTGGATGGAAGATCTTCCTCTCCGTCTCTTCTCCTCTCTGTATATCTGACTTTCCAATAAAAAATAAATAAATTAAAAAAAAGAATCACTGGACCTGCAGTTTATGTGTCTTCACAGTTGACTTTTTCCTTAGCCATATACTGCAGTGGCATGGGAACAGGAGTGTTCCTGTGAAGGGACCACTTTGCTAGCAACAGTGTGATCTGATACTCTCTCATTGTCATAGCAATTCATCTTGAAATAAAAGAGCATGCAACAAGTTCTAACGTTTGTTGGGTGCTTACTATGCTCAAGAATTACTCGAAGCTCTTGACACTTTTGCTCATGTGATTTTCTCACAACTTTGTGAAGAATGTTATGTGAGCCGCCTCAATGCATCATAAAGTAGACTCAGAAAATAACATTTTGCTGCGGCAGCAGCAGGAGACCCTCTGTAATGGCTAATATGTTTCTGAAGTTGAATTCGAGTTCGGTGACATCTGCGCCTCCATTTATTCCCAATTATGGTTCATATCTGGTTAAATCTGAGCAACTAAACAAGCATGGTTTTGAACAATTTCCATGGAACCAATTGCTTACTTGATCTGGTAACACATTCTTTTTGATACTAGAGCTTCTCCTAGTGTGGAACGGCATATTGTCCCCTCTTTGGGATGTGTATGGAGACAACTGAGAAAATAGAATCCGCTTTCAAAACTGAATTCTTGTCCTTCTCAGATGCTTGGTTCTCTAACAGCCTTTCGGAAGAAGCTTTTGGTTTTGAAAGTTTTTCTAAATCAAAGTCATAGTACAGGAAGAAAATTGTGATTATGAACTCATTAGTTGGAGTTAAGCTAATGCCCCAAGTGATCATTTCAGCAGGAGACACTGAAGTTCAATGCCAGCAGAGGACAGCTTATGGCATTGACACCATGCCCCAAAGAAATCACAGGCTGGCTCAGAAGTAGGCCTAATTGCTTGATAATAAACTCAATTATATTCTATAGTGCATACAGGAAGAGTTTTGACTTACATAGCAATCAATCATGGTAAAATGTTTGGAATATACAATTGTAGTTGCTGTATGGGACACAATAATTTGAACAAGGGATGGGGAGGAAAAAGACCCTAGGAGAGCAGGGTAGGGCTGCTGATTCTAAAGTAGAAGATCAGGACTGGTAAGAAGGGGAACCAAAAGGCAGAAAATCGATGAGAAAATGAAGCCAAAGCTGATTAGGGCTTGGTATGCACGTGTGGGCACACATACATTCAAAAGTAACGCAATTGCATACCAAGAAATCTCTGGATTTCAGTTGTCTCCAAAGCACTCATTCACTCATTCTTCCACAGACAGAACTGGCCAGCTAAACATCTGCAGAACTAACAGACTGTGCAGGAGTGCATGCAGGATACAGCTAGGGCATGGGATTGGGAAATGCTTGACATGTTAGTGCGGAGGAACTCCTGCGACATGAGCTCTTTTGGTATTTCAAGCTTAGCACAACCCACAGGGCCAGATCCACAGGCATGTGACCCAGGCAGTGATGCAAAGCTCGACTTCTGCAAGCTTTTCATGCTTGCCTTTAGGCTCTGAAATGGCCATTTTGAAATTCTCAGTAAATATCGAACCAGGAAGCCTGCATTTTAATTTTGCATGGGACTTTGCAAATTATATATCTGGTTGTGTTAAGCTATGTGTCTGGATATACTTCCATGTTATTTTGTGTCTGTATTACTCCAAGATCCCGGGACAAGGCGATTGCTTTTCAGGAAGCTCAGTTCTGTTCAAGTGTTGTTCACAAGATATTACACTTAAAATTCTTAGAGTTATACATTGAAGACCCTGTTCTATAATTTTAAGTTCTCATCAAATGTGATATTCTATTGGTTTAGTGACCACCTCCCTTTCAGTAGAAAAAAAATATACATTAACTGTCCATATGGAATATCTGACTTACACTGATTGAAGAAATGTTAAATTTTGTGTTGAAAAGAAAAATGTATCTTGTAATGGAAGAAAAACAGTCCACGAAGAAATTTCATCAATCCTTTTGGAGAGCAAAAGGAAGCATTCACTTTGTCTTGGTTTATCACTCTTCAGTTCAGAGAATTTTCTGGACACGTATATCTTCTAATTAAACTCTGCTACACTTAGCAAAAAAGCAAATGGAGGCGATCTTTGGTCATTAGTGAAAGACAACTAAATGAAAACAACACGACATTCGGGCTCTGAGATCTGACTTGAATGACATTGAAAATTAGAAGAAAAAGTGGAGTTTTTAATAGTTATTTTCTTTGTGCAGTTGATCTCAAAGCAGGTGTAATGATCTCAATTTCTTGATAGCCTAATCCAGCCAAAAAATCCCGATGTATTTATATTTTGGAATTTCTTCTTTTCTCCAGGCCTTGTTCAAATCACTGTGTCCCAAAAGCAACTCCAATTGTACATTCAAAAACTTAAATACAATTTTAAAACTCAACATTTTTTCCTATGAACATAAAGTACCTCCTCCAAGAAAAAATTTTCCCTACATCAAATCATTTCCTTAGAATTTTAGCTGACATTGTTCCTCAAGGTGAATGCCTCTCTAACTATCCAGGATTCATGGCTTGACAAATCTCCCTTCCCCAGAGAGCTGCTAAATAAGAGGCTCATTGTCCATCATGGTCAGTGACTCACACAGGCTCACTTACGATAGGTCTGGTTCAATCTTCCTCCCATATGCTTCCTACCAGCTCTGACTTGAAGTGATTAACCCCATTGCTTCCTTCTGCAACTTGTGAACACCACACAGAAAGTTATTCCATAAAGGGGACCCAGCATCTGCACTTTACTGGCAACCATTAAGAATGCACTGTAGATATCAAATGTAGTTGCACAGAATTGCTTAAACTTACTTTGAGTCTATGCACCTAACATGTTTTGCTAAATAACTTCTGTGTCCATGGAGAAAAGTGAGGTGAGTGTCTGGGAAGAATTTGAAGAGAAATGGAGAGTTTGACACACGAGGGAAGGACGCATTATCTAGTAGGAAAGATGTATACATGAAACCTCTACCAGTGAAATCGGCGGGCTAGTTTGGTTCCTGAAAACTCCTCATTTCATGTCATCGCATGGACTGCTGCTGCCACTTCACATCCACACTATCCACATGAAAGACCTTGTATAGCTTCTGGGTTTCATCCTGTTTACATAGTAAGGTGAGCTGAAAGCTTCCTCATAAACATCGAGCAATGGCGGGCAGAGCCATGCTCCGTTGACTATTCCACTGCAGTCAGAATAAGGCTGACTTGCTTTGGATTCTTTTAAGAAGAGAGTTATTACAGCAATGACTAACTGTGATATCTACACATTTTCCAACACCTCCTCCTCCCTCTTACTCTCCTTTGTTGGACATACATTGCTTTGTACCAGTTTAAGGGCACTGCAAGCTATGTATCCTTCTCCTTTCTCATCAGAATAAATGGGATGTCAGAAAGTTAAGTAGCTTCACGTTGCCCTCACCCTTCCTAAAGGGAGGGTGGTGGTCTTCTGCCTTCCTTCCTCCTGACTGTGGGAGTACCCAGAGTTCAGGTTCACGACCCTGGGGAGCACCGAGGAAGAGGGCCTGAGGAAACAACTGAGACTGTGGATCTCACAGAGAAACTGCAAATACTGGGGTAGAACCTACTGTCTCATAAACATTTCCCCCACTGTTGGGTAAGAATTAGCATTCTAGAAAAGTCAGGGTTTAGAAAAAAAAACACACTACGACATTTTTATTTGAAAACTCTAATGACAGAAAGGGAAGAAAAGAAAAAGAAGTTTCACAGTAAAGAAAAAGGAAAAGAGAGCTGAAGAAAAATCCTTTCTACAAATTTCCGACATTAATATGAACTATTTTAAAGGTTATTATAGTCTCTTGGGCAAATAGAAATCTGAACTTTAAGCATCTTAGGAGGATATTTTTGGAGAAGGCCAGTATTTCAGGCCCTACCAGAACAGGTGCCCTTGATATTTCTGTTGTTAAGGCCAAGTGAGAGTCATGAGGTCTGACATCCATTCATTCCTCCACGTTTTTCAAGTTCCATGGAGTTATCAGGTCATTGGAATTACATACTGGGGGCAGTCAATTTAAGTTTAGTTGAAACTGGTCAGATTCAGATAAGATCATTGTCTGAATGTCTGCTGTGTGTCAGGCATGTGGGAGTCAAACCAGTCTGGTGGAGTCTCACAGATGTAGCTCCCTGACGCCTAACATTTACAGCCCCAGTATGGTGTGGGCCCCTTGAACATTACGTGCCTGCTCCAATGAGCCTTTTTCTGGTCCCCAGCTTGGATCTCTGTCTTTTTTTAAAGCAATGATTTTGAAATTGGGGGGGGGGAGGGGAACCCTGGAAGAGAATGGCAAGATAACATCAGAGCATTGCAGACATAATGAGTGAAAGCCCGTTGGTAAAATTTTGTTCAAGCTTACATGTATGCTGGATGGGATGTAAAATGAAAATTTCACACACTATGGATAATAAATGTGTAAGTATGTATACATATATATTTCTTGCCATGTGCATGGTCTGAAAAGTTGGAACAGCACTGCCTTGAGGGAGTCCTTCCTGTACTTCCTGGAACTCTTGTAGTTACACTCCTTTATGACACACTTTTCTTTGCGGGTCCTTGGCTGTGATTGTCCACTGGACTCAGCATGTCATGCTCCTTTCTTCCAGAGGCCAGCTGATTCGTGCCTAGGACTTTGCTTGCTGTGTTCCGCATGCTCACTGCCTGTGGCAGTCCAGCCCTCAGCCAGCCAGCCATCACAGCTGTGGATCTCAGGCCTGCATCTCCAGGTGGCCAGCTCACTGAACACCCTGATCACGTGCAGGATTCAGTACCCGTGTATTTACACAGATTCCTGCTGTTTCTGCAAACAGTTGCTGATTTTTTTTTCAGTGTCATCCACTAGTTTCAGAGAGTCAGGCTTTCAAGGAAAACAAAGGCTTTTTTGAGCAGTGGAACTCAGGCATTGGGAAAACTGGAGGGTAAAAACAAAAAATCTCTCAGGATTTCTTCAGACGGTTCCTCACCCTGGCACCGCAGCTTCCCGACCCTGTCTCCTTGTGCTTCCTTTGATGGGAGACAGTCCCGCTTAGGCACCTCAGTGTTTTAAGTCTAGCATCTGAGTCCAGCCACAAGCTGGTACCCCATCCTGCTGCCCTGGGCTTCCGTAATGAGGCTAATTGTGCATCAGACCCGGTCAGCACCACAGAGGTGCTACTATCCCACCTCCTCGCACGCCCAAACCATGAAGTGGGGAGAGTTCTGATCTTACAAATCAAAAACAGAAACAAAGCTAACTGGAGCCTTGCTAAATAGCTAACCCAAAGTCAGCCGCGAACAGAATTTGGCTGGCTGACTTTTAGCCTGTAGCCATGAGCACTCCGTCAGGGAGGTTTTGTTGTCTGTAGGCATCACCGTTTTGGCTTCCCACACCTGTCTCATCATCCCTGCCTGACCAAGATGAGAAAAAAGTGCATCGACTTCATCCTCAGGCATTTCTTTAGCGGTGAGATTCAGTGAATGGAGTTTGCGTCTTATAGTGTCTACGAATGACATAACTAGATTTTCCTATTTTCTCTTGGTTTCCAGGAGATTTAGAATTACATTTGAATATAATGTTTATAGTAACGAGTTAATCTGCAGTTGGCATAATTCTTTTCTCCTTTTAGGTGCTTTAATCATTTGAGTTTATATACATGAATGTATGTATATAGTGAAAAGTCCTCCAAAATTAATGAAAAACATGTATCATGAGAAACTGTATGCACTTGAATTCTTTTTTTTTTTGCATCAAAATAAGCTTGTAGTAACTTTTTATAGCGTGACTTCACAGGATCTAGTCTGAGGCATTAAGAAGGATAAGACACAAATTCACAAAGAAAGATAATATCATGAATTCTGGTAAAATTAAGCAGAGCAGACAGCAAATTAATGGTGATGCTTGAGTGGAAGAATGGCAAAATCACTGATGTCATACAAAATGTATGAGGATAGCGTGCCAAGGAAATCAGCAAGCTGAGGTTGGTAGGGTGACAAAGTGAGGAAGTTGACTACCTGTGATGCCGGCATCCAATATGGGCACTGGTGCATGTCCTGGCTAGTCTATTCCCTAAGGATATAGGAAAAGCCTGCCTGCTAAGGATCTGGGAAAAGCAGCAGCAGATGATCCAAGTCCTTAGGCCCCTGACACCCATGTGGGAGACCTGGAAGAAGCTGCTGGCTTCTGGTTTGACCCACTCATGGCCATTGCAGCCATTTGGGGACTGACAAGCAGATAGAAGATCTCTCTCTCTCGCTCTGTTTTCCAAATAAAAAACAATTCTAAAAAGGCAATAGTATGTATTTACAAACAGATGACTTATTTCGAAAGGGACCAGGTAATGCCAAAGCCCAGCCCATAGCAGCAGACCATTTGCATTCGCTTGCAGAGTCTTATTCATGCCCTGATGCTTGACAGCAGAAACAAAAAGCCAGTATTACCACCATCTCCACTAGTCAGTTTATGCAATTCTTACTGAAGCTTACAGTGGAAAACACATTTTCTTTGTTGTTGTTGTTTTAATGAGTACCACAACTGTTGCATCCAGCTACAGATGAGAGCAGAGCTTTCAATGGAAATTTTAAGCAAGTACAATGGTACAATGGCTCAGTGGCTGAATTCTCACCTTGCACATGTCGGGAGCCCATATGGGTACCAGTTTATGTCCTGGCTGCTCCATTACTCATCCAGTTCCCTACTTATGGCCTGGGAAAGCAGTCAAGGATTTCCCAAAGCGTTGAGACGTTGCACTGGTGTGGGAGACCCGGAAGAAACTCCTGGCTCCTGGCTTTGGTTCTGTTAACCTTTGGCCCTTGTAGGCTCTTGCAGAGTGAACCTGTGAATGCAAGATCTTTATATCTGGTCTATATAAATCTGCCTTTCCAATAAAAATAAACAAATATATATTTTTAAAAAGAAACTTTAAGCAAATAGGCTCAAGTCCTAAAGCATTTATTCCAAGAACTCTAACAGGAGCTGAAACACGCCAATGTGATCATGAAAACAAAACAGAGGCAGAGCAATGGCCAGCCAGGGGTGGAAGTGGCCCAGTCAAAGGGGAAGTGGACCTGTCAAGGGCAGAAGTTGTAGCAACAGTGGTGGGTTTAAAAAAAAATTTTTTTTTACATGCCCAAGGTTTTTGTTCTTGACTTTTTGGAGGGCCAGAAAGCTGTTTTGAGAAAGTTATCTAATAGTTCAGCAGAAAAAAAGAGTTGCTTGGAATGCTTGGGAAAGCTTTGCAGGGAACATCTCTCCACAAGGCAATGCTTCTGCCCATAGCTATCCAACAAGGGCATGTATGGGAAAGACTTAGGGGAGATCATTAGGAATCCACCTGGCAGCCCACCTCATGCTCCTTCTGCCTTCTTCTGGCTTTGTTTCCTCATCTTCAAGAATCGTTGAAGGGCATCCATTTTTCTGCAGTTAATAATGTAGAAAGAGTGCAAGAACATAGCTAAATTTGGGGGATCTTCAGTTCAGTAGGGGTGAACTAACTTATAGGTTATCTCTCCCTGCAAAATGTCTAGACCTTGGTGGAATTTAAGTTTGAAATGGAGTTTTATCTCTTAATTAAATATTTTATACCTTTTTGTAGGCTCCTGGTACTAAGATAACTATATTTCATTTCAAATTTGTAACAAAAATGGGAATATTTGAGCCTTTGCTTTTTTTTTCAGGAAGCTACCTAACATTCTTGGGCAGAGAAGCATTTTATTTACTCCAAAGGAGCCTGCACAGCATTGCTGTAGAAACGGATCTGGCAGGGCCTTCTGCACCTTTGCTTCAGAAGCAGTGGGCATGCGTTATTGTGTTACTATTTGCTTAGACCAAGTCTCAGGGAGTAGCTGGCAAGACTGCATGTTACAGGCATGCAGATTATGTGCTACACAACTCCAAGGAAGCGTACTCCCAATCCATGCAGTGGCTCAGTGTGTAACCTACGTAGTTGTGTGTAGCAGCTGCACAGTTCAATTTGCCTTACTCTACTCTGCTTTTTCATCAACTGTTGGCTGGGACGGGAGCTGTTTGAAGGTGGCTGCTGTGGAATAGAATGTTATTCCATTGCTTTTCCAGGTGGGACATGTGAGTGATGAGGACAGTTCTGCCCTCTCCCTCTATACAGTAGTATGGAGACTGGGAAGCAGGAACAGCAGGAGCGAGAGAGATGCGCAGCACTGAGCCGACCATCAATCACCCCTGGAGTTCCTTCTGACTTGATTTCAGACACTGATTGGAAATGTCTGCCCCTTCTCACTAGAAAAGGGAAGAAGGCTCCAATTGAGTCTGGTGAACTGATGGGATGAGATCACTTTTCAGACTGTCACATCTTTGATTGCTCCTCCATAGCCTCATTTTGGAGCATGTGTGTGTGTAACCTGTCAGTTGCCAGGCACACACGCTGGTCCCCCTGGAACCCAACAGACAGCAGGGGAAAGGACTTGATCAACTGTTAAATGCATGGTCTTAAAAAGGTGTGTATAAATATAAAATACCAAATATCTATTATGCTATGTTCCATTATTATGTCATATATTTGGCCAATGCAAAATAAAATAGACTCTTTTGAGAGCTGCTGTTGGGAAAAGGTGGGGGCTGTGCCATTGTGCTCTGGGGAGAAACGGGGTACGTTTGAACTTGATTGCTTAGCGTGGACTTACACAGTTTTGCTGGGATTATAATTGATTGCTGAGAAAAGGTTTATTTTTCTGGGAAAGAAAAGAAGGGTAAAAAGACTCCACTGAAGAAAACTAATTCTAGAATTGGCTCTGCTTTAGACAGTGCTTCTGAGTCTTCCTGTCACACACATTGTGCCCCAAACTGGAGCTGCAGAAAAACAGGGGTAATAATGATAATATTGTATCACGGACTGACATGCAGAGAGGTGATACACAGAAGGGCATTTTGAGATATTTGCAGAAAAAATAAATAAAACAAAAACAGTTAGAAACCATGCACTTTTAAAAAATATTTTTCTTGGAAAGGCAGATACACAGAGAAGGAGATACAGAAAGATTTTCCAGTGCAAAGGCCGGAGTTGAGTCGAACCAAAGCCAGGAACCAAGAGCTTCTTCTAGTTCTCCCATGTGGGTACAGGGTCCCAAGGTCTTGGATCATCCTCCACTGCTTGGAGCTGGACTTGATGTGAGCTAATTGGGACACCAACCAGCACCCACATGAGTTCCCAGTGCATGCAAGGAGAGGACCCAGCCACGAGTCTATTGTGCTGGGCCCGAAACCACAGCTATTTTTCATAATACATTTTCCATGCACTTCTTGGCAACGATGGGCTATCTTTTCCTATCGTAATACATTTGTCTGGAGAACAGGCGTTTGGTTGGGCAGATGTAAGTTGGAATGCCTGCAGCCCATATATGAGAGCTTAGCGTCCAGCTCTATCTCTGTTTTCAGTTTCATCTTTCTGCTAAGATGCACTTTGGGAGGTAGCTGGTGATGGCTCAGGTTATTCGGGCCTGTGCCATCCATGTGGAAGGTCCAGACACCTGGATTTGACCTGTTCCAGTACTGGTTGTTACAGGTATGGAGGAAATAAACCAGTCGATGGAAGAACTCTATTTCTGTCCTACCCCATCTCTCTGGCTTTCACATAATAAAATATACAAAAATAAAAATAAATGTGGGGCTGGTGTATTGTGCAGTGGGTGGAGCTAGTGCCAGTGAAGGTGGTCCAGGTGCTTGGGCTCCCCGCCACTCATGGGGAAATCTGGAAGAAGCTTCTGGCTTCAGGGCTTGCCCTTACCCAGGCCTGGCTGGTTGTGGCCATCTGCGGAGCAAACCACTGGATGAAAGAGTCTCTCTTTCTCTATAGCTCTTTTAAACAAATGAACAAATCTTTAAACATAATAAATGTGTCTTTTCATTTCAATTTCCATAAGTTTTCGAGTTACATTCTATATAACATTGACACAAATATGTCACTATATTTAAAACAATCCATAATTCATAAATAAGCTAAGAAGTGAGAAACTAGAACCTCTATATTATTAATAATCAAACCACAGATGTGACGCTGGATGGCCATGTATCAAAGCAAGTGAAGATATAAAATAGAGCCCAGGTCTCTCCGCCGTCAGCCCAGGCTCACCAGGCTTCCTTCCACTGGCGGCGACTTTACTTCTGGGGCCAGGCCCTGCACAGAGGGAGGAGATGAACGGAAAGCCCATTTCTCCTGCAGTTTCCTCTGCTAGTTTTCCTGGTCAGTTAGTGCCATGTCATCCTTCTTAGAGCACACTGCTTCTATTAAATTTAATCTCAAGGGCCAAATAAGAAGCAAGAAACAAGCCTCAAATGATAGGACATGCTGTTCAACTTAGTCTTTGTTTTCTTCCCTCCACTGACTTAATGATTTTAAAGGCGAAAAGAACCCTTACAAGGTCTGTCAAAATCGCAATCTAAAGCAATTCTTTTCATACTTTATATCCAACTACAGCTTATTTAAATGAATAATATTGATGTGCTTTCTGTGAGCAACACACTGCTGAAAATGCTATTAATGCAATTTATCTCTCACGCACATACACTTATAACCCCTATTACAATGAAATTGGCTTTAATTTCACTATCCTAGAGTTTCAGGCAGTCTAGTAAAAAAGTAGGTGAAGAGCTAATATTTGATCTTAGAAAAGGGAAATATCTATTGCACATAGCCGTTGTTAACATGTCTCGCATTGTTCTGATATGTGTACATATCACATAGATGATACAAACATCAGTATATGTGTGTATAGGATAGTATTTCAGCTGCACAAGACACTGAACGAGGCACCATTGTTAGCAGATGTGGAGCCCCTCCTCATATACACTTAGAGAGAATGTCTAGTTAAAGTTAGGCAGAACACTGCGTTAACCAAAAATGATGGATGTATTTCACTTGAAGGCCACCTCGGATTAGACAATCTTTCACTTCTCTCTAGGCCAACAATATTTGTCAAGAGGATTAGGTTGCAGGCTTTTAGTAACTAAATCATCAGTCTATAATATACATTATAATAATCATGATGACAGGAAGATCCTAACTTCTTAGCACCAGGCACAGCACAAATGAAGTCTACAAATAGTATTTGACTGTGGGCACAGGCAAATTTTAAACAAGGTATAAGAAATTTAGCAAAATGCATTCCTATAATTTGTGGGACTGAGATAAAGAAATCCTCATTTATGTTAATTTTTATCATTATGTAAATGAATGGATGGAGGGTGAAGCAACTGCCCCTTCTCTGGCTGGAAACTGCTGTCTGATCCCGCACGCTGATTTTTCTACTTTCCTTTTGCTGCAAACTCTTTGGGCCAACTTCTAAGAGACAACCTGCAGCAGATAATTTATGGATTGACTCAAGTAGCTATTGATTTATTTTCTCTACTGAACCTCTGAAAGAGATATTTAAATTCATGGTCTTCCTGTGGTTTAGTCTTGCCCTAATCACTTAAATCCTAATTGTTCATTAAGTTGAGCCTTGAGTAAACACAAAACAATTTTTCTTTAACATATTTTTTCTTATAAAACATATTCATTCTGAATATATCTGTGCTATATGAAGGTACTTCCAAAAGTCCATGGAAAATTTTTTTTTTATTTTAAAATTTTTATTGGAAAGGCAGATTTACATGGAGGAGAAACATAAGACAGAGAGAGATCTTCCATCTGCTGGTTCACTCCCCAAAGGCCACAACAGCCAGAGCTGAGCCTGCTGAAAGCCAGGGGCCAGGAGTTTCTTCTGGGTCTCCCATGTAGGTTCAGGGTCCCAAGGACTTGAGCCGTGCTCTGCTGCATTCCCAGGTCATAAACAGGGAGCTGGATTGGAAGCAGAGTATCTGAGACATTTACTGGCACCGACACGGGATGCCTCCACAGAATGGAGGGTTAGCATTTGAGTCATAGGGCCTGTCTTATGGAAAATGGGTTTAAGAAAAGTGTGTTTTGCTGTGAAAAATTTGGAAGTCCTTGCATATGAGAGATGCTTAAAAATTTCATACAAAAGTGCATTATGAAAAAATGATGCATGAATTCAAGTGTTTGCTTCAAAATTCCTTTTCAGTTCCTTTTCCACTTTCTGAAGTATACATATGTGTGCATGTATATATAACTGCAGACACAAGTATTGGACATGTGTATATATATATATCCATACATGTCAGATAAGAATAATATGGGAGCACACATCATACAAAAATTAGATAAATTCAATTTTACCCATATGTATTAGCCCTTGACAATGTACGCACAGCTAAAACAGACCCTGCTTTTCTTTAGAACACTACAGTAGAATTTCCAAAGTATTCTGAAGAAAGACCAGTATTGGGCCCGGTGCAATGGCTCAGTGGCTAAATCGTCACTTTGCTGTACTGAGAGGCCACATGGGTTGCGATTCGTGTCCTGACTGCTCCACTTTCCATCCAGCTCCCTGCTTGTGGCCTGGGAAAGCAGTCAAGGATGGCCCCAAACCTTGGGACCCACACTTATGTGGGAAACCTGGAGGAGGCTCCTGGCTCCTGGCTTCAGATCGGCTCAGCCCTGGCCCTTGTGGCCACATGGGGAGTGAACCTGTGGATAGAAGCTCTCTCTGTCTCCTTCTCTCTGTAGATCTGACTTTCCAAGAAAAATCAATAAACCTGAAAGCAAGAAAGTAAAAAGAAAGAAAGAAAAAAGAGTGTAACAACAGAATGGCAGCCCTGTTGGCTCTTATCCCCAGCTTAATCCCAGTCACTCTCAGGCCTCCAGGCTTCCTGCCAGGACCTTTCCCATTCCACTCCCATCCGTGTTTGCCTGGTAGCATTAAGGGAAGTGCCCTAAACCAGCCATCTCAATGCTGCTTCCTGTTTTTTTTCCTCAGTGGCCATTCCTTTATGATTTGGAGATCTGAATGCAAAAATATACTATAAGTCACTGGGTATTGACTATTCAGTCTTATGTCTGCCTAGAAGCTGACAGAGCCAGGAGGAAATAAGTCAAACCATTTCAATATGATCTCTTCAAAATGACTCGTTGGTGACTCGCGGGGCTTGAACTCACATGAGCTCTTGACATGCAAGAACATGGCTGGGCAAACACAACGTATGCTCCCACCGTTCTGCAAGTCCCCCTCCCCCATTTTCGATCCTTCAACCTTTTGCAGGAAAGGAAAAAAAAATAGTGTCTTATTTGAATTATTCATACCACTTTCCGTTCTGCCAATTGCAGCATGCATTCGAAACCATTAATATGTCATGACTTTCCCTCATCCAGCTTTCTCAGATTTTTTAAAACCCGTGAAGCACCACGAAAAGGCATTATGAGTCATTAACAAGAATATTATTTTTGTAGTTCACTATTCTTGGGCTCCTTGGCCCAATTTTAGAAGTGCTGAATGTTCGACGAGGTAGGCAGTGAAGACGGCTCACCTTCGGGGCTGTTAAGAGCGATCCCACTTGATTCATGATGACACTTTGACATGAAGCTGCATGGTTTCACACCATATGGAGGAGTGTCACGTGAGCAATGATCACATCTAACTGCTGCCATCTTGTAAACAGCAGAAACAGGTGGCTTGGCTGAGGGCCAGTCTCATCCCCATGACCCTTCCATTCACCCAGTAGCAGATGTGTTGACTGTGTGTCACAGTGAGGCAGGCCATGTCCAGATACAGCAGAGAGAAGGACGGGCAGTCTCTGTCCCCACAGAGTTCCCATGATTGAATTGATCACCAGAGCATCAAGTGTTCCAAAACCAAGGCCAAAGACATGCCCAATAGGAACAACAACAAACTGGGGGCTAGGTCTTCTCTGTAGCTTTTCACAAGGACTGTGGATAGATTTGCATCTGATGAAGCAAAATTTGGATTCCAATCCAGTCAGTATTTATTGAGTATATCGTGTGTGCTGGGTCTTACACACCTTTTTCAAATACAATCTCGCTTAACCCACAACACAATGAATGCATCTGTGAATGTCTTTTCTTGGAGAAGGAAACATCTGGGATGTGAATTATTGGGGGATCATTGATGCATGTTGATTTATTCTGCAAAGAGAGTGGTGTTTGTTGATGGATTAGATGTGGTATACAAGAGTTGAGAATTACTCTAAGGTTTTTGACTGTAGTAGTTGAAGTACAATTACTTAATGAGATGGAGAAGAGTGTAAGAATGGTTTTGTTGGTGGGGTGGTGGAGGGGATGAGACATTCTGTTTTGGGTTTGCTTGATATATCAAGTCAATATCAAAATAGAAATGTTGAGTAGGCATTCGCATCTATAAATCTAGAGTTCAGATGGCATGCCCAGGCTTAGGATGCCTATTGGGAAGAAGTAAGCATTTGAATAGGCTCCCAGCTGCAAGACTCAATTAGATTCCCAGGAGAGTGTGTGTGAACAGATTAGATCTCCCAGGAGAGTGAGTGTGAACAGATGAGAACAGAGGCTCAGCTCAAGCACTGAGCTGGGGATGCTCCAAGGTAGGAGATGGGGCAGTTAGAAGGAGCCTGAAGGGCCACGGAGGCAGGATATCTATAGGGAGCAAGTAAAGACAAGGTGTCATGTGATCCTGTAGTCTATTGCACTCTCTTGAACTTTAATACACATCAGAATATATGATCAGCATGTATAACACTGAGTATATAGTGCTGGATTTCCATCTTAAGGGGTTTCTAACTACTACTTTTAATATTCGGTATTTTAAAAAATCATTCTCCTGGGTTTGAGAGTCTGTTCCTCAGCTTTAGAAATCACTCCCTGATATTGTCATCTGAACATCACAGTCAGATTGGCAAAAAAGTCAGCGGCTATATTTTCCCGTGAATTGGGAAGAGCGCCAGTCTTAGGAGTTGCAGACTTCATGAAAGGAATTCACAGCTTCTTGCATGATGTCCTCGCTCCCATTCTCCTTTCCACATTCACAGGCAATTCACTGTCCTTTCTGAGGGCTTTCTGTGGGAGGAAGTGGGCCAGGCACCACCTCTGGGACATTACTAGGCCTCAACAGTATTTGCCCGTAGCTTGCCTCTGCCTGATTTCAGGCCTTCAGATTTCATTGATGGAAGCAAAACGGCCTGTGGCAGGACCCTGGAAGCTTCAGAGCTGTGAGTTGGAGTGAAGGGCTTTGCGTGGACAATGACATCTTGATTTAAGCATCCTGTTTTCCGGCTTCTGTCTCTGGGAGAGCAAAGCCATCACCATAGCAACAGCATCCACATAATGTACCACCAAATGCCCCTCAGTGCCTTTCGGCTGCTGCTCCTCCATTGATGGCACTTATTAATTCAAAACCAGATCTAACAATTAGCTTGTCTTCAGGAGGCTAATATCTCTTTTAATCCCCACTGTTACACTTATGCCTAGAAGGTTCAGGGCCCTACTCTCTGTTTCCTGAAGAGTTAAATGACATTTAGGCAGCAGGAAACTTCTGCCAATAAAATCAAAATCTAAACCGGGCGCCTTTTATTATCACTTAAATTATTCTCTCCACTTGACATGGATTTATTGGTAAGTTTAGACTCAATGACAGATTTGGTTGTATTCACACGGAGCGTGACTAACAGCCTTAACTACAAGCCTGCAAACGGAGTGTGCATTATCACCATCTAATAATATCTGTGGGCTAATTATCTAGAAACTGAAAGTAAATGAATGCAACAGTCATGACTACACACAAGTCCAGAGAGAGAGAGCGAGCTGAGTGCATGGTGGCCACTGACCTGGACCTTGCAGCGGCAGGACTGGAGTCACTGAGGAGCTAGCTGCTGTGTGTCCCACACCACCCATTAGCAGCACCTCTGCTTGATGCGAGTCACTTGAATATGGTTTGTAGTGACTTTGTTGCTCCTTGAAGCTCATTTTCACTAAAATAATTGGCATACTGTTTGTTGGCCATTTAGTCTGGGTAGTCTTATAATAACTAACATGGGTGCTGGTGCCTGTCAATCCCTTGAGAGTGCTAGGCCAGGCAAGGGCTGCAAAAGCCTGGGACACTTGAAGGATGTCATCGAACACGGGGGCACACATCCAGCTCTATAGACTGGACTGTGGAGGGAAGGTATCCCTGCAAGTATAGGCTTGGTTTTAGAATCCTGCCCCTGTCTCCTGAAGCTGTGTGACTGGGAAGCTGACAAATGACCATGAGTCTCCCTTTCCTGATGCATAACATGGAGACAATGGCTTTGCATGTATATGTGAATGCATCAAAGCAACAATTGGCTATTCACGAGGAATAATTCACAGGCTAATAAGGAAGGAATATCAGGGATTGGTTCTGCCTTCACTAAGCAACTGTGAATCCTATTTTAAGGTCAAGCTTCATTGATCTCAGTTTCCCCACCAATGAAAAAGAGACGATCATTCAATCCTTCCTAGGGATGTCTGGGGATCAGATAAGTTCATGCATAGAAAGTACCAGAATACTTGAGAGAGTAGGGGCTGATTTTGTGTGAATCCCACTCCCTCTTCACGTTGCTTGGCATAGAAAACTCATCACACCCAATTCACCCTTGTGTGTCTGCTCTCAATGCCACATAATAAAACTCAGAAACTTTCCCAAAAAAGCCTTAGGCCATGGAGCTATTGTTGTCTTTGTTAGAAAAACTCTTCCTCCACTGTCCCTTCTGGAACCCTCTTATCCTTCCTCCAAGACCCAGTCCATGACCGTCTGTTAGAGTACTCCCCTTGCTGCCTGATGGCCTCTCCCTCCTCCCTCAGTGATGTTCCTGTTTCCAGATCCTGGCATACCACCAGTGGCCCCGAGGAAGAACAAGGAATGTACATGCTGCCCTACCACATGGACCTGAGCACTTAGGCCAGATGCTGTGCCTATCTGCACGTTAGCACTTAGCAAGTGGGAGTTGTTATTTCTGGAACTATCATGTGTTTCGGGATCTTGTACCCCAAGATGTCCTTCCACCCACTACTTGACATCTGAGAGCAGTTCACATACTTCCATGACATATTTAGGCATGTGCATGAGTTCAAAGCAAAGTCTCACCATTTTCAGAACAGTAGCGAATAGAATGAATTCAGCAGCTATTGCACACCAGACTCTTCTCGTACGATTTTCACAAAATCTGTCAAGTAAGAGAGTTCAAGTGCCTTGCTCGAGTTCACACAAACAAGTGGCAGAAACGGAACAGGAACTGGAACCCACAACTTTCACAGCACTTCTGTCCTCCCTTGAGCAGGACCATAAGTGATGGACAACACTGCTCGCCTGGCTTAAGAAGGGAGACAGTTCGTAAGCAGCAGGCTCTCCGGTGACGGAAGGGCCCGTGGGATGGCCGTTCCCACCACTGCTGACTAGCTCTGTTCTCTGTCAACTGGTTGGGGACAAATCAATGTGTCACTTCATGTACAGATTGTCTTTGCATGATTTGTGACAAAATTTGGTACTCTAAGTGGTAAGCTACATTATAAAATGAGTTTAGGAGTGGATCAATTCCAGGCCCTAGTTCCAGACTTCAGCTTCCGGCCAATGCAGATGCTGGGAAGTAGTGGTTACAGATCAAGAGATCGGATTCTTTATCCCCGCCTGGGACACCTGGGTTGCATTCCTGGCTCCTGGCTCTGTCTTTGGTCCAGCCCCAGCTGCTGTGACCAGCTGAGGAATGAACTAGTGGTGTAAAGCACACTCACCGTGTCCATCTCTCTGTGCCTCTTAAATAAAAATCATTTTAAAAAGTGAAGCTGTCTTCACTTTTCAGAGAGATGCTCGTGGCCCACTTCCACATAGGCCCCAAGTTGGCCCTTTACCTCTGGGCACTCACACGCACTCAATGCCCCCTTCCACCTGTTGCCGGATCTCCCCTCCTACACACCCGTGTTCTCTGATCACAAACACACCAGTCACTCACAGCCCTCTGTGTCCTGAGCAAGCTGATGGACAGACAACAGATCGCAGGAAGGGAGTATTTGGAGACAGGAATTGTATACCATAAAATGCTGGAATGGAACACGATTCTAAAGCTAATCTACAGCAGTCACATCATTTTCTAGATGAGTAAATTGGGGCCTAAGGTGCCTCAAGAAATTAAACATGATGAAAGAAAAACCAATATCGACCCTGAGCGAGAGTAAAGGGAAATGAGTTGGTGAATAGGAAGACACATGAGTGACACTGCGGTAGGACAAGGGCATGGGGCCAGACAGCAAAAGGTGTTTGATTCAATTCCGAAACTCAGAAGCACATTTCTGAAGCTAGACTGAGGAGGTTCTTGGATAGGTTTCTCTGCTTTGCATGTGAATATTCGTAGTTTCCTAATCATTTACAAGTTAGTGAGCCGAAGAATCAAATTCTATAAGGAAGAAAAACAGTAGAAAATAGACATCAAACATCAAGTACACTGGTATAGTTCAGTGGCCTTTAGCAAAACTGGACACTCTTCACTGTATTTTTTTTTTATGGAGCTAGAGAACGAATTACCATTAGAAGCTATTTTAAAGATCATCTCATCTTTGTGTTTTTTCTCCTCCTTTACTGATATCTAATCATCGATGTGGCCCCGTCTCTCTTGCCTTGCTTAGATGTCATTTTCCCTGAGAGCAGTCACTGCACACCCCTCATCCAACCCATTTCTGTGGTCCTTTCCCCTTGTTCCATCCTTGGCACATGCTTCCTGACACCTGACACTGCACCCCTGTCCTCCCGCCCACAGTGGGAATCTACTGGGCCAGGGACTACCCAGCAGGCCAGGAACTCGGAAGAAAAAAGCACGCATCTGGCTTCACAGATTGGCTTAGGTAAAGCTCATTCTTAAAACTTGAAAATGAATAATAACTTTTAAGTTTGTATGTTTTTCTGAAATGGGCTATTGCTATATTAAATATATTGCCACCCCCACCCCCAAGCATTGCCTTAGCAAACAAAAATTATTACCCAAAATCCATGAGCAAAAATAATTTTTTCCGATAATGCTTATTAAATACCTTGAGAATGTTATACGAGTGCTTAATATAGATGGTAGTGCTAATAACGACTCAACTGCTTACAGACAGTAAGTATGGATGAAATACTCACATAAGTGACAAAAGGACATTTTACTTAGACTCTTAAAGTTAAGTTGCATTATGTGTAATTTTACTATATTTGTAGTATTTTGTACAGCTTAAAAATAACATGCTTTGAGCTTTCAAACTTGCTTTGTGTTAAGAGTTTTCAGGAAAATAAAAGTTTGCTTATGAAAATGTAATAGAAAATGATAAAAATGCGTCTTAACACTTCCATAATTATACATTTTGCCTTTTATTTTGCAACTGCTTTGTACAGAGGTGCTAATGGAAATTGTCAAATATCGTCTGCACTTACAGAAACAAAAATGCATTTCAATGTGATTGAGGCAATCCTCAAACGACTGCACTGTTAGTGATAATGGCAGTGGAACAGCTGAAGATGTTGTACTTTTCTAAATGGAGAAGTGATGGCCACTGTCTTTGCTATAAAAAAAGACTCCCAGGAATTCATCAGTCTGCACTGTTCGCTAAAGGCAAGTTCAAGTGCATGCTGACATGTCTAAATTTACCTGATACACTTTATCAAAAAACTTCTCCATTGTTTCTTTTAAAAAGTTTCAGTGGCCTGAATTACAAAAGTAATGGTTAAGCATAAAACTTCTGGTCTTCCTCCTCTAACCCTCTTGTTGTCTATAATTCATACTTAAATGTTTGGGCTATAAGTTCCATATTTTCTTCCTTGCTTGTATAAACATAAACATTCTAACAAAAATAATAGCAAATTATCCTTGTGTATTGTTTAAGCTATACCAGGCATTTTTCTTAAAGATATGGCATACAAATATTTTACGGTATTTGTACATTCCTCTGGGATTAGAATCAGCATTCATTTCTCATCCCATTTTACATATTAGGAAGCTAAGAAACAGAAAGATCAAATAATGCAAAAATTCTCATAGGTAGTATGCAGCAGGTATTCAAATGCAAAAAATCTTGATTTCTCAACTGTGCCCCACACTTGCTTTTCTGGCTGAGTTACATAGACTGGATTCTATCATGTGTTTCCCATAACGTTTTCACCTGCCTGACACTATGCTGCTGATCTTCAGACAGATCTCACACATTGTTATGTATACCTGCCTTGCCTTTAATCACACAGATCCATCTTTGTTCCCTTCTGGTCCGCAATGAACATGCAGACCATGTCTGACTGTTTGCTATTTCAAACCATGATGCAACAAGCAGCCTTGTGCATAAATCCGTACTTGCTGGCATTTTTAGTTTTCTCAGTATTGGACTTTTGGGGGTCAAAGAATGTCTGCCTTTTAAATCCTAATAAACACTACCAGTTTATCCTTCCTAAATGTGGGAATTTATAGCTGCGCCAAGAGGTACTTGGTCCCAAGAGGAACCCCGGCATGCGTCTTGTGTGCTCTCGCATCCCTCTGGGTCTTTGCTCACTACCTGATATTTTGAATAAAAGTGATTTTGTGAGTATGTAATATTTATCACATGCTGCTATATTATGGCTTTTGATATTATGTCCTGTTTCTGAAAAAGCGTGTGTGGACCACTCACAAAGGCATGACAGAAACACGAGCCAAACAATGGGATGGTGGCATTAAAAACGGCAGTGTGGCATTTCCTTCCCTCTCGTGATTTTAAACGCAGAGTTTCCGTTTTTTCCCTGGCAACAGTGTTCATTTCTTATCACTCATGCTTGTCCATCTCTCTCACACTCCAGGGAGGACCAAGAGGGGACAGACCACCATCTGTCCTGGAGAATTCATACCAGACAATCTCTCAAAGTCCCTTCCAGCTCAATGATTCTTTGAGAATATGAATTTAAAAAAAAAATCAAGCTACAAGCTCTAGGATGCTGGCTTGGCTTTTATAGGGCTCATGTGTGATTCAATAAAAAAGAGTAGCCATGCTATTAAAACAAGTGGAGTGTGCCTGTGCTTTGGGAAAAAAGGAGTTCTGGAAACACAGCAGTAATGCGAGCTTTGTGGAGGCTGTGTGTTACAGGCTATGGTAGGGTCACAGGATGTGTGTATCCCTCTCCACTAGGGGTCTTTTATTTCCATTAAAATTCTTTTCATTTTTTCCCCTTATTTAAGAGCGCAAGAGAACAAACAATCCCATTCATTGGTTCACTTCCCAGATGCCCAGATGCCTGCAACAGACAAGAGCCAGGATTGCAATGCATGGCTGCCATGTTGGTGGAAGTTATTCAACAATTTGTTAGGAAAGAATGATGATTTGGTTATGTGCTTAGTCACTTTCATTCATTGCTATTCTCACAATGTACATTTTTTAAAGCGATTGCCAGTTTTATATTGATTTTTGAAACACTAGGATTCGTTGTTTATTATGAGCTTGAATAAAAGACCAATGGCTTGCCTTTATCTCCCAGTTAATCCGTGGTGAAACTGTAAGGCTTGTTGTGGCAGAAAGTGCAGTAGAGAGCAGGGAAGGGCTGCGAGACTGGTGCTGGGGAACACTGTGGTAGCCCTGCGAAGTTACTGCTAAGCGTGCCGGTGCAGGGAGGGGGCCGGGCATGAGCATGCCGAAAGTAACATAAGGAAGAAGCCCTACCAAACGGCAGAACCAACGCCTCCTGTTTCATTTGGTGACGTCAGAACATATATCTCAGTTTCCAGCTTCTCTCCCTGGACACCTCTCACCAGCACAACCACGTCCTGGTCTGTCTGCCAGCTCCAAGAAGTCAGGAAGGTGCAAACATTCAGAAACTAGGACTAATTGCAGGCACATGTGACAAAAGCTCCAAGGTCATGGTAACTTCAACCAGACAGATTCCACTCTGTCCCTCCTACAAGAAATGCTGAGGGAAGCAGTAAGTAACAGCTACTTGGACCAGAGAAGTTGCAGTCAGGAAAGGAATGTCGCCTGCAGCAGGGACCCAGTCGGTACTGCCAGGAACGAGAAGCGATGGGGTGAAACTTCTGGCTTTTCTCTCATCTCCCTCTGAACAGTTCTAGCAGAGAAACCATGACATCTCTGAGACTGAGAGAAAGGGTGCTTCGTTCAGTACAGCTGCTGGGGTGCAGAGAAGGACAGAGAATGGATTCGGGGCACAGGTGCAGCCAGAGGCTCTCCAGCGTGAGAAGGAAAGGAGACATGACGAGGCTTAGCAACAAGGTGAGATGACGCTCAATAGAATCCTTCAAAAAAACAGCAGTCTCCATATGCATGCCATTAGCCACCACTGGCTGAACGTCAAGCGCCCAGTGCTGTGCTAAGTGTGTGCCGGGCAACAGCTCATTTAGTTCTTATAGTTCTTTTGCTAGGTAGGCATATGGTTCTTGTTTTAGAAACATGAGTGAAGACTGACAGAAACTTGATACTTCAAAGGGTAGAGATAGCTCTGAACAAGATCAGCCTGACTTCAGAGTCTTGCTGTCAATCAGGATGCTATTTCCTATGAATAGGTCAGGCAGGAGTGCGTAACTTCAGGCTAGCGCTATGCAGCCATCGGCAAGAGTGGTCTTCCTTCCTCCTCCAAGAGCCAGGCCAAGACCAACGCTCTTCCTATGCTTCAGGGAGGGGAAGTTAAAGTGGGAGAAGATCATGCTTGGAGGCACATGCCAATTCATTTCTACTTTTCTTTCTTTTTCAAGATTTACATATTTATTTAGAAGATGGATTGACTGAAAAGAGGGGGTGGGGAGAGAAAGAAAGATCTTCCATCTGCTGGTTCACTCTCCAAATGACTGAAATGGAACAAACCTAAGTCAGGACCCTGGAACTCTATCTGGGTGTCCTATGTGGGGAGCAGTGGCCTAAGCATCTTCTTCTCCTCCGTCTTCAGGTGCATTAACAGGAAATTAGAGCAGAAGTGGAGCAACTTGAACTGTTGCTCATATGTGATGCTGACGTCACAGGCAGTTGCTTAACTCATTGCACCACAGCTCCAACCACCCACTCATTGCACCACAGTGCCAGCTCCAACCACCTACTTTCTTTTCTGTTTGTTTTGGGAGTCTCCCACATCCTCTGCCCTTGGTAGTCAATTTCTGAAAAATCTAGGTCACGGGCAAGTGTATTTTATGTTTTGAGGGCTTTAGCGGAGGAGCAATTTGCCTCTTCCTGGTCTTGTGGCCGTCCTTTTGGCCCATGGCCTCTGTTGAACCCGCTCCTCATGCTGCTGGTGGCTCCTTGGAGAAAGGCAAAATGTTTCTTAACCTTTAAAAGTCTGCTCCCCGGCCTTCACCCTGACAGAACAAATGGGAAGAATCACTGATTTCACTTTCATAGTTTTGCATTTTTGTTTCTGTCAGCAACTACTTGCAGTTAAGCTTTCAGACAGCACACAGGAAAATGAACACTGCCAAGCAATTGTGTCATCTTGGCCCAGTCCAGTGGGTAAAGTAGTAAAAAGCACCAGAACATTAGTGATAATGGCTTTTCAGGGCAAAGTGCAGGAACTCTGAAGGCACAGAATTAGCAAAATCATTTGTTCCAAGAGATGCTATTGGCCAGCCCTGAGTGTGAGGGCAAGTTCTTTATCCCTATGAAGTTTACAGTCATTGATAGACTTTCTCACGTTGTTACCTCTAGCCACAGAGAGCCAGAGAAAGACCTATAGGCCCCCAGCCCTGTCTCTTCTCTTCTATTCACTGATGCAGCTCCTGAAAGAACCTGGCAGAGTTTGAGTTCCCATCTAATTTCCCACCCAATCTTCAACTCTGGTAGGCTGGCCATACCCTTCACCAAGCACCCCACACACTATGATAGGCCTTGCTTGCCTTGGAACCCTCATTTGCCAATTTCTCTTTTCTCTTGCCCCCACCCCATGCCATCTTTTGTCTGATTTCCCTTCTGCCTTTTTCTCCTCTTGTCCTGTAAATGCAGATTCACCTACTTTCTGATTTTCTCCTAGGCAGTCATCTCTACTCTCTTGGCCTCCTATATATATCTATATATCTATATATCTATATATCTATATATCTATATATCTATATATCTATATATCTATATATTCAGTTTTACATGCCTCACATCCCAGTCTTCACTCAACTCTCTCTCTCTTTCTCACTCTTTTTCTTTCTCCCTCCCTCCCTCTCCCTCACACACACCCACGTACACCCCAATAGCTTGTGACCTCTAGATCAGATCTCTCCCCTGTGTTCCAGGCCAGCACAGGTACCCCTCTCCCTTGCTGGATGTATCTGACAATTCTAGTGCTCTGTCCAGATCCTCTGAAGTCCCTGCTTGGTATCCCTAAGTCACAGCTCTCCACTCAGTCCCCGGGGCCTGCACTTGTAGCTTGTTTTCCCCTGAAGGCCATCCTCAGATTGCTGGAACAGCTTTGCCTGAATACATGAAGATCTGCAACTTTCTGAAAGTTTCTGTACTCATCCCTCCCATCTGCTCCATTATCAACTTTTTGTTTTGTTTTATATATGCATTTAAGTTATTTGCAAGGAGAAGAGAGATCATAACTGCTGGTTCACTCCCTAACATCAAAGAGCTGGGAATTCAATTCAGTCTCTTGGGTGGTATGGCAGGACCTAAAAGGAGCCACCTGTTGCCTCCCAGGGTGATCACTGGCAAGAAGCTGCAGTCAGGAGTAGAGCTCTGACACTCTCATATGTGGCCATTTCAAGTGGAGTCTTAATATCTTCACCAAACTCATGGAAATTTCTCCAATCTTATGGATACAGACACCGCATCATCACAGTATTACTGAATTATGGCACTGAAATCATCACTGGTCTTGGCCTCCAGAATATCCTCCCTCAAACCATTCTCTATTGCAACCAGAATGGGTTGCCTAAATGCAGGGTGGGTTCCTGGTGGAGGCAGAGTTGTACATTGTCAGAAGACTAGAACAACCATTCTGGAGTTGGAAGCAGCCTTTCTATCCTCTGGTGCAAAACAGAACTGACTAGGAGAGTAGTCTGACACCTTGTTCTGGAATGAACCTTTTGCACTGTTGCTTTTGGTGATGCAGATATAAGGCAAGAGCCAGCCCAAGGTTTGTTTTTTTCTTTTTTCTTTTTCTTTTTCTTTTCTTTTCTTTCTTTTTTTTTTTTTTTTTTTTTTTTGCAGAATTTAATGCAATGAGCAGTCTTGGAACTACCAAGGTGTGAGAACTTACATGTGTTGATGAGCATAATAGGCAGAGTTCCCTATTTTAGATAAGCTCGGGATGAGCATTGAACTTGCAAAAAGTAAGGAAAACAGATAATCTTGTGAAATTGTAAAATAATGAAGTTAGCTTTTAATTTGAATTTACTGAGTATCGTTCAATATGCATAACTGGGTCCTATCTTGTTTGCTTGTGGAGCAATAAGTACTTTTACAGCCCTGTGTATTGATCGGCATGGGATGAGCTTTTTAGCTAATCTTGTTTCAACCCTCCTGTGGTCACCAGAGCAAAAGAAAAATGGCTCATACAAAGCTCCAAATGGATCAGGGGAAAAAGGTCAAGAAGGTATACAGTGGAGTCATTTATATCACCTTCGAGTTATTGACAGCTTGGAAAATGAGAGAAAATAATCACTGCACAAACCAGTCTACAATATCTGCTCAGGCATCTGCATAGTTTCTGATCAGTGACAAGCCAGTTTTAAGATGTTTTGTAGGTTGCCAAGATGGACCAGAAGATGCAAAATGAAATCCAGTAGGAAAAAATAAAAAAAATTTTTACTCAGAAGCAGGGAGTTATAGTTCAACTCCAAAGGATATTTTAAGAAATTTAGTTTCTTTCTTAAACAAGGCAAATAAATAAGGAAAATAAAACCAAATAAACAATACTTGTAAGAACATAGATTCTACCTTAGGGTATGTTACTGGAAGTGCAGATCCTGAGAGAAATGACTGGCAATTGGGTGGTTTTTTTTTTTTTTTTGAGTCCATGACACCATACTTGGAACATTGTAATTCTAGGCGCGGGTTTCCATGACAGACCTTGAGAATCAGAAGTGTCCTGATGCTGAATAGGGAAATGAAGATGTGTTTTCCACTTCACTACAACTTATTATTAACCAAAGGGATCCAATAGTAAGATGTGCTCCCTGCCCTGTCTACACTCAAATTGACAAACTAGGAATATTGGATTGACTTCCTAGAGTGAAGCCATCAAAGATCACACACATTGCTCATTAAGGGAGAGAGTCTATAGTAGATTGAATAGTATTAAACAAATAAGGAAGAAAACAGCAATTAAAGATGTGTAATATAGGAAAAAAATGAACCATGGAGAAAATGGTCAGACATACTTAACCAAACCTAGTTCAAAGAAGAGATACAAAGCTATAGATTTCTGCAGGTAGTAAAGGACATTTCAATTCTTTTTTTAAAAAAAGATTTGTTTCTTTTTTCATTGGAAGGTCAGGCATACAGAGTAGGAGAGATAGAGAGGAAGATCTTCTGTCTGCTGATTCACTCTCCAGGTGGCTGCAACAGCCAGAGCTGTGGTCCAATCTGAAGGCAGGAGCCAGGAGCTTATTCCAGCTTTCTCATGCAGGTACAGAGTCCCAAGGCTTTGGGCCATCCTCCACTGCTTTCCCAGGCCATAAGCAGGAAGCTGCTGGGATTAGAATTGGTGCCCATATGGGATCCTGGCATATGCAAGGCATGGACTTCAGCTGCTAGGCTACTGAACTGGGCCCAGGATATTTCAACTATAATTGACAGTACGATCAGCTATTGTAGCTTGATGCTATTAAAGATTCAAATCATCTTTCTCCTTGTGCCATGACTCTGTGTCCACCAACTGGACTTCTGATTACAAATGGACTTCCCACACAGGCTGGTCAACAAGGACTGAATGGTCTGGTTGTGCGATATCTGAGGCTTCTGGAATATGTGACAGTAACGGCCCCCATTGTAAATGAGTCTGTTAACTGGCTAATGGGAATCTGCCCTGAAGAGTCAGAACCATTCTTGCTGTGCTTACAGAATCCTGTCTTAGAAATTACTGGGACTGTGCTTCCTCAGTTGCTGACGCCATGGTGGTAGACAGCATGCCCAATACACACAGGGGACATGATGCCAGCTCAGCTAGGCTAGTGGGGGACATCAACTGCCTTGTCAGAGGATGGAAAGCAGAATAGATAGGACAACTCTCCCAGCCAAGTTTTGCAGCATGTTCCTGGGTCTGTGGATACGAGGTGGAACTTGTAAACCAATAGATATTGGAAGATTTTCTCAACCCTGGAGCAATGAAACCAACAACTTCTAAGAACTATCAAAACCACTCAAGCAACACCCTTGGAATACTCTTCCCTACATTGGCATCTCTAAAGCATCATCAAATGGCAGTCCCTCATCCTGGGATGGGGGTGATGTAGTTTGGCAACAAGGAGCATCCCCCCTTCCTCCTCTCCTGTCAACACAGAAGGAAAAAAAAAAAAACCCAAACATTTGTCGTACTCACCTTCCTTTACATCTGACCCTCCCCACCCTAACCAGAGCCCACGTGGGTGTGCTCCCCTCTCAACTATGTAAACAATATAAAAAAGAAAATAAAAAATTGAAAAACAAAAAGAAGAAATTTGGCTCTTCATGGCATATTGAGGGCTATTTATAAACATTATCTCATTTGGTCTCCCTAATAAACCGTGAGACAATCTTTACTGTGCAATTGCCAGTTTACATATGGAGAAATAGAAAGCTAAAAATTACTGACCTCAGAGTCAGGAAATGGCAGAAGTGTCATGTAAAACCCAGTCCTCGGCTCTAAAACTCTTCCTCTACATGGCCCCCCCAGCTACACTGCTTACACACGAGGGCTGCAAAATGAATCCTGTTCAGATCCAGCTCGGGTTGAACTCATAGGTGAGTCCAACAGACTCAATTCCTTCCGCGTTCATGTGGACTTCCTTTGTGCTACAAGAAAATGCCCATTGAGAATTTAGCACCAATAGTTTATTTTCTTGCAGGCTGCCATTTGTTCTTCTCTCTGGGCAGGTTGTCCACGGTGGAGAGTGGGCCTTGAGTCTTCCCCTGAGTGCTGTAAACTGTACATGTACCACAGTTTTGGGTGAATTACACTCACTTAGGAGCCAAGGCAAATGCCAGATACCCCCCTCGTTCCCTAATCTACACTTGCAATTGTCTGAATTTCCTTTGAAGCACTACACTATTTGAGTGTCATTGCTCAGTAGGTTGTGGGATATGGTTGCCATTTTCAAATGAAGATTTGAAAATAAAAAGCCCTATTCATATCTAGCCAGAGAAAACCGTTTAAACTCATCTCCATGAAATTGATGTTAAAACTTAGGCGCATAACTCTACTAACTCTTGAGCAAATGAGAATGTAGACAGGAAAGCCTTGTGCAGCGCATAACTCTATGTAGATATGGGCAAATGTTATAATTATTACAATTCATACAGAAGTAAATCTTCAAAACCTATCTTTGATGCAGTAAAAATCATTAATGTTGAATAATTAATCTTCCAAAAGAACATAAATTTAAATCAATGATAAATGGTTATAAAAGCAGAACTTAACATTTTTGTCAAGTTTCCAGGTTGGAGGAAGGAGCTGGGTCTAGGAATATAAAACAAAAGCAGAACCTTAATTTTCTAGTGCAGATGTAACGATACATCACGCACAGCCACAGCAGGCAGCTGCAGCCTGAGCATGTTCTTGCTTCGTTTTGGTACTGATTCGTCCCATCATTTGTCCCAATAAATCTACGAGGTAGCTATTATTTTCTGTATTTTTACATATGGAGCTTGTATTGTATATACCTTTTTCAAGATCATTTAAATAAGGGTTAAAAACCCAGAACTCTCCCTTAATTAATTTGTAAGTTGGAAATGCCTCTCTGGGGTGATTGGCGATCCTTTAAGGGGTCTGTGTCCCACAGCAGAGAGCTTCCTCCAACTCCTGCCTTTGGTTTGTGATTCCAGTTGCCGGCTACTGGAGAATCTGGGTGGCTGTAGTGACGGTCCAGCAATCAGGTCCCATGGAACACACGGGCACCTGGACCACATTCCTCGCTTCCGGCTGAAGTCCCAGGCCTGATCTTAGCAGTAATTAGGGAAGTGAACCAGCAAACGGGAGCTCATTCCATTGGTGTCTCCTTTCTCTCTATTTCACAAATAAATACATATTTTTTAGAAGTCTATTGCATCCAAGCAGATATGCAAATGTAAGCATTGTCTGCCTCACGTTGGCAGGAACTGTCTCAAAACTGATTAAACTTACATGCATTTCTGTTCAGAGGGAGCCATCAGCCAGAGAAGCTGATCTTTCTCAGCACAGATCAGTCCCCAGAGGGGCGTACAGTGCGGGCTTTCCTGACTAGTCAGTGGGGATGAAAACCGCAGAGAGGTGAGCGGCGTCAGCGGCTCTACTGTGACTGTGAGGCTGTGCCTTCCCTCAGTGAGGAAGCTGCTCTCGTGTTTTGAGGGTAACAAAACCCGTGTTTCTTACATGGTAAGGTGGAGAGTCGTCAAGACTCTGTTTGTTGTCTCTGCTTTTCTTTTGTGTACACCCCACACTCATATACAGAATTTAACCTAGCCATATATGGTCAGAAAAGCCAAACCTCCCTGCTACCCTCCAGGGAATAAGACAAGGTTTATCCTCAAAGATGGAGGCCACGGGATTACCCAAAACACCCAATGGAGAGGATTAGATTGGATGTCCCAGACGAAGAGGCCTGCATTGTGGAATTGACCCTAAGGAGGGATTTGTGGGTCTATTACACACAGTTGTTGGTAGAATCAGGATTAAAGCGCCTCGATTTCTCATTTGTACTTCAGAACTTAGATAGCGCTATAGCCTGAGAACCGATGGCCCATGTGAGGAACTGCAGGCTGTATAAATAGACTTTTTGTTACTGTGTTACATCTGGTTGTCTATTTTATCTGTAATGTCCACATATAAGATGTATCACTGCAATATTTATTTCTGTGAAGTTAAATAAAATTATCAAAGGATAGGAGATTATGTGTATTAGTCAATGGAAAAGTATTAAACGTGGATTCTAGATAAGGCACTTGCTAGGCACTGAATGGAAAGGCAAGATATATGAATCAGAATCCTTAAGG